>NC_071388.1:60157962-60759206 GCF_022682495.2 Desmodus rotundus | reverse complement strand
TGCCTACTTTGAAGGGGACTGAGGCATTATTACAATGCTTCTTGTATCTTGTATCTACTTTAATAAATGTCTCTATTTTTCATAGTGCAAGGATAGATACTTTCTGTATAGAGGTTGAAATCCTAAAGAAAACAGAAAACACACAAAACATCTTTATGATAAAAGATATTTATTCTAGAAATATCTACAATAGTAAAAATTAGTAACAACTTATAATCCATGAGAAATAGGTAATTATGGTATATTCACTCCACACCAAAAGATATTATTTAGTATTTACTTCTATATTCAAATAATATAATAAAGCAGAAGTAGGTTATACTTACAATTTTAAGTTTTTATGTGTAATTACTAAATTATTAAAACTATATAAGAATTATATATTCATACAAAAACATTGGAAGACTCACATTGGTGTCTCTCTCCCTCTCTCTCTTCCTTCCTATGCCTACTCTAAAATCAATAAGTATGTCTTCAGGTGAGGATTAAAAAAAAGAAAAAAGAAAGAACAATAGAAAAAATAATGGAAGAAAAGTCATTAAAATGGTAAATTGGAAGAAATTTCTTTGCCATTAAAAAGGTAACAGTGAAAGACATTTTTCCCCTCTATATTTGCTAACTTTTTCTTTAATTAACAAATCCAGGGGGAGGGTGAGGTGGGGGAGGGAGGTGGGTTTGGCTGGGGTGGGGTGGAGGGATGGGGAGAAAAGGCATACAACTGTAATCGAATAACAATAAAAATTTTTTTAAAAAGAGGAATTAAGAAAAATAACAACTAACTTTGTAGTTGTAATTTGCTTTCCAGAAATTGTCACATGTCAACTTTTGAATAAATAAGCTGAAATACAAAAAAAAATTAAAAATTTAAAAAAATAAAAAAATAAAATAAAATTCACACACTCAAAAAAACAAGTACATGTACATATATTTTTAAAAACTCAAAATATTAATTGAAAAGTTATTTTTAGAATTAAATTAAGTGGGAAATTTGTAAGTGTCTACTGACACAGGGTCAAGGTCAGTGTTCTAAAAATGTTAGTGTCCTTTTCACATCTACTACAACATAGAGAATTATACATCTCATGCTCTCCTTATTTTATACATGGTTAAAGCTCAAATTTCTTGTCATAAAAATAAAGGTAATAAGATAAAATAAAAAAATAAGGGTACACTCCGTTATCTTCTTCTTATCTTCTTTGTTGACTGTGCCTGATAGACTGTGGATCCCCAAATGGTAATTCTATACACAAATACAATAAAATACAAAACAAAACGAAACAATGAAATAGCTTCTCCAAAGAATGCAGAAAAGGGTAAGGCGGAGTCTGTTTTGCTCCACAAAACTATCAAGGTGTAGAAAAGCTTCTTTTGAGAGTCCTGCTCTATTTGAGGAGGAGCAGTGATATGGATGCCTACTATTTTGATGACTGAAAACCCAATTTCTCTGTCTTCTCTTGTTAAAGCCACGACTAGTGATCTTTGAGTAAGTGCCATAAACTGACTCATGGGGCTGAGAACTGTACTAAAATTTGTAAAGAACAAACTAGCTTCAATTATTATTTAATTATCAAAACTGGCAATAAGGGACTTTTAAGACTTTACTGATCTAGTTTTAGGATTATTTTACCTTAAAAATTTGTAGTTATTTTTCCTAAGACATGTGAGGCTGTCAAAAGGAAACAAAAAGTTGTATCTGGGGGTCAGGTTGGAGAGTGGGAAGACTGAAGATGGAGTCTCCATGTGGAGAGCCCTTCCAAAATAAGTACGACAAGGAAATAGCTGAGCAATCTGATAGAGAATCAATCCCTAGAGTGTGAAGTCGATCATCTACAATATAGTTAACGTGCGGAAGAATGAAGGTGTATAGCCTATCCAAATATGTGAGCAGCCTGTTTGTTTAAAAGTTGATATGGAAAATCTAAAATGTCCTGTTATAATTTAAGTTGTGATTGAAAGTCCCCCAAATTCATGATAGCACAAACTACATCCTCCATATATTTTCTTTAATTTATTAGCATTAAACTTCATTTGTAGCATAACCATTTCTTCCTGTATTCTAAATGCCCACACTGCTTTCTTTACTTTGCTTTCTATCATTTTGTAACAGTATGCTAAAATTTAGTACAGCTTAGCCATCTGTAGCACTGTTCATACAATATGGCCACTAAATATTTTTGGTTAATAGTCCTGGTGCTCTACTATGTATTTATATTAACTCACTCTTAAAATGTCAAGTGGAACTCGAAAAGCTATAGTCAGTCAATAATTTCCTTGCTTTGTCTCCACCAGTTCTCTAACAAAGTCTTTCCTGAGCAACTGTTGGTGGAGTACTCCTAACCACTTCTGACTTGGTGCTGCTCTATTCAAATCAAGTTTTGCTCAAATAAATGTAAAAAAAAAGTTTTTAAAAATCTGTTTCAGTTCCAAGTGTAGAACTATTAATTTTATAGGCTAATATTTGATTAAATTTAACTATGCTTCTAAGAGTATATAGATTCCAAGCATTAAGCTTTTTAATTCCATCATTTTAAGTGGAATCGGACCCCGTCTTGCCAAATATGATAATATCCTGGAGGAGGGAGAGGGGGAGGAATGCAACAACAGAAGATGTTTGAAGGCTCTGAATTTATGTCCTGTACTTGGGAGGCTAACCAAAACATTTTAATACCTCCAGTGCCCACATTCTGGGTAAAAGTGACAGAAGTGTTTTCAGTGATTTCTTTCACATTGATAAACCTGCCTAAGTGTCAATAGACTTGTAACATTGAAACAATGTCTGCATCCCCTGGAGCAGGCTGAGGGGTGGGCTCTGTGGCTGAATAACTTTTAGTGAACAGTTCTAAGACTACTTCCCAACCGCTAGCTTTTGAGGTAATGGCATTCTTACTCTGAGAAAAAAAGGCACAGACAGGCTTATGCTATGGCTCTTGAGAACCCTGCTGACTGGTTTATTGAACAGAACTGGCAAGTGACTCCTAAGATTAACGTTCTTGATGGCTCTCCAAGCCAGAGGAGGGGTGCTGAGTGACACGTAAATACATAAGGGAGAAAGAAGGGTGAACTTGAATGGCAGTGACCTCTTGATAAAAGATTTGTGGATGAGGTACTAGTTGTAAGATCTTAGGCTGCATTCTGGAGAATTTGTCCACATCCCAACAAACGGTAAGATTTCCCTCCCCCAAGGGGGGAATTGGGGACATCTTTTATACAGTGTATGGTAAAACCTTTGAAAACCATGAGGTCTTAGAAGTGGATCACAGTACTGGAGTACTGCATATGTTCTTTTTCTTAGGTTGACTCCTGGCTTTGTGTGAGACTTTGGGAAAATTTCTTAAAGATGCTTTTTAATGGGAATACATTCCATTATTTTGTCAGTATTCTGTGAGTTCTGAGTATTCCATAAGTTTCTTTTGTCTCAGTGATTATTTGTTGATTTATATTATCCATACAATAAAGTACCTTGAGTTATTTAGAAGAAATATATAATGCAAACAAATGATGTTCAAATTTAGCTATTTTAAGATGTAATTGGATATCTTCTAAGTAGTGACTACCATTTTCAAATGTACTGTTTCATAATAAATGTATCTTGAAAATCTATATCATGATGATTTATCTCAATTGCCTTTTCTCCTATTTTTGCATTGACTAAATAATAAAATGAAAATTTTAATTAGAGATTTCAAGAGATAAAAAAGTATTCTAGCCCTGACCAGTATGGGTCATAGGTTGGGCATTGTCCCACAAAGCTAAAGGTCACAGGTTCAATTTTTGGTCAGGGCACATGCCTGGGTTGTGGGCCAGGTCCCCAGGTCAGGGCATGCATTTGAGAGGCAACTGATCGATGTTTCTCTCCTTCTCTTTCTCCCTCCCTTCCCTTCTCTTTAAGAATAAATAAAATCTTTTAAAAATTATGCTAATTGGCTCTAGGTCCTCCAGAGGTTTTATAAAATCAGTGAGTTGTGAGCATTTTAAATGTTTGAAATGCATCTATAATAATGGATTTTCTGGAAAAAAGAAAGTTGATTTTTAAAAGTCAACTTTCTGTAGAGATTATAGTAACATCTATAAGTATTTATTTAATCATTAGTGAATGGTAGTATATCTTATTTTTGTTCAATAAAACTTAACCCTCATTGCTGTCACCAATGTCTGCAAGCACTTTGGCTCTTTTCACTGAAAATTAATGATTTTACAAGCATTATACTTTTATAATTATCATGATTTTATCTTACTCTTAAATATATATCATGTACCAAATCATGTCTTTGAAAATTATTCTAATTTCTTAAAGATAATTTAAAATAATTTCTAACTGCTTTTATAAATTCAAATGTTTTTGATGAAAATTCTAATTAAAATATATTAATTAAAAAAACTCTAATAGAAATACCGTATTTTTTGGACTACAAGATGCACCAGACCTTAAGACATACCTAGGTTTTAGAGGAGGAAAATAGGAAAAAGAAACCCCGCTCCACCGCTGCCCTCCTACCCTCAGGGAGCCAAGTGAGCTACATTTGGACTATAAGACGCACCCCAATTTTCCTCCCAAATTTGGGGGGTGCGTCTTATAGTCCGAAAAATACGGTATGTTAATACTTGTTAATAACATATATTAAATATATTAATAGAAAAACTTTCTTCTTTTGTAATTTAAAGAAAAAACAATGGTTGTATTTTATGTTTCAACCCTTTTTGACAATGGTTCTTGTATGCTTTTCTATTTTGCTGTAACTACGGTAAAATGGCTAGCTTAACAAATTGAATTCTAAATGATTCTAATGAAGTATTTACATAACAACCTTAAGATGAGCTACAACAGAACCAAAACACAATTAAAGCTTCATAAATGCAGAGTGACATGATTCAATCAGCTATTTACATTTAGGTAATTCAAAGTCAGAAGACCTGAGAAAGCCTTTATTCAGAGGAGATCGGGCTGGCTAGTTCAGGGTGGTATGGCCGTAGACAGAAGCCTTTATTCCCATGAGAAGAACAGACAGAATGAATAATAGAAAAAAGAAAAAACACGTTTTAAGAAATTAATGTTAATAGATCAATATAGAAGAATAGCTTTAAGAATAATGTTCCCCTTAAGACAGAAAGCTGTCTTAAGAGAACTGTCTTATGAGAAATTTGATGTTGATAAAATATTTATGACAGAAGCAATTTTAAAATAATAACAATAACAATCTTTAAAAAATAACAACAGATGTCACCATATCAAAACTGTGACAATTCATTTACTATATATGTGAGCAAATACTTTTATCAAGTTTCATATAAACATATAAAACAAATTTTGAAAAGGATAATTTAGAAAAAGTTGCAAACAGAGAGCTAAATATTCTTTAATAATTGTTTTCTGAAAGAGAATAGGGAGGAAAGTAGGACAAAAGGGAGGAAGGAATGGAGGAAGGAAGAGAATGAGGAAAGGGGGAAGGAAGGAAGGAAGGATGGAAGGAAGGAAGGAAGGAAGGGAAGGAGGGAGGGAGGGAGGGAGGAAAGAAGGAAGGAAGGAAGGAAGGAAGGAAGGAAGAAAAAGGAGCTGGAGAAAACACATACCTTAATAAGAGGGAATAAGTGCACTGTCTATGTTTCATTCTCCCTAAATCAAGTACTATTGAAAACAAACTCTCTTCTTAACTTTATCACAGTCACTTCAAAGGCAGCATATTCTAAATCTAATTCATCACCCCATCCTACTCCCTTACACCTAGATACAGTATATTCTGTATTGAAAGTACCATTTCTCAGGTCTGTCGAGCTTGATTCATTGGTGCACTTAACTGACACCTACCTTTGTTTCAAATGCGACTTTCTATGGCTTCAGTGCCAGGACTGCTTCTTGATGTGTTATCCCATAGCCTCAGGTTTTTACAGTCTCTGTCCATTTTTACACTACCAAATGATCTAACAGTGAATTTGGTCGTGCTACTCTTTCACTGAAAAGCCTACTATAAGCAGAGATTAGCTAGGCCTCTACAGCCCACACTCCTGCACTTGACTTCTAGATAAAATTGGCAAAAACTCTTCCTCTCCCCTAATTCCATCACCTGTTTACCAAAACTCTCTCCAAGGGCTTTACATATGTCTGTGAGTGTTAAATTCTCCAGTCACCGCAGCCTCTGGGGTCCTGCCTCCTTCACATGTCCTATATCACTAACTCAGCCCACCTCTTGATTTTCACAAATGTTAAAATACATAAACCCAAGTTCACTGGAGATTTGGAGATCTGAGAGTAAGGATGAGGAGTGGATTAAACATTAGCAATACAAATAATTTTCAAGTGGAACACAGAAATAATTATTTTTTAATATCCTGTTTTCCTTACCTAGTAGATACTTACTTACACGTTGATAAACCTGTTTGTGTGTGTGCATATGCTTTTCTTTATCTCACTGGGTTATCATTTCCCTTTTGTGATTTTCTTCTTCTCTAAGAACTCCAAATGCTTCTCCTTCCATTTTTCAAAGTAACCCAGCTAACTCCTCTAGCCTCGTGTACATTAAAGCACGTCGCACTTCTTCAAACAAGCCCATCCAGGCAGAGTCACAATGGCTCTGTTTCCTTAGAAGGCAGATGTAGTCCTAAAAAAGAGAAAATTGGCAAATTTTTAAAATAGGTACTATAAAAATAAACACCCTCAGGGATTTTTATTTCTTATCAGATAAAATCCAGACTCCTTCATTTATCCCAAGATATAAACCTATTTTCTACCTATGTCTTCAGTTTTTCTTGTTGTTGTTGTTTTTTTTTTTTCATGATACCTCTACCCTTTTAATTCTCCAGGTTTAGGAAACTTCTCATTTTTCTTCAAACCCAAAAAACCCTTTGTGTGAATTTATTTCTTTTTTCTGGAAGGCCCATGCCACTTTTCTTCTCTTAATGGACTCCTACTCATGCTTCAGAATCCCTTTCAGATGATCCCTGTTGCTCCTATGTGAAGTTCATCTCAACCTCAGGCAGCACATGCATTTTAATCGTTTGGAAACATATCTGTGCTGCTTCATCAATCGGGGCTGTGTTCTGCAACACTAGATACTGTGTGAAAGTACTTAGTCAATGGGACAATATCTCTTACATCTTTCATTCTCAAATTTCCATAATCTAGCCCCCCAAAAGTTGCACTATTTTTCACATAGCATAGCCCCAGGTTGGATTTTCAGAATCTCAGTCTCTTGAAAAAATATATTAATTTTGTTTTAATTCTGATGATTCACTTTAGGTGGCAGAATTTATATCCTTGAAGGTATCTTGGAAATTATCTCCTCCAGGATTTCTCAGCCTCTCTAGCTCCATGGCATACCTGAGAGCTAACACGTTTGTGCCACACACTCACGCTGGCTGCAGCAGCAGCTCAAGACAGAAACTACAGGCTGGGGCGATTAACCCTCCCGTAACTGGTGTCAGAACTGGAACTCTGTACTCCCACCAGAGACATGCCAAATGGAACTGGCAGCTGCTGCTCTGGTCCAGTCCTCCAATGTTATAGAAGGGAAACGGAGGCACAAGGAGCTTAATTGACTTGCCCTGTGTCATCCATAGTTAGAGAGTTAGAGAGTGTCAAGGCTTCATCTAGAGCTCCAGTCACTGGAGATCTAAGCTTTAGATAAAGGAGAGAGAACTACGGTGTCTTGAGAAAAGCCCTGCCTCAGACGCTTACTTAGTCATTTACACATTCTGAATTAAATCTCTCTATTTCTGAGGGGTTGTAGTCATATCAAAACAGACTTGACTGAATTCAGCATATAAAAAGTAGAATTTATTAAAAACGTTTTTGTACACATGATGTAATATTAAGGCTTTCACAACTTTTCCCCATTGTAATTAGTTGTTTGAGGTTTATATAGATTTAACTCAAGGCAAGATAATATTAACTAGGAATTTCAAAGAATTTAGGAGAACGTTAACTATCTTCAGTGTACTTGTAACAGTGACTTTGTATTGCAAGAATAACTACCAGGTTAGTGCCCAGAAGTAAATATGAAGAATAACTGCCTACAAAATCAAACCGGTAGAGCACAAACAATTTCTTACAGTAGGTCTGTTTGCTCACAAATATATTGTACTGCTATAACAGCTCAAAAATCGTTGAGTATCTCTGCACCACACCCTGTAGGCAGTGAGGATTTTGCACAGAACAAACATTTGTAATAAGCCCTTTTGGCAGACCAACTGATTCAGCGCCTGTGTGATCTGACTGAGAGAAGGTAAAGGCACAAATGAGCAACAAGCAAGGTAAAAATCCACCTATTTATTTCAATTAATAATAGTCTTAATCTGTTAATGAGACATTGAAAAGGAATCACTCATGTACTTTAAAAAAAACACTCAGAGGCAGAACAGGATTTCTAGCTGATGCTCAAGGGCTGAAGTTTTAGGTCAGAATTGAAGTTCAAGGAGAGATGGTAAAAAGAATTGCATGCTTTGAACTTAGGGAAAAAATGGACACCCACTTTTGTATCAGCACTGTCTTGTAAATGCGATTTGGAAAAAAGAAAAAACACCTTTAGAAATCACTGGGTTGGTTGAGAAATAGATTTCTGAGTAGTCGTAGGAATGAAACCAGTATGTGCCAGTGAATAGCTCTACCCCCAAGCAGCCTTGATGAACTGAACAAGATCAAGGCCAGATAGGAGTCCCTTGAAGCACTGATGATAAACACACTATGGTTAAAGGACGCAAATTACCCTTGGAATCATAATGCAGGTACATTGGATGTAAGAATAATGTGATTCAAACGAATTTAGGACTGTGCCAAGCAGGAAAAGAAAGTCCTGTGGGCATTCAAGAAGAACATTTAGACAAAGCAAAACAAGAAGGGGAATTTGTGGTTAGCAGGAAGCTTTTGCTCATTTATATTTTATTGAAGATATAAAATGTTGGGCAAAAGAATGTGGCTCTAATAAGTAGATAAAGAAATTGTGAATGTACATGGTTTATAACTAAAAAAAATCAATGAGGAGAAATGATAAGCATCAAAAAATTGAAAAGGTATTCTCTTTAGTTTCCTAAAATTATTTATTTTAGAAACTCAGTTACATTAGAAATATCAACATAGACTTATATCTCATTATGAAGCATCATATGACTTACCACTCTCATATATTAATCAAAGAGAATTCCTTCCAATTATACAGATTGCTATAAAAAGTCATGAGACATCACATTTTACTAAATGGAAAATACTATTGATCTAAAAAGATCCATTGAATAATGGAAGTGGTCCATTTCTTATTGAAAGGTTGAATGGAAGAATTATTTTTGAAGTTTAAGATACTTACATAGTTTCAGGTACATACTTAATAATTTGTTAATAGACATAAATAATGTTCTAATTGCCTATATCCTTATATTAGAGTGCTGGAAACTGTTTAGGACATGTTTAATAAATATCACCTCTTCCTTTTAAAGTTTATGATCATAAACTGATGATAATAAAACAAAGAAACACATAAAAGGAAGGGTAACTGTAAATCATAACTACAATGGTGATCAAATGTAAGGGCCTTTGATTCATTAGAAATGTGGAAGAGAAGTGCTTGTAATGAGGGGATAAAAAAGAAAATGTTATTAAGAAGTAAGTTCTTGGTACTAGCAGGTTATACTGAGTAATTCTTTAATGTCTGTAGGAAGCGAATTTGTTTATCTATCTATCCATTCATTTATCCAATGGGAGAAGATATAAATTGAAAAGATCACAGAGAGAGAATAGTAAGCAGACACATAATGTGGTTCAGTCAGAGGGAATGCAAGAAAAGAGAACATAGCTAGCAAGGCAACTTTTAGAAATTAGAATAAAAAACTGCAAGTGAGCAAGATATCTTATAAATGATTTATAGGACAAATTAAAAAAATTCTATGGACTCAGAAAAAGTCTGGCATACACAAGTGACAGGTAAAAAAGGTAACTTTGGCAGAAGAACTGAAAACTTCCAGGAAAGAAAAATTGTAACTTAGGATTCTGGGGAAATGATTCCATGGTTATCCAAACAGGTGATGAAGGATTACATATAAACCATAAGACAAAATTAACAGTTGATAGAATCAAGTCCTTATTTTTCCATTAAAATAACAAATTGTTTTACTTTGATTATGTCATCTCTGAAATAATGGTTTGGTCATTAAAATGAATAAAATCAATAGACGATGGAACAGCTAATTTACTTGTCTGGACCACCTTAATGACCATCTTGAGAAATAGTATATATAATCCAGTTGCTCATGTAGCCATCACTCAACAAATATTAATTGGCTGCTCTTTGCAATACATTGGAGCGAGTAGTTACTATACAAAATGCCAATTGAACACAGAGTACTTTTTAAATTTATTTTGTAAAAAAATCCATTGGAAGAGTTGAAACAAAGGCAAATCAGATTCAGAAAATGTAATCACTGAAAAAGGAGATTTAATTAGCAACTGGAAATAGAAATTGAAAAACAACCGAGAGTCAGTGAGGAGTTTTATTTGGGAGCCTTGTTATTTATCAGTGTTCTTTACTGACACATGGATGTTGGGTGTGGGAAAAGTTAAAGAGGATGATAGATTTCTGTTTAATACGAATTATTCATGAAACTTGTCTTACAGCAGACGCAGCGTACGGGCAGAAGTGCATGCAGAGATTGATCTATTAGATATGTACATTACTTCAGCAATCTTTCTTTTGAGTTGTGTTATTTTGCAAGCACTGTCTAGGCACTGGAATTCCAACACAAACAAAGTACAACCTCTGCTGTAGGAGAGGCCACAGCACATGTACCAGCTAATTTGCAAAGCAATGTGGGTAATCCCAGGGAAAGTGTAAACTAGGGGATGAGGGGTGAAGGGTCTCTAAAGCAGACGAGGTTAGAGGCAGACTAAATGAGGAAAGAGGCTCAGAAGCCAAGGAGAGTTGTGTAATTGGTTATCAGCAGTGTCAAATTCTGTACATAGGTCAAGGAGCATCAAGATGGAGAAGTGCCATTCGCTTTGGCAGTGAGCATGTTACTGGAGACCTTGGCAGGGCTAGCTTCTGGGAAGTGGCGTGGGTGAGAGCTGTGCTGGATCAGGTTCAGGGGTATTTTCACTGAGGAACTGAATGCATCTGGTGCACTCTAGGAGTTGGAAGAGGAAGGGGAGGGAAACAGTTGTTAGAGGTTGTGTGTATTTATTTCTTGAGGCCCGGGGTTATCTGAAACAGCAGGAGCCCCCAAATACAGGCTTTTTAGTTCTATCTAGTGAAAAATCTAGCTTTCACTAGCAATAAGGAAACAGCATTTACATCTTGAAACTGCCTTTGTTGAGCTTGTTTGTTCTATCCGGCAATGAGTCACTCTGTAACACTGACCCTGCCATTGAAGTCAGCAGATTCTATTTGGAGAGTGTTGGTGATTGTGAGGGAAGTTGTTTAGAAAGTTGACAAAAGCATTTACGCTCCCTGATATGCTAAACGCCTGTGTGGATCCCGTTTGATGATTATTAGCTTGGGAGCATTCAAACGCTATATTTGATGCAAAGAAAAGGGAAGTCTCATCTTCTGAAGGAGTTAAATGTACATGACACAGGAAGAAGTTATAATATTTTCTATTTTGGCTTCCTCTCATTTGAAAAGAATTTCAAAGAGAGAAAAATGGTTCTGCAAATGCCACCGTCAATTAAAATGCTAAATACTAGTTGCAGTTTGCCCACCTCTGCCAAAGGGAATAGGTCCAATGTAACCAGCCACCTGTTTCTCTTTATAAGAGCTCAAGACTGCTTACTCGTCCAACACACTGGACTGACACTAAATATCAGCGTGATGATGAATCAAAAGTCAACAGCAGCAGAGCTTTATTTACCAAGAAATGACACTTAGTAAGGTCATCTCTTCTTGAGAGGACAGTACAACTACCAAAGTCAAAAAATGTATCCAGAGGATTTTTAAGCCCAAATAAGGCATTAGGTGCAGAGGGTACTGATCTTCAGTGTGTCCGACATGCACATACACACCCACCCACACATATATGTACATATACATATTAACATGCTGGCTGAAGGTATCTGAGCAGACATTAATGGCACATGGTCTGTGATGGCTTAGGTGGACACAGTGAAATTCATAGAACTAGAAGTTTAAGAATCTATTACAAAACAGGTTAAAGTTAAGGTCTATAAGAGAGTGGGCTTTGGAATCCATGGGACCTGGGTTTTAATGACAGCCATGTCACTTATTAACAATGGGACATCAAATCAAATGACTTAAATTTCTGAGTCTCTATCTCCTCATCTATAAAATGCAAATAATACTGGTGCCTACCTCATCTTGCTCTTTTTTTAAATGTCTATTTACTGATTTTACAGAGAAAGGGGAAGGGAGGGGAGAGAGAGAGAGGAAGAGAGAAAAACATTGACTTGTTGTTCCATTTATTTATACATTCATTGGTTGATTTTCTTATGCATTCATTGGTTGATTTTTTTTTCCCATTGGTTGATTCTTGCATGTGCCCTGACCGGGGATTGAACTCTCAACCTTGGCATGTTAGGACAATGTTCTAACCAAATGAGCTACCTGACCAGGGCTCATCTTACTATTTTTAAGATTAAATGACACAGTGCATAATATTTAACTTAAAGCCAGACACAGTAAATGCTTCAAAATTAATAATCATTATTTCCTTCAAATCAAGCATCCTTGGCTGCTTGTTGATCAGGAAAATCCAAACCACTTTCATTCAGTTAGAAATATGAGGGCAACTATGAAAATTAATGTATAAATCAGTTTGTCATAAAAATTTTACATTTACAAACAACTGAGACGTATCTACCATAAAAATAGTGAGCACCATAAAATACAATCTAATCTAAAGGGATTGAAATGACAGCATTTTAATCCTGAAATAGAACCCAGAAAGAAATCCTACAATTATAAAAGTTTTATTCACTTCTAAAATTTAATAAGATTCTGATTTTACTAATGTTAAAAGAATAAAATTGTCCATATTAAATGTAGAAATTAACTTTATGATACATATAAAGAGTCTCAGAGCTCTTGTTCAAATTCATAGTAAGAAACTATTCCAGGTAGGTTCTATGGGACATACTAGCGATGTTCAGGTAACAATCAGTGCCCTTCTCTGCATGTATAAAACGCCCTACTTCATTTTTAGAATAACTCGACGGCTGAAGCTCGTCACTACATTATCTCTTTTATGGTCCTTAGTTTGCCATTTAGTGCGAAGGCCCTAGAGCCCTCTCTGTGGTCAGACAAACTCAGACTTTGTGCCAGTTCTCAGACTCCGTGTTTCATAAAAATGTCTTGTTCACATTATTGTTTTTCCCACACTTAGGGCAACTTTGACAATTCAAAATATGTCATTCTAACTGCAAACAGAACCAAGAAAAGAAAATCCAAAAGTTGTAAAGAATGGGTGGTCGATTTGCTAGTGCATTTTGAAGCTCAGTGTACTCTTAAGGGGAATGCAGAAATTTATCCTGCTAGCTGTCAACTCGGCCTGCTGAGGGAAAAGTTGGTTTCTTCCCTTTACCGACTGTAAACTATATTTTTCTAGGTGGAAAAGAAAACTGCAGAGGCAAAGCTGTGGGGAGAACTTGCCACTTTCTGGGGTAGGGTGACTGAAATTGCATTTGACAATGCTCGTCTTAGCCTCTCTGCCCAAAGTGACTCCTCCCTCCACTGGTTTCCTACTTAACCCGTGTCTTACCATTTGTGTTCACATAGCTGCAGGTTATGAGCCCTCGGAGGATAGCACTCCCAGGTCTCCATTAAAGCTGCATGTCGTGAAGACTTGCCTCCCCTTTCTCAGAATCTCCTCAGAGTCTAAGCCAGATATGACTCGTCCCTGAGTCCTGAAGTCTGGAAGTCGGTGAAGAAGGAAGGGAAAGGGAACTTGGGATTCTTTTTGCCTTTGTCAACATCCTGAAAGCCGTTCAGCTTTGCTGCCAGTTATTCTTTTGTATGATGGAGGTAATTATAGATACTGGTTTGAAAAGTACTTTGATATCCTCAGATAAAAGAGGCTGTAAAAGGGCAGATGATAATTATTATTAGCCGTGCAGTGGTTCTTAGGTTTTTCCACAAGCAGCTTCCTCTAGGAAGCTGAATCCATCAAGATAAAACCAGTCTGAGAGAAAAGGTGCAATACAAAACTATTTAAACTGGGGAAATGACTTCGAAAAGATGAGCCAGATGCAACATAGAAGTGAAATCAAAATTAAACGATGACAGGTTTCTAAAGAACTCTCTTCACAATTGTCAAGAATGGGCTTAATATCACACACAAGTTGCGGCAGTAATAATGGCAGCTTGTATTTGTGCAATGTCTTTCCTGATAACCGCGCAGCTCTTCTGTGACAAAAAAAAATGAAACTTAAAAAATCTTCAAGATTTAGTTTTCAGACTCACTTTTGGGTAATTTTATTGAAGGCTGATTCACTTCATAGATTAAGCCAGTAGGAAAGTGAGAACTGGAATCCAGATTTTCCAATTTACAAACAGAAGAAGAAACTAGAGTATTTGCCATCTCGTGATATCCACCAAAAATCTCTGTTGTAATCTAGTCAGCAGAAAGGTACAGATGGAATTTTTGACACTTGTTTTGACTTTTGTCTTATGATTTAGCAAGTATTAAAAACAATTATTTATAAAGATCCTCTAAGGCAGCTGATTTTGCTAACAGAAGAAAAGATAAGGAATAAAACAAAAGGTATAATATTCAGTCTCCAGCCACAAGATGATTATGGTATAGTTGAGGAAATAAGATATACATGCAAAGTAACTTGGGAACAAAATATTATTTTATACTTTAGTATTAAATGCTATCTTCTCTAATTACACTAATAAAGATATTTTTAAAAACTCCTATAGCATTGCTAGAACTGTTTTCTTACAATATTTATAACAGGTATATATTACATCATATCTTCTCCCCAGTGTATGGGTTTAATGTAATTGAAAGTAGGACCTATATTTTATTTTTTTCTTAGATTTCATTCCATGCTTTATATTTTCCTGGACAAAAAGTTAGAGCTCAACAATATTTGTTAAATGATATACTGATACAATAATTTTGAAATATTAACAATAAACTATCACAAAAACAGTATGTGTAGCAAAATTGCTGAGCATGTTTTCATTCATAATTAAAATCCATTAGACTCAAAACAATTAGGAAATAATCACTCTGGTTCTGATATTCTTCTTCTTTCTTTCTTTCTTTTTTTTTTTTTGCCTCAATAGCATTTCCAAATTTCTTGAAGTTGAAAAGTTCTTTACCATTATTTTTCATTATTCTTTAAAACTCTGTGAACATAGCTTAGTGTTACTTTCTTCCATAAACAGATCATATAACACAGAAAAGTGAGAAACTTGCATTACTTCCTTATCTGCAGGATTCCCTCATCATTTTTGCAAGTCCTACCCGCCCCCCACCCCTTACTTTAGCAGAATGTATTTGAAAGCACAGCAAGTATCCCAGGCGGCTTGTGAGCAGAAAAGGAGGGCTGCCAACACGCCCGTAGAATAAGATAAGCTAGTAGTCTGGAGCAGGATTTCAGGATAGCTTTTGCACCTTACCTAAAGAAAGCAGGGCAGCTCATTGGGTGATAGCCCACCACCCTCTTTCTTCAGTTCTTTCCTCTAATACTTTGTCCTTCATGGAAAAACAGCACACACTTTTCAGGAATGTCTGATATCATTGGTTTATGCAAAATATTCTTAAATCAAATTTAATTTTTCTTTTACTCATTGTGTGTAAAATAATTTATATTGCATATTAAATATTGATCCAGTTATAGAAATATACCTACAAAGTTATATATGCAATTCCCTTCCCCTCAAGATGTTCTCAATCGTAGAAAAGATGATTTAACAAGGACACATAGGACTTTCCCAGAGAATTAAACAAGTAACTAAGATTGATTTAAAATAGATCAGTATGTTATTCACATTATGCATGTGTTTTGGACCAATTTTGCCAGTTCACTTATCTCACCACCTTCCATTGTTCTGAGAGAGGGAAAAAATGGAAAAGAAGTAAGGGCTTTCGCTTCCAGTGTTATGTGAAAGTACCTTTGTTGAGAGGTTCTAGATTTATTTTGGCTACCCAGGACCATGTGTTTGCAGGCTGCATTCCTCATTGTTTTCTGAACTGCATTACATAACTTCCTAAGAGAAGCCATGATGTCCTGGCCACCCAGGGTCGGCCAAGGTCAGCTCCTGTTCCCGCTATGGGGAGTGAGACACTGGAGTTGGCTTTGCCCAAAAATAGCCTGTGTCCATGTGGTGGAATTAGCTTGATATCACCAAGCCCCAAACTTGGAGCCAGAAGTCCTGCTTTCCGAGGGAAAGGACTCTGAGCCTTTTAACATTGCTGTTATGCAAGTTTTTTAATTAGTCTTGAGGGCACTGGTAGCCAGGGACCTGGGACGGTATCATGATGACCAGGGCAGGTGCTTCAGAAGGATGCCAAAGGGATAAAGGCACCACATTTGAGAGAATATTTTCTTTTTGCCAGTCTTGAATGAAGGCTAAGTAACAAGATTATGAATTCCTACTGGTATAGGGTCATTTACCCCTACTCCTTATAATTCACCATAATTTGTTACAGCATTTCTACTTTCCTTATTCTCTTGATCATTTCAACAACTTAATCCAAGTAGTGACAAATTTGATTGATAGGCCAAACTTCCATTAGACAGATGGACTTTATACTTTGAGCCCTCTCTGGCACTCGAGTAGATGCATCAAAATTGGGTAGATAAAGTTTTAACCATAGAAGAAGAGATGAAATTCAATTGACTATGTATGTATGCTTAGTTTTCTCCTGAATCTGTTCTCAGTAAAAATCTTATTTTTAAAAAACTTTTGCTAAACTATTAGTGTGCCATAAATTGGGCCTTATAAACATTGCCTAATAAATCACTTCCCTGGCGGAGAGCTAAATATTAGTATTCTTTTTGTTTTCACAGATAGAAGAAATGACAGTCATAGGTTAAATTAATGGAAGGAAAGTGAACTACAAACAATGGTTACTTCTACTTTGTCAAAGTGAATTATTTGTGAGAACTCTGTTGCAGGCTTGCAGTGCCAAATACAGCCCTTGAGATGATTTTTCTCAGCCTCTTGGGCCCGGGGAATAATTGTAAAGGGGTAGCAATTATTTTGGCATCTTCTCATTGCATATCCAGCCTCCTACTTTTACCTACTTTTCTGAAATTAAGTATTCAGTGGCCCCATCAAAGCTATGGCTTTCAAAACTCTTCTCTGAGTCGTCCCATTCATCTCTACCCCATGCTGAAGGGCCCCAGGGTCCATAGTTGTTATATGCACACACATACTGTGTTGGCACACTCGTGCACACACACAATGTCAGAAGAAAGCTTTTTTAGTATGAGCTCAAGATCATTCATACTAAGGTATGAATAATTAACATGTTTATGGATTTTAAGAGAAGTTTGTTAAATAGATGAAACTTTAAATGGATGTGATATGCTGGGAAAACAGTCTTTAACTTCTTCCTCCCCATGTTTATATCCTAATGTACATGTGCTCCACTCCCATCTTCCAAACAATACTGAGAAGAATCAGCTGGAAATTGGAATTCTGCTTCTGAATTATTTCTTTATTCTTGTTCTTTAGAATATAGAGCTTGACACAGAGACTGTGTGGACCTCAAGTATTCTTAAAACAATCTCCTATCATATAGTTTGAGGAAGTGCAAAGAATCCAACTCCCTGCTCCCTAACTCATTATAGACAATATATGGGAGCATAGCTAATAATAGCCTTTGGGTTAAACTGTGGGTGTATGAATTCTGGCTCTACTATTTAGTAGTTCTGTGACCCTAGCCAATTTACTTAACCTCTTCATAAAATGGAGATGCTAATAGCTATCACCTCATAGATGGTTTTAAGGACTCATCGATATAATAAATATATAGTATAGTAGCTGGCATAAGTTAAATACTCAATGTTAGCTATTGTGATTACTTCAAGCACAGCCATTATTATAACTACGGTACATCTAATAGAAAATCCCTGAGTATTTCAAAGCTTACTCATGCTGACATCCCACTCTGAGCACGCTGGCTTTTAGTATTTCATTTAATTCATTTATTTTTTGCCTTCAGTTATTTTTGGGGGAATACTGTGCATCAGGCATTATGCTAGGATCTGGAAACTCCAGCAAGCGATACAAATATGGCTCCTGTTCTGATGACACTTTCAGTACAGAAGAAGTAACAAGGAGGACTAATTACAAAAGCAGTTTTAATAATGAGAAGCTCTGTTCAAAAAAGAGGTATAATGAAAGCTTGTAAGGTTTGGGGGTGGGGAAGCTAACTACCAGGATGAAGAAAGAATATATCCTGAAAATGAGCAGAAATTAGATCATCTAGAGTTGAGGGTAGGGGACTAGAAGACAAGTAAATGGAAAAATGCTGTTTTATGGGCTGAATGCTTGTGTCCCCCTCTAAAATTCACATGCTGAAGCCCTGACCCTCAATGTTGTGGTATTGTGGGGTGGGGCCTTTGGAAGGGAATTTGGATTAGATGAAATCATGAAAGTGGGATTCTGGTGATGGGATTAGTGTCCTTATAAGAAGAGGAAGGGAACCCAGGCTCAGTCTCTCTCCTCGCTGTGAGGACACAGTGAGAAGGTGGCTATCTGCAAGCCAGGAAGACAGCTCTCACGAGAAACCGCACTGGCAGGCACCTTGATCTCAACTTTCCAGCCTCCAGAATTGTGAGAAATAAATGTCTGTTCTTTAAGCCTCCCAGCCTGTAGTATTTTTTCTTTGGCATCCTGAGCTGACTAGGATATGGAAGAATAATGCATTTGAAGAGGTGGAGAAAAGATGGCATGGCTGGCAAAGAGAATAGTGTGGTATAGTTGGGAAGCAGTAGAGAAGTGGTACAGAATTAGGCTGGAGTCAGGACAAGCGCAGACATCTGGTGAGGTTTGGTGACATTTTTAGTTGTCACTGTTGGGGTTAGGGGATTCAACTGGCATCTAATGTGCTGAGGTCAAGAATGCTGCTAAACATCCTACAATGCAGAGGACAGTTCCCAGCAAAGAATTATTCAGCTAAAACTGTGGGGAGAGCCAAGGTTGAGAAAACTTGGGATAGACAGATCATCTTGTAGGAGTTTGAAGGGCAAGATAAAAGTATTGTGCTTTATCCTGAGGATAAGGGGAATCCATGGGGATTGTAAGAAAAGGTGTGATGTGATTATATTGCTTTCTTAAAAACCATCTCTGGCTGCTTTGGAAAAGAGTTGCTAATAAAACTGCAAAAATCAGATGAGAGATGATGGTAGCTGGGACCTGGCTTGCCTAAAAATGTATATTCTAACATTCCTTGAACTTTGAACTCTGAGGAATAATTTAACTGGAAAGTCAGAGAAAATAATTGGACTCCAGAGAAAGGAAGTTGTGTTTTCTTCTGGATTTCCTGGCTTTTATCAAAGTTCCCCTTCTCCTCCTTCCTGGTGAGCCTGAGTCTGTGCTGCCTCTGCCCTGGTCAGCAGTTAAGACACACACCTCAACACCTGCTGCACCTTCCCACCTGCTTTCCTACTTCCACTTTGCACTTGCCGCTGAGAGTCATCTCTAATCTAATCTATGCCCACTTCAGCTCACTCTAGAAACAAATGTATGATCATTACTGCTACATGGATTTCCAGAGTCTTCCTTGGCTCGGTGCAAAAGTGTATGTCTATCAACACTGTCAAATGCTTTGAAAATGGAACACCTACCTGTCTTCTTCTTCAAAACCAGGTTTTAACAAATTCTGCAAAACAGCAGTTTCTCATGTTTGACTCTGCCTTTCTACATGGTATCAATATGGCCAGGATTTTCCAAGATTATTCAGACTTTGTGTTATTTGATGCTTTTAAGTAAAAATAATTCATTATGGATATTTATAACTACATCTAGTAGCCATCCTAAATCTTTTCCGGAAAAAAAGTGAAGTACTAATAAATCTAATTGTGATTTACATTTTAAACATGTAAGATTTGGGGGCAGGTGGAGTGTATAGGAGGATAGCAGTGATGGACGGAGACGTGACTTGGGCTGGCGAACACACAGTACAGTGTGCAGATGATGCGATGTAGAACTGTGCACCTGAAACCTGTATCATTTTGTTAACCAGCGTCACCCCAATACGAACTCAATAAAAAGTATTAAATAAATATGTAAGATTTTCCTACTACCTAAATTCATAAATCAGAAGTGGTCCTGATTGGACTGAAAAATAAGGTTGCCATGTCTATGAGTCACAATCTTACTTAATGAGGACAACAAAGTAAATAGTCTAGCACCCATACATGGAGGAATCTAGAGTTGCGTGTTCCAGGATGCATATGAGCCAGATGTAGACTAGACCGGAGTCACTGGCACTGGAAAAGAAATGTGTGAAACAGTTGGAAGTAAGAGAAGAGTGAGTGTTGGAATCCCCTGGGGGCTGGAGTGGATATGCCTATGTAAAGATGTTCCAATTAAAAAAAAACATTCAGCAAATGGCTGCCGTACAAAACATCAATATCAATAACTGCCAGTCTGTAAATTCTGGTCAAGGGAAAAATCAAACCAAAAGCCTAAGAGCTCTACTATAAACTTCAAATGCAATCGAGGAGACAATAGTGCTAAAATATTAAAAGACAAAAAAATAATAAATATACAGTTGAAATATATTGGACAATTTTTAAAAAGTCTATCCTATTGTGCCCCTTTTAATGTTGTACTGTTTATGGTGATCATACAGATACAAAATTGTTTACTCTCTCTCATCATCTCCTCACCACCCATCTATTTCCTACTCACACACAAAACGTCACTCTAATATCTAGGGGTGTGAGGTCACTCGGTGGGAGCAAGGAAATTCACCATCATTTCCAACGCACTGTCCTTAATGCGCACTGCTGCATCTGGAAGCCCCGAAAAGTAGGTCATCAAAATCTGCAGGGACGTATTAACCGTGATGCCTGGTGCATAATAGAGCACATTAAGGACAGACTTGCAGACTTAATTCTTAATCTCTTTTCCAGCTCTGGTAGATTTAAAAATCTGATATTCCAAGCACAGCAATATGCTTCCCACAGCTACAGATATGCATTGCTTTCTATCTTGGGAGGAGATGTTTTTGCACAGGTCTAAGGAAATGTAACACAGGGGAAATGCCATTTTAACAAATTTCAAGGGAGGGGGGAAAGGTGATCTTTTACTTTTTGCTGCAACAGAATTTTGCTGAAGTGGCAATGTTGTCTAGTTATCAAACAGATAAATAAAAATGGAATTTTCATTTAAGGAAACTCTAGTATTTTAACAGCTGATATAGTGCCCTTTATTATTTAAGAACCCAAAGACCTTTACACATATTAGGCACTATCTTACCCCAAAATTGAATTTTTGAGGATGTCCAAACCACTCTCACATTTTCTCACCTTTGCTCTGTGGGGTAGGTGGAGACAGGAAGAGAGTATCAAAAGGGTGGGAAAGAGCTGGGTTTTTGTTGTTGTTTCTGGTTTTTTTTTTTTGGTGGTAATAGATGGCTTTTGCAATGACTAAAAGATGATAAAGTTGTATCTGTTGTGGCTTCTTTGTGTATGGCCCAGAAACTTTCTGTATGACTCAAATGCCCTGAATACTAGTTGGATTCCCTAAATCCTACATTCAGTAAATGTTGATAAAGGCCAGACACTGCTGTAAATACTGTAAATGGGGTGGTGGCCAAGACAGACAAGGTCCCTGATCTTATGACACTGACTTTACAGAGAAGGAGACAGTCAATAAACAAAAAATAGAAAAATGACACATATACTATGCAAAGGATCAGCGGAAGGCCTGGATGCCTCCTTAGATCATATGATCAAAGAAGACAGGTTAGACAAGAGTGACAAAAAGGAGCCAACTATGTAACAGTGCCAGGGAAAGGTCATTCCAGATACTGGAAACAGCTAGTAGAAAGTCCCTAAGGTGGGTATATGAGTTTCCTGCGACCACTATACAAATCATTACAAACCTAGCAGCTTAAAACAACACAAATTTATGATATTCACTGGGCTAATATTCAGGTGTTGGCAGGTCTGCTTTCTTTACAGAAACTATAGGAGATAATATGTTTCCTTGCCTTTTCCAGCTTCTAGAGGCCACCCGAATCCCTTGGTTCATGGCCCCTCCCTCTATCTTCAAAATCAGCAGAGTAACATCTTCAAATCTCTCTGAATCTGACTCTGCTGCCTCCCTCTTTCACTTATAAGGATCCTTGTGCTTGCACATTTGGCTAATCTCTCCATCTAAGTTTCTTACTATAATTACATCAAAAAATCTCTCTCTCTCTTTTTTTTCATGTAGGACAACATATTCCCAGGTTCCTAGGGTGTGGACATCTTTGGGGAGCCATCATTCTGTCTACCATGGCAGAAATGAGCATTTTTGTGTTCTAGCAACGAAAAGAACCATTGTGGCATGGCAGGAATCTAGTAGTAAAATAGGAAATGATGGGCTAAGGCCCAGTTCTGACTTCCCAGTGGCATGTATAGATGACATTACTACATCACCATTTAATTTTACTTTCCGAAGTTCTAATATTGCCACAGGAACATGAAGCCACTCACCTTTGGGGATTTCTAACCTTACTTGATTACATAATAGTAAACCAGGATCACAAATCCTTATTATAATTCTCTAGTTGTAAGAACCACAGAATTTTAACACTTACGACATACTGCTTTGTATTTTGCTTCCTAAAATTGTAGAATTGCAGACCTCAAGAAAATTTGAAAGATCACCTCATTGGGTTCTTAATTTTTATGAAAAAAGGGCTTTAAAACCTAAAGAAGTTAATTATATTTCCTAAGATGATGGGCCTGAGACCAGAAGCTGGCTGTGCGGCATCCTCATCCATTTCTCTTTTGCAAGATGATATTTTAGGTGTGTGTTATGTTTTCTGATTGCAACTGCTTCTGGGGGTTCAAGGGTTTTTTCTGGCCTGAATGCTCCCCAGACCAAGCACACATGGCTTTACATTTATGGAACATTTGGTGGTGAATAATATTTGTTGAATTAAGGGTTGGTTTAGTCCATGCCCTTTCCTTTCACCCAGAACAGATATGGCGACACAGAATCTTCCTGTTTTAGAGGGTGCATCTATGCATGTAACACGTTTATCATTTTCAGGATACTCTAATGAATATCATGCCAGTTGGACATGACAAACCAATCATATACGAACGTACTTGAGGCTTTCCTAATTACTTATCATTCCTAAGTGAGGGTATTAATGAAAAAACTTGCTCCTCAAACATTTTCCATTTGTAAACTATTAGCTATTCAGATTAATTTATTTTGGGAATTCTTTTATGTCAGCAGTAGATTTTCTTATATAAATCTCTTTATATTTCAGAGAAATTTGAGACCTTTCAATCCTCCCTATCAACCATCCCTCTCTAAATTTGACCTGTGGCAAAAGATATGTAGCTAGAACAGTTAGCAAAAGACTTGAGGAAACTCAAAAAATTGTGAAAGGAAATAGTCCCAATGATTAATAGAAATTTGGCTCTACAGATTAGAGAGTTGATTGACACAAGAGATAAATTTTGTACTTATTTTTTTGACTCTGAACTTTGTAGATAATGTAATAACTACCAGCAACTTCCACCTTACTCCTAAAAATAACCAATTGAAGTAACTTCTGAAAAATGCAGGAAATGGTGAGGCACATAGATTTATGAAGCGGAACAAAAGATTTTCTTATAGCTTATCCTGGGCAAGAAAGTTGGCCCAGGCGGATCCCAGAGGCAGAACTAGGTGTGCCCCTTGGGTGTGGATCAAACCTGTTAAATTCAGGGAAGGAGATTTGCTAATCTTTGAGCAGGTGTATGAAGACTAATCTACATTCCAGACTTTACAGGTCACTGCTCCTTAACTTTTCTCAAACTCCCCATAGCAGAAATAAAAATATTTCTAGATTTTTCTTTAAACTGTATAATGTAGCTGTCATTTCAAACTGTTTGACTGTAACTTAACCAAAGGTAATTTATGATCTTGCATGTGCTGTGTAAGTCAGTATATTGAACCAAAAGCAAACCACAGGTTATTTATATAGAGGGCTGGCTCCCAGAAAATTTCATTGATTTATTTCATTTCAGTTAAGAAGGTAAGAGGAAAACACAAAGAGGGAATATTTTTTTTACATTAATCTCAGGACTTTTTGTTTGTTAAAAGGAATACTAAAGTGTGTTTCAGCATGCTTTAATTTCAGAATTAGAAAGTTTTTAGAACATTTTAGAACCTGTATGTCAAGTATTTAAAAATAATTTACTAGAGCCCTTACAATGGAATGTTACGTTTTCTGTGGGAACCGTGTTATGTAATCTCAACTTATTTACGTTGCGGCGCCGTCCTGTGCTGTCACGTAGACTGTCGCTGGCACAAGACGAGGCCCTAAGTTCCAAGAAGCTCAGTAAGTGCAAACTCTCCAGGCAGGTGAAATTCAACAAATAGTCGCTGCTCATTCATTGAAGGCTCACATTCAACAGAGACACATATGATTTGGCCTTTCCATTCAAATAATTTAAGATTAGGTTTCTGCCATACAAAATACTTTATGATTAAGTACGAAACATATGAAGAATATAAATTTATAGATTTGTACTGGGAGTAAAAAAAGGGTTTCATAGGGCACTTGAGTATTAAAGTGTGAATTGCTAAGTAAGATTCAGAAGATGATAGGGTGGAGAAGACAATCAATACTAACTATAATGATGCCAACTATAAGGCCAAGTTATTATGCATATTTCTAAGCCTCAACATTACATTGCATTAAATCCGCAAAGAATCATTAGCTCCATTTTAAAGATGAAGCACTTGAGGTTAAAAAATGTCATGGCTGGCTAATGATAGGACCAGCACTCAAACATGTATCCAGCAGGCTCCAAAGACGACATTTTCCACCGTGATGAACATAAGCACAGAAATGATGTTGTGTCTATCATTTGGGCAGTTGATAGAGACCCTGGTGCAGACGTTTGTCCTTCCTGAAGGGCAGTCTAAGCCTAGTGCTTCCTCTAACCCACAGCAAGACTGCGACCTGCCTTCCCCATCTCTCCTCGCCTGACCCCATGTGTGTATGTGTGCACACGTGAGTGCATGCATTTGTGTGCAATGGGAGAAGAGATCGAAGAATATGGACAGGAGTTGTTATATCGGAATTTCATCTGTAAATTCTCAACCATTCATCAGGAACTAGGAACCAAATGAAATGATCATGTTTACTTCACTGAATTAATTTTTACTTAAAAAAAGAAAAGAAACAGAAAAACCAAATCCAATAAACCTCTTGTTTCCCAGTTTTAAGGTTGGATTATTATAGTGGATATAACATCAGACTAATTTTGTCTTGGATCTTAAAGCTGTCAGCTGTGCAAGCTACATTAACCTTTGCTTTTACTTTGATAAACCTTCCTGCCTGGAGCAGGTGGCAAGATTCTGAGATTGAGAGGCAGGTGGAGTGGTGGGGAGGGGATGGAAATCAAGGCTCAGTTGTGTTCTTTTTGGAGTAGCTGGTGTGTGGTTTATGGTAATTGGGACTGAATGCAGTGGCCACATCTGCAGCCCTTGCCATCCTAACTGTGCTGCCAAAGCACAGACTGTGTGGCTTTCAGGGCAAAGGTAATTAGGTGTTCTTGAGGAGTCCTACTCTTTTCCAGGTTAAGTAAATCCCAAACAGGTGCAGCCCTAATCCAGGCCTTGGGAGGAGCCATTGGAGCCAGCTGAGGCTGTTGGAGTGCTCCCAAAGGAAAGCAGTGAGTAAAGAGAAGGCTGGGGGCAGGGGAGAAAGCCCCAAATGCCCAAAGTGCCACGTTTTAGCACCGAAAACATTGCATAGTGCTGTTGCCATGGTGGCATGGGAACAGTGAAACTCTTGTCACCCACTGTGAAGTGGGAAGTACATGGAAAGTCCAGTCCAGAAAATGAGGTACACAGGGTCTGTGGATCACCCGAGGGTGACATTGAACATAAAAGCTTGATACCCAATGTTTCCAAAGGATTTATTTTTGTTTTTAATTTCCCTTCTCTTCTCATAAATAATCCAAATTCAGACACCATGATAAATGACTGGGTCACATCTCTTGTCATGACAGGCTTGCAAAAACACAGTAGGAGTAGGGGAGGGTGCTGTGCACCGAGAAGCCGGACCTGCTCCTGTGCATTTGCACTTGTGCTCCAGTGATGAGTTTAAAAATATGTATATGAGCAAGTTAAAGGGAAAAAAACAGTGAAGAAGATAAAAGTAGAAGAGAAGAAAAAAAGAGAGAGAGGAGGAGGAGCAAGGGGAACAACTAAGAAAAAACAAAAGAGGAAAGTAAGTAAGAAATGTAGTTCAGGTCAACTAGCTGAGGCATATATGAACTTGGTGGCTGAGGTGGGTTGGGCTGGATCACGCTGGAGGGGGTGTGTGGCTGGTAGAGTGAGAAGGGGCCAGGGAGGACAGGGCATTTTCTGATGCATGGTGCCCAGATGGGGCTCACTCAAGGACTGATGCTTCAGTGAATGAGCTAGACACAGAGGCATTTTTAAACGTAAAAAGAAAAAAATGTCAGTGAATTATCATCTGAACTAAGCTCAACTACTCCCAAAATAAAGTAGTTGAGTGGCTAAAGGTTAATTTGTGGGTCCCTGAACCCTCAAGCAGAGCTTCTGAAGGGGCTCCTTGGTCTTTGTTAGTTACCAAATGAATAGCCTGTAGCCGTCACTTTCTTGATCCTAGAAACCAAAGCATATTTACTGATCAGTATTTAAAAAATTTAGCGATTGAGGCAGTGTCTATAACATATTCTCTGGTTTGGGGGCATGGAAACCTGGGTAATTTCAGTAAGACTAGTTTATTTTATAGGTGGTAACTAATGCTTGGCTCATTAAGAACCCCAATTTCCTTTTTCTAGGGTTCAGACCGCCTCTTTAAATAGCTAATCATTCAGGCTTACTGACTATCAGCTACTGATGCATTGAAATTAAGTACAAATATGTTTATTTGGGAAGGAGGATCCTTGAATCTGCACTTAAATTGCTTTGCCTTCCAGCTGCAACAAAACATATCTTGGCTACACTGGCTGGGGAAATGATGGATGTGACAGGGGTCACCATTATTTAACTCTAGTGCCACTGAGAGGCTGAACATGCAGAAAGAAATTAGGAGAGAGGAACAAATGAGGAAGACAAAGGAATGGGCAAAAAGAAAGAGCAAAAAGCAGACAGGTGCTATGGTAGCGAGGGGTGGGGTGACACCAGTCATGGCCTGGTGTGCCATTTAGGGGAACCAGGACCCTGGTTTCTTTCTCTGAGTGTAAACGAGAAAGCTAGGTGTGACCTCTGGACAGTAATGACAAAGTGGCACCTCTACAAGGGACAATTGGAACAGAGGAAAAGTCTTCCGCATGGGAAGATCAGCCCACGTTCGGAACAGAGAGTGCAAACAAGCACATATGTCCATCGCTGTGGCGGGGAAGAAGGGGAGAGGGATCATACTTTAAAGCTCCATTAACAAAGAACTTTACTCAAGGAGGAGCTGTTAATAAGTAACGGAACAAAGTGCCTGTTATGGAGATTAAATGCCCCTGTGTCTAGGTACAAAGTTCAGGCTGCAAGTGCAGCTGTCACCCTGTCTCTAACCCACGGCAGCCTTAGAACCCCTGGTTCAAAGTGTGTCTTGCTGCCTTCCTGTTACCAGGCTGCCCAGTGCAAGGTCCGCCCAGGGTTCAGAGTTCAGCGTCTGAGGCTCTGCTGACTGCCTTCTTTGTTCAGCTTGGGCGAGCTTTAGATAAGCCTCCAACTGCTTATTTAAGACGATTATTATATACAACTGACAGATTATTTTCCCAGATTCTTACACTTACGCTTTATATGCATGCTTAAACAATGCCAAGCTGTTTTCTTGAGAACCTGTATGTGTATGTACAAAAACAATATAAGGACCTATGAAAAACTAGGTCAAAAATGTACTTCTAAGGAATAACTGGTCCAAGCAGACACCTAAAATTGGGGCCCTTTGAAAGGACATGAGAGGGCAATTTCAAGACAGGTCAAAGAATCTCTCCTCTAACTATCAAAGATTTAAAAAAAACAAAAAACAAATTTACCCTTGACAATCTTGCCATCCTTTCCTCCCATAACAGTAGATCATTATTATTTGTATGTGCAAGGAACACCCCTCTTTAGCTGTTCTTTGTATTTATCTACTAAATACTCAGGGGGAAACTCATTTTTCAAATACTTCCTGTTGTTTAACCTGATCCAACAAGAGTCTTGGGAAGGCTGCAAAACATTCATTAGTTCATTAGTCCCCCCATTTTGCAGATCAGGAAACTGAGACTCGGAGATGTTAGCGCCTCGCCGCAGGTCCCAGCGTTGACGTGTGGCAGAACCAGGACCACAGTCCTCCACCTTCTTTGCTTTCCTGCTCGTCCACCGCTGCGGGTTACGTCCTGACACCAATTCGTTTTAACAGGCTTAGTTCTTTTTCATTCTTTACCTTCACTGAAGTGAATGGAGTCAAAATAAAACACAGGAGGGCAGGCGGTTTGGGAAATGGGATTTGAAAGAGTGCCTCAGGGAGGGGTTTAGGGAAACAGAGCCCAACTCCATGTTGGCTTGGCACCAGGCATTTGTGATTCACGCTTCCTTCTCTTGGCCACGAGTGCCAGGGAGGCGGGTTTTAGACCAGTTAGCCAGTGGGTCAGTTAGGGTGCTGCTCCTTGCAGTGATAGCATAGATTAATATTTTACCTCAGAAAGGGGCGCAGCTCATGGGGGTACACTAGCACCCTGAAGGCTTAGAATTTAGGATATAACTTGCTTGTGATTCATGAAATCACACTAAGGTTTTCTTTTCCTATATATTTTTTTACAATATTAGAATAGGATTTTAAAAATCATTAGTGGGTTTCATTCCTTTGGTAGATAGTTATCAAGGCCTACAATATTCCAGATACTTGCTGAGATATTTATTTGTAGAAATTACCGTATATATTTTCAGCTACTTTCTGTACCCACTCTATGTGCTACAAAAATGGCATAAATATAAATTTAGACACATTCGATTCTTGGTCCTCAAAGACCTTGAATTTTAGTAGGGAGAAAATAGTAAGAATTTACCTAGCTGGTGACAACAGAGAGATACAAACAAAGAGCTAAGGGATCAAGAAGAGCAGTAAGAGTGAGGACTGAGTCCATTAACTCAAGGCCCGCCCAGGACCAGACACCAGAATGGGCATTTGACCAATGTTAACCCACATGGCCACAATGGGATGTAGGTATTATATTCATTTTACAGGTAACTATACTGAAACTCATGGAGGTTAAGATACTTGTGCAAAGCCACACAACCTGTAAGGAAGAAAATATGATTATGAACCCAGTTCTCCAAGAAAAGTCCATATGGAGAATGAAAAAATAAAACCATCCCAGGAAAGAAAACAAATTATCAGAAAGGGAAGAAGACAACAGGGATTTTCTTGCATTCTGAAAGACAAAATGGAAAGGAGTCTCTAGGTAATAGTAAGTATTTAAAGACACAGTAGGGGGCGGGAGGAAAATGAAGACAACTGTACTTCAGTTTCCTTCAACTGAACAACAATAAAAAAATGAAATAAAGTAAATTATAGAAAAAAATAAAGACACTGAGTCTAGGAGGTCAGCAGGCAAAAGATGAGGCAGTAAGTAGGTGGCTCTTAAAGAGGAGAAGAAGTAAATGTGAAAGCTCTAAGTATAAACTTCTACTCCTTTAACTCACGATGATGGAGATTGAGTTAAACACAGTGCATTCTTAATGTCATCTTTTACTGGCTCCCTTTTCTCTGTATGCACCTGCAAGGAAGACTGTGTACTTTTCTCATTACTTTATGTGTGCTCTTGTATCCTGGTAATTGCAGCTTTCCCCTGTACTTTGAAGACACACCCTAACCTGCATCTCTAGCCCAGATCTCTCTCTTAAGATACTGACTTATATTTCTAGCTGCTCATTCAGTGCACCCAGCTGGACAACTTGGAGACACTTCTATCTGCTTCTGCAAACCTGATCCTTCCCTACATTCCCTATTTTGGGCCAGGATATTCTTTTTTTTTTTTTTTTTTTTTTTTTGTCTCTAAAGCCAGAAACTTTGACATTAACTTTGATGCCTTCTTCATTCCCACATAGTAAATTTGACATATCACAGTAAATTCAAATCTCACAGTTTTACCTCTGAAATATCTCCAAACCCATCACCTTCTTTCAACCCCTTTACCCATTCCTTAGGTCAAGTCTTCATAATCTCTTGTGGTAACAAAGCAATGAATGATTGACCTGATCTCTGCTCCACAGTTATGTTCTACCTGTCTCTCTCACCCTCATTACTAGTGGAAATTATTTGTAAAGTAGGATCTCACCTACCTTGCTCATCAGGGTTAAGGCAGAATGAAATAGGTAAATCTAGTTTTCTTCTAAATTCTCCTTTCTTGCCCAATAAAAACTTCTCTTGTCTCCACTTAGCAGCCACTGTCTACAGATACTAAAAGAATCGACTCATTCTCTTAGTCCATTCAGGCTACATATAACAACCACAGACTGCATGACTTATAAAAAACAGAAATGTATATTTTGCTATTCTGGAGGCTAAAAATCTAAGATTAAGGTGCTGGCAGATTTGGCATGTGGTGAGAAATCCTAGTTCCCACAAGGAATCCTGCTTCCTGGTTCATAGACAGCCCTGTTCTCACTGTATTCCTCACGTGGCAGAAGGAGCGAGGGAACTCTCTGCGGTCTCATTTTTTAATTTAAATTTTATTTTTCTCAATTGCAGTGACATTCAACATTATTTTATATTAGTTTCAGATGTGTAGCATAGTGCTTAGACAATCATATACTTTAAAAAGTGTAGCACTAATTCCATTCACAGGGCCTCTGCCCTCATGACCTAATCATCTTCCAAAATCTCCACCTCCTGATGCCACCACATTGGGGGAGTAGGTTTCAATTCATGAATTTTAGAGGACACAGACATTTAGTCTATAGCTTTCACTATACTGGGTATTATGTGCGTCCAGTGAGATTTCTCCCACCTACCACCAACAGGTAAGCTCTTCCTGCTTATCTCACCCAGCTCTGCCTGCTTTAAGTGGTGGGTAGGTTTTAGCCCATTGGTCAACTGAAAAAAAAAAATCGATTGTAAGGGGCTGGCCAATCTTAGATCACCTAGACATAATGCAAGCTACTGCTTCAGAGCAGGCACTGTTTATGAATTCTATGATGGCAAAGAGGTCAATTCACAAAAAAACCTGGGAGGATGCACTAAAAATGAAAACTAAAGGACCTTCTTCTGCTCCAATAATACACAAATATTTTATGTATGCCTTTTTGGGAATTCACACCTTCTGTAGTGAATTTCTTCATCCAGGGCTTTTCTTCTCATGCTGAGAGTATCAGGCCACAGAAGGGAAAATGTAGCAACATCGTGGTAGAGTTGTGGGAGAGAGATTTGGGGGCAAGAAGACCTGCAGAACCTCACAGGCCACATGTGTAGGTGGTAAGTATCTTATTTCATCTACATGTAGGGCTGTCCCCATCCAAACAGAAGCAACTATATTAAAAAGAAATGAAGGCACCAAAAAATATATAAATCATGTCAATGGAGGTCTCAGGCCAGTGTTTTTTAGCTTCCTGAGTCACTTTTTATCTGGCTTATGTTTGCCTTTAGAAGGTGATGGACAGTATGAGGAGCAGTCTGAGTGCTTTTCTCATTTTTTCTGTGTATGTTGCTAATTGGAGTTCTTCCAAAAAGTCAGCAGTTTGGTGACCCCAAAACGAGTCCCCCAGAGTAAGTGTGATCTCAGCACATCATGCTGTCAGCGCCCTCGGTTTCTCATCAGGATCTCCTATTCCTCTTCGAGTGCAGACCCGAATATCCCTGGCTTTTCTTGTGGCCCTATCTTATTACTTACGTATGGCAATCCATTCGCTGTCTCCCGAACACCATGCATCCCTTAGCTATTTCACTTTGACTAATTTATCTTAATTCTTTCCTTAGATTTTATTCATTTGCATTTCCCCTAAAGTTATTTAATTATGTTATCTTTTTATTTAGAGCCTTTTTGGACTGAGGGGAGCAGGAAGGTACAGAGGATAGCAATGGCTCAGTGACATTATTTGAAGCCTAATTTTCATTCTGTTAATGAATCCCTAGATAACCTCTGGAAAGTCAGTGAACATCTTTCAGCCAAAATTTCTTCACCTTGAAAAAATGGGAAAAGAATAATATACCCCCTTGAAGTGACCATGGGGAATAATTAACAAAATGAAATTAATAAAGTAAAATCAGCATTTGCAAGGATCACAGGAATATATTCCTTCCTTACACATTAATTGCAATATATCTTATTTTGAAACCTGACCATTTTTATGAGGTGGGAGAAATCTCTGATTTTGTTAATTGGTTTTCTTCTTCAATGCTTTGTGGCCATAGTGCCTGTAAGAAAAGTCATATTAGTACCTTTACAAAATCAACTGTTTTTATATCTTCTTTATACTCAGGACTAATTTTATATTTGGAGAATGCTGGGGAAGTTTCCAGTCCTGCCACAAAGTATCTTGCTGATTTTGATATGAAATGACTTAAATACTCACTAGTAGAAATTTCTTCCTTCCGGTCTTAAAGGTTTTTGGTTCTTTAGTGATCCCCAAACTCAATGATAATACATGAAGTATTATCTTTCACATTATATATGTACAAACACATACTTTTCTTCCCTGTATCTATGACCTTTCTTACATTATGAAAATATTGTATACATACACATGTATGTGAAAAATACTTTATGCCTTACTGTATTATGCACTAAGAGAAACAAAAGCAAGAGAAGTTGCAGAATTAAAAACAAGTAGAGAGGTCAATAAATAGCTTGCCTACATTATAGTTTTGCCATAGATCCATTTTTACTTTTAAAATAATTTTAAAATTAGGAATAGATTCAGATTTACAGAAAAATTGTGAATATAGTAGAGTCCCCATATACTCAGTTTTCTATAACATCTTACATTACTATGGCATATTAATTATAATTAATGAGTCAATAACGATACATTATTATTAACTAACTCCACAGCTGATATTGTACTCATAATAGATCGGGAGAAAAAAAGGAAGGCCACTCACAACACTTAAATTCTACACAGTACTGAGAGTCCTCGTGACAGCAATCAGGCCTGGAAAAGAAATAAAAGACATCCAAATTGGAAAGAAAGAAGTAAAACTCTGTTTGCAGATAACATGACATTGTATACAGAAAACCCTAAATACTGTACAAAAAAACTGTTAGAACCAGTAAACTAATTTAGTAAAGATCCAGGATACAAAATCAATGTACAAAACTTAGCTGTATTTTTTATGCGAACAAACTATATGAAAGAGAAGTTGAAAAAAATTTCTGTTTATAATTGCATCAAAAGGATAAAATACTGAGGAATAAATTTAACCAAAGAGGTAAAAGATTAATATACTGAAAACTATGACATTGATGAAAGAAATTGAAGACGAATAAATGAAAAATATTCTGTGATCATGAATTGAATGAATTAATATTGTTAAAATATCGATACTACCTAAAGAGATCTATAGATTCAATGCAATTCTATTAAAATTCCAATGACATTTTTCATAGAAATAGAAAACAATCCTAAAATTTGTATAAGATCATGAAAGTCCCTGAATAGTCAAAACAATATTAAGAAAAACAGAGCTGGAGGCATCAGACTTCCTGATTTCAAGCTATATTACAAGACTATAGTAGTTAAAACAGTATGGTATTGGTATCAAAACAGACACACAGATCAAGGGAACAGTATAAAGATCCAAGAAATAAACCCATGAATATATGTTAATTTATTTATGGCAAAGAAACCAATAATATACAATTGGGAAAGGATAGTTGCACCAGTAAGTGAAATTGGGAAAACTGGACAGCAACATACAAATAAATGGAACTGGACCCTTATTGTACACCACACACTAAAATCAATTCAAAATGGATCAAAGATGTACACTTAATACCTAAAATTATAAAACTCCTTGATGAAAACATAGGGCATAAACTCCTTGACACCAATATTGGCAATACTTTTTTAGATCTGATATGAAAAAGCAAAGGTAACAAATGTTAAAATAGACAAGAGGGATTATATTAAAATAAAAATTTTGGCACATAAAGGAAACCATCAATGAAATTAAAAGGTAACTTATGGAATCAGAGAATATATCTGCAAATTGTACATCTGATAGGGGATTAATATCCAAAATTTATTAAGAACTGACTCAACTCAATAACAAAAAAATGTTACATAAAAAATGAACACACCTTTTTTAAAGAAAATATACAAATGACCAATAAGTACATAAAATGGTGCTCAATGTTATTAATCATCAGGGAAATGCAAATCAAACTGACAATGAGATATCATGCCGCATCTGCTATTGGACAATAGCTATCACCAAGAGGACAATGGATGACAAGTATTGATGAAGATGTGGAGAAAAGTGAATCCTGTACACTGCTGAAAGAATGCAAACTGATTAACCATTATGGAAAACAATATGGAGGTTCTTCAAAAAATTAAATATAAAATTATCATTGATCTGTAATTTCACTCCCAGGGTATATATCTAGAGATTGAAAATGGTATCAAAGAGATGTACACACTCTATGTTTATTGTAGCATTATTCATAATAGCTATGATATGGAAACAACTTAAGTATATATACATATACTTAAGTACATATATATATGCTAATATATATATATGAGAAAGAAGAAAATCCTGCTATAGGTCAACATAGATGGATCTTATGATAGAGGGCATTACGCCAAGTGAAATAAACCAGACAGAGAAAGACAAATATGTGGAATCTTTTTTTAAAAAAGTCAGTCATAGAAACGGAGTGTTGAAAGTGGTTGTTGGGGGCTGGCAGGGGTTGGGGAATATAGGGAGAAGTTGATAAAAGGGTACAAACTTTCAGCTATATGACTAATGAAGTCTGAGGATCTAATGTATAACATGGTGACTATAGTTGATAACACCATATTATATCATCGAAATTTGCTGTGAGAGTAGAACTTAAATGTTTCCACCAAAAAAAGGAAGATAAATACATGATGGATGTGTTAATTAACTAAATGGGAGGAATCCTTTTTCACAACGTATATTATATCATCATAATGTACACTTGAAATACATTACAATTTTATTTGTCAATTATACCTCAATAAAGCTGAAAAAGAGTCCATACTTTATTTAGATTTTTTTTTTTAGTTTTTACCTAGTGTTCTTTTTTTGTTTCATGATCTCATCAAGAATATTCATCATGTCTCCTTAGGTTCCTCTTGGCTGTGACAGTTTTTCAGACTTTTTGTTTATTTGTTTTTAGTGATCTTGATAGTTTGAGGCATACTGGTCAGTGTTTTGTAGAATGCTCCTTAATTGGGGTTCATCTGATGTTTCTCCCATGAAGAGAGTGGGGTTATGGGTTTGGGGAGAAGAAAACCACAGAGATAAAGTACCATTCCTGTTACATAATACCGAGAGTACATACTATCAACAGAACTTAAGATCAGAAGGATTGTGTCAAACTGCAGGGATAACGCCCTTCTACAGCAGGCAGCTGCTATGGAGCTTCATCAGATGGCTACTCTACGGGAATCCTGGTCAGTGTCACTTGTGATTTTTCAGCAAAAGCCAACTTTTTGTGAAGTATTCAACTTTTAAATATTGAAAACAAATTCAAATTTAAAATACAATAGTTTCACACTTGTGTGGGCCAAATTAAATATGTTTGTGAACCAATGTTAGTCTAGTCTATGGTCACTGGTTTGCAAGCTATTTTGTAAATAGATGGGCATCACTAACATTTTTAGGGCAAGAAAAGAGCATTACCAGATTTGATTTGGCTGATTCTTCCCATCTTCTCACCTTTTGCCTTTCACTATCAACATATCCACTAAAGAGAATGCTTCGGGCCCTGCTATGAAAACAAGAAGAGTTTGTCAACAGAATTAATATTCTAGATGGATGGGTCTGTGTTTTCCTCTGCCCATTGCACTATTGGAATAACATTTACCATCTGGAAAAAATAATTTAGCTGGGCAAAGTCATGGTTTCAAAAAACAGCTACAGAAATTGTTATAACTTGATCTAGTTGCAGTTCAACCAGAAAGATCAAGGGCATAATAGAAAATGTACGAGGAGGAAGCAAGTACAGAAGGCTTGACAAGTGTTTTGACTCCAGAAAGGACATGAGGAAAGGAACTCTAAAGAAAACTTGGAAATTAGAGATTCATCAGGCTTCTAAGATGAAGAAGAGAATAAAGAGTTTGTCAAAGCAGAAGGCTAAAGGAATTGCTTTGGGAAGGGAGAGGAAATTACCTACTTCTTTCTTTATACTTTGCTCTGGGCCTGAAGGCAGAAACCCACCCCTCAGAAAATGTCCATGTAGTTCTTTCATGTTTCTATAATATTTTTGTCCCTCATTAGACTAGCCTTTTGAATCCTTCTAAAAATCCATCCCTTTCACTCTAAGGTGCTGATCTTGCATTGCAAAACTCAGGTTTTGAGATCAAAAATGTCTAGAAGTAGAGAACTCCTATGCTTTGCTCATTTAAGATAAGAAGCTTCAGATAAACAGGAATTACATCTATCATGTGGATAAAAGTCTACAATGCTTATTTTATTATTTAATTTTTATTTCTTCCTAATTTTTAGATTTTAATTGACAATGACATGATTTGATACAACAAAGAAAAGACATTTAGTTAATATTAGTACTTATAACTATAGCAGCTATAATAGCAGGATGCCGAACATTTAATTGAGAGCTGAGAAGACTCAACAGTCTCAGAACAGAAATTTATTATTGCTTTTTTAGAGGGCTATTACCAGGCACAAATGTCAAGTCAAGGAACAGAGGAACCAACTCAACTTATAGGAAAGAATTTGACTGGCTTTACTTTCTGAACCCATGACTTCCTCTAGCTCCTCAGATCTGGCACAATGCAAGAGAAATTTCTTAACAATAGAGATTAACTAAAAGCCAGAAGAGATAGGGAGGCCTCTTCTCTTATTGGTGTTTGGGCGATTTCCATAGGTATCTCCCACTGATGCTAACAAGTACCACATCAATGAATCCTGCAGCTCATAACAGAGCCCAGACTGGGTATTAACTAACAGACACACTTGAAACAAAGTGAACTGCTGTGTATGCTCAGAACTCAACATTTAAATGCAGTTTGAATAAGACTAGATATATCATTTAGACATGTTGAAATCTCTTCATAATAGCTATCAAGAGCTTCACATAACCTTTTATACAGTTCATTCATTAACTAGTACCTAAAATACCAAAGAAATATTCCAATGACTATATTTTCAAAATAAATTTGGGAGTATTAACTGAATTTTGTTCATTGAAAGATTGTAATGAATTATATGGGTCAAAAGCAAAATGATATTTGTGAAAAAGTGAATAAACATTCAAAAGAGAGAATATCTAGGACTAGACTGTTCAGTACAGTAGCGACTAGTGACATGTAGCAATATAAATTTAAATTAATTAAAATTAAATGACATTTCAAATTCAGTCCTCAATCACAGAAGTACATTCTAAGTGTTCAATAGCCACATTGGTTAGTAGCTACTGTATTGGATAAGGCAGACAACATATTTATCAATGCTGAGACAATAATCTGTGAGTCGTACAAATGACATTATTGCACAAAGCTGATTCAGGCCTTACAACCTCTGTCTCCATCCAACCTGTGGCTGTGCAATTTTCATATCCTGGATAGTATAATTCCAAGGTTCAGAATGGCCGCAGAGGAAACCAGAAAAACACCTAGGACAAAGTTATTGTCACCACTACTGGCTGAGCAGCGAAATGCTGATGACCGTAGAAATGAGCACAACTTTGAGCCTGAGTTTTTCTGTGCATATGACAAACTCTGAATTGACCCCACAGCTACCTAGCTCAAGTGCCTCTCTTTCTCCAGGTTGTGGCCATGTGTGCATGTGATCTGTCTATGTTTGGAATCTGCTCCCTGCCGCTCCTGTAACCATGTAGTCAGTAAGCACAGTAAGCACAGGAGAAACCATCTCTTGTGGTCGCAGTCCATACCATGCCCGAGTCCATCCCTGTCACTGTGCTTCCCTCATTCATGTGAGCACATGATAGGCCAAAGTCAAGGTTCAGGCTCTAGAAGATGATGAGGTAAAGGAGAGGACCTTAGAGTTACTGGGACAGTCACCTGTGAGTGAGTATGTACAAATGATATTACATGGTTAGCGGACATTTAGATAAACTCATCTCCAAAAAATGACCTTAGTTGTTAAAACCATGTTTAGTCCACAATCCTTTTTAAAAAATCATTTGTGTGGGACTTTTCAAATCATCTTTATGAAAGTGTAGGTAATTAAAATTAAAAAAAAAAAGAAAAAGAAACAAACACTTCCTGTATTAAACTACCCTGGCCTTTGATATAGAGCTTGAGCCAGCACCCCAGGAGGGGGCTGCACCTGTGTTTGTGAAACCAGAGTGAAGAGGAGCGGACAGAGTGTTACTTCTCTCTAATGAAAACCACTTACTCTTAAAAAGACAAGAATAAAGAATTAATTTAAAAAAAATCACAAGCGATGGTAACGGTGATGACGATGATGATTTATTTTTCAATTGCAAATGCTTGATACATAATGTAGCTAATAATACAGAGAAATCAGGAGCACTGTACTTAGTCAGATGGGCCTGAGCTCCAGGAATAATTACTTTCTAGCAGGTTGTTTCTGAAAAGGTTAATGTAGTTAGGCGCTGTATTTCATCTTAATTTATGTTTCTGATGACCAGACAAAGATGATATAGAAAGAGAACTAAGGACTGCATTGACAATACTTCATGAAGAAAATTTTTATATGCTAGCCTCATTCATATTCTTGCAATAGGAACGTACAAACACCCTGAGCATTTGAGGTATGTACCCGGAACAGGTGAAGGAAAGCCATGGCTCTCTTCAGGCAGAGGCGCTGCATTCACTCTAGGTGACCCTAAAGTTCTCTGTGATTGGCAAGGGAAGTTCAGAGTTTCACTTCAGTGATGGCTGTTGAAACTGCAGAGTTGATGCACAAATGATCCATAACACATTTGGCATATTAAATCATCTTCACAGTTCTAATATGCCATGAAAATCAATTTACATATAACGGAGGCACAGAAGATGAAAATCTGAGAACAGACTCCTGTTTCAAAAAGCATCAGGCACACTACTCTATTTTCTTGAAGCACCACTAACTTCTATAAATCCATTGCTGGAAAAGATAATTAAGCTGCCAGTCTCTTCTTCTTTCTTCTCATCTTTACTTCCTTTCCTCTTCTTATATGCCATATGGAAACATAATTCTCTTTTTGTTTAGAATTGTAACGCATTTGGATTTTTTTGGCCTATGATGTATGTGACATAATAATAGAACCTAGTAATAGAAGATGCAGTATATGAGGAAAAAGCTTCATCAGATTCCAGGCTTGACCTCTTAAAGGTAGTACCTAGATAATAGCTCAAGGCCAGGGTGTAACCAGTGGATATAATGTGCCCCCATTTCATAATACTGATACCTATTGTCAGTTTAGACAATAGACTCCCAAACTACACACTCCCAAATTAACATTCAATTAATAGCTTTGTGTTGTACAGCTAAAGAAATCACAGTATGAGAAGAGTGCAAAAATTAACTTTTGCCACACCTCAAAATATACAATTTCTTTGAATTAGGTCAGTAAATACCAAAATATTATTTGGTCATGTCTTTTAAAAATAGTAAGAATGTTTTATATTATAATTAAAATCCATGCCCCCAATCATCATTGTCAGTTACTTGGCACCAGATGTAAAAAACATGGTGCCTGCCAAAGTTTTGTTTTTCTCCAGAGCCTCTAGTCAAAGGCTTCTCAACCTTGGCACTATCCACATTTTGGGCCAGATAATTCTTTGTTGTGGATGATTGTCTTGTACACTGCAGGAAATTTAGAAGCGTCCCTACGTCAACCAACACCCCAGCCTCTACTCCCTGGATGCCAGTTGCATCCTCCTAGTTAACCATCATCACAAATGTCTTGGAGGAGGGCACCCTCAGTTGAGAACTACAGAATGGAAGTTTTATCTCATATTTCCTTTTCTTCCTCTTCTTTTATGCTTAGTTCTGTCTCCAACTCTAGCAATGTACACCTATTCCTACCCACCCACAAATTCTCCCCATGCCTTCTTTCCTTTCTGAAAATGATTCTGTCTTATCAATGTCTGTGTAAACTATAATAGATTTCTTTGAGTCTCAAAAATTACATATAATAATGCAATCAGAAAACGTGAAGAAATGAAAAAGAAATAAAAAAGCTAGAAGGCATAAGGAATTGAAATCTAGCTTTCCAAGTCTTTGCACTGGGACATCAAGTCTACAATGACTGATTTTTGGTATGAGTTGACTGTCTGGGGCAATTTGAAAGTGATGTTATGGTGTTAGCTTGAAGCAACCTCAAAGAATAAAGGACTAGAGTTTACATCCCCCCCAAACTTTTCTTCTTGTGGACAGTTACACTTAATTTGATATCTTATGAAAAATTATTCATCGTGAATTTTCCATAACTTCTAAACATTCTCTAAACCCTCCTTGTCCCCCTTATTTTCAGGAGGTAACCACATCTCTGATTTTAAAGTGTGGAAATTGACAAAAGGATCTATGCCTTCTGATGTGTGCTTCCTTTTCTCCATTAAAATAATTTCCCGACACCCTCAGCTACATTAAATTATTTCTTAATCTATCCCCTCAGCTTCTTTTTATTATTGCCTCTGGTGTCAGTGGATGGCATAGTCCTCTTTTTCACATCTAATCCCTTGACCTGTGTCCATGACCTTGAGCCTTTGATTATCTACTTTCTTGTATCTTAAATGTCTTACATTCTATTATACCTTCCACTCTGTCTACAGTTGTCACTGTCCACTCCACCCTTTGTCTTGTCATCTCAAGCTTGTTTCTCAAATTTTCTCCTCCTCTTTTCTGTCTTTCCCTCTTTCCCTTTCTCCCAACAGACTTCTCAGAAGAATAACTTCTAACCTTAATTTCAGCTCTACGGCTTCTACTCCTATGATCGATCCCTTGCAGGTTTGTTGTCTCTTCGCCAACTTACTGAAACCATTTTTTTTTCCTGTCTAACAGTGACAGTTCAATCATTAGATCCATTGGATTTTGGAATTCAGACTTTTGAGAATTTGACACTGGTCACTCCTGGGATTTTCAAGCTTTCTGAGCTCTCACATTACTGCAGTCTCCTGATTTTCTAACTGTCACCTATGGTGCTTCTTTTCCCTGCTCTTACCTACAAATATTTTAGGAAAATGAACTCAAGGCTCCAGATATTCAACTTTCTGTTTAATATATCCAGTCCTCAATAGCATTTCCCTTCAGAAACTTTAATGCCCCTATAAAAATAGATTCAGTGATTCCCTTTTAGCTTAGAGGTAGCATCCATTCTCCCCGGGAAACTCCTCTTTACAAAATTCTCTTTTCATTGTAGTGCAACATCTTTAATCACCTTGGGTGGAATCTTTTGAACTTAAAGACCTTTAAGGGCTCAGGCCGTGGGGCTGTTGTTTCATGACTCTTTTATTATAAATACTGATGCCAATCTTGAAGGTAGCATAAAACAGGAGGAAGAGCATAAGAGCAGGAATTTTTTGCCAATAGGAGTCTGTTATATAGACAAAACAAGTGTGCATTTAGAGAGAGTGAGAGCTGGGGGAGAAACTGCTAAATCATTCCAGTTTAATGTCTACAACTGAAAAGTCAAAATATAATATAATATGCTAGCTATTTATTTATTTTATTTATTTATTTTTGGTGTGTGCAATTTATTTTTTAATTTAATCTTAATCACATTTTTCCATTATCTTGTAGTCCCCTTATACTCTTCCCCCCGCCCCCAGCAGTCACTACACTGTTGTCCATGTCCATGAGTCTTTTTTCCTTTTTGCTCAATCCCTCCAGAATTTCATAGAAAATACAGAAAGAACCAGCTAAAAGTTTGAAATTAGCTCTGGGTAAAGGAAAATGGAAGGATCTTATGGAGCTGCACTTAGAATTGTGTTTAGAATTGATTAACCCCTTAAAGTAGGCATATGCGAACAGTACCATCAACATAAATAGTTAGCCATGAGAAACAGAAGAGAATGCCGAATGTAACATACAGGTATCTTCCTGCCACATGGAAGGCAATAGCGCCCTTTCTGGGCTAGCTAGAGAAGTCTGAAAAGGAAGAAAGGAAAGAACAAATGAACTAAGGTGCCAGTGTGGTCTTGATTCTCTGACTTAAGTTCCATAAGTTTGATACTTGAGGGGGCAGATAGAGACCATTAGATGGCTTAGGAATCTCAGCACTAAGGGAGAATATGTCTCTCATTTAAGGGAAAAATTTGAGTGCCTCTCTTCAACTTTGGCAGTGACACAGAATAAAAATGGTGTGTAAGGCAGAGGGCAGGGCCTTGAGTTATTCCCCACCCTTCAGTTATTACAGTCTCTTGTAGCCTGTGGAAGGACAATACTGCCCTAGATCCCTGCTCTGAGCCTCACACTTGAGGGGTACACATTGGCTTTTCTCTTACCAGGTCCTATTCTACAAGCTAGAACATAGTATCAAAGGGACTTACCCACCAAGAGCTCACCTGACACCTACTGTTCTAGACCATAGTCTGAACTCCTGGGATCCTGAAAATTCTTCCAAGATTGTTCTTAGCCTGTACCCAGACTTCGTGTGTTTTCTCCTGGGTCTAGTCTCTGGAAGGTGAGCTATACCATCAGTGTGTGCACCTCCTAGGGCTCAATGGTAGCAAGAAGTGGTTATTTGTGTTTGTGTTTAGGTGGAGCGCTAGTATGGAGCTTAAATATACAGGCTGGGATTTCCACACAGGTGTGTTCAAGACCATGGCAAAGGAGCCAGTGGTGGAAGGAAAATGAAAAGTGGGCCATAAATTGGGCTTACTTTCCTTTGTCAACACATTTCAGCATGAAATTACAAGTAGTCTAATACTTCGAAATTCAAATGACCTAAGTCATTTGTAGGGGTAAAGGTCAAGAATGAACAGTTATAACAACGCAGCAGCAGCAAATGTAGCAGAGACAGAGGCTAACAACTAACAACCATAAGCCACACAGCAGGAGACATTTTAGCCATCTAATAAGAATTTGGAGGAAGAAACACACACACAACCCACATAGATATTATGATATTAGATGTGCTCCTCTTGTATCTCGTAGGCTGGAGAAAGGACAAGGAAATCGTTTGAAAGGTTAGAACAGCCATCCTAAGGAGATTACACTATGAATTGAATAAGTTTACATCTTGAATATGAATGAATTGTTTTCTCAAAGAGAATATTTTAAACAGGATGTGACTGGATAAATTATATTAAAGGTATATATTTTGCTAGTGATCAAAGACAGAGTCAGAAGTAAGCTAAGGTCAGCTATGGAAAAGTATAACTATTACATTTCTGCACATCTGGTTAATTAATGCAAAGGAACTAGGAATGTACTGAAGTTAAAGATGAAACTGTGAGAAAGTATATTAAAAATATCACCTAGATGGCTATTTAACTTACTTGGAATAATAGCAGAAGTTAGAAAGTGACAGATTGAAAGGAAATTATGTGGTCCAGGTGCCCAAACTGGAGGTTAGGAGAAGGCATTAACAGGGCAAATAGCAAGTTGACATTGGCTCCCAAGGGCAGCTTTTGGCATGTAGAGGAATAATGGGGGGAAGGAGGAGAAACAGCACTCCTTCTCCTCATTGAAAAGTCCTGCATGGGAAATGCTTGCCTTGGGGACTATTTGATTTCAGTTAAGGCAAGAAGGTTGCAGAAAAGTTCTGTGAAGGGGTTCACAATGAAGTGAATTTATATCACCACATATGGAAAGCAGAGGCCACAACTAAAAAGATAGAGAGAAGGCAGAGTGAAGTTTGGGACTGAAAGTAGGGGAGAGGGTAGATGGTCAAAGGGATTTGAATGTCGGGTAGAGAGTGAGAATAAACAAGGGTGTGAGGTCTGGTAGGATTAGCTGTTCTCCAGATTCCAAGTGGAGCAGAAGTACAAAGTGGTTTTCCAGTGTTGGCTCATGCCTCAGCGGGTGTTGGCAAAGGCTTCATGATATTAGCGAACTCTGTGTGAGTGTGTTTTCAACTCTCCAAACAGAATCTGGGTGGGAAGCTCTTGTGGTGCCTCTGAAGAGATCCTAGTTTAGGCATATGTACAGAAGAAACGGTGAGTGTTCCTGGGTGGTGGGAGGCTTTTCAACCTTCTCAAAGCCACCTGTGGCCTGACATGGTAGTGCTTTTGAATAAGTTCTAGCCAGAGGTTAAGGGATACATCTCACTTCCCAACCCACAGTTTAATCTAATATTGTGACTGCTCAAGGTTGTGACCAAGGCCCTCCAAGGAGCCCTAATCACCATGCTGAGTCCTCCTATTTGAAGTCCGAGCTAAAATGTAAGCTGCTTGGTGGAACTACTGCTGACTAAATCACTTTAACTAAATTCAGAGGATATAGCCGCAGAAAAGCGCTCTCCATAACAGATGGGATTGTAGGTAATGCACAAACTCTTCTGAATTCCGCTTAGATCCACACGTCCCCAGTTTTATTCCACACTAGCTTGTTCCTAAGCACGCCTTAGGATGTAGGAGGTTGGTTAGTAGGTGAGAGAAAGAATGAGAGATAGAGAGACAGAGCGGACAGGGGAGAGCACTTGTCTTAAGAGCAGTTATAGAGAGGCAACTATATTCTTGGTGTGGAGCTATGCCTTAAACAGGTTTTATTCAGCCCTACCAATCCCACAGAAGCCATGAATTCTCTGGAGAAAAAAAACAACTCCTTTGTTCTGCAGGATAACTCAATTTGAAATAAATATACATGGATTTAAAATAATTCATTGAAATTCTCTCAGTGGAACTACTTTGATGGAAATTTCCCTGAAAAAACAATGAATGATTTGCTTCTGCATTTAATCAGCCAATCAGACACCCCCATGCTGACTACTTAATGACCTGGAATTTTAATGCAAAAATTTGTGATTACCAACAATTCTTCTGGCCCTTTTCTTCCCCATAAAACCCTGATGCTTTGTGCTTATAATTCTTAACAAATTAGTTAATCTTTTGTTCAACTATATAACAGAATTTGTTAATCAAAGCTGAATTCCTGGCCAAATATCTCAGAGTAGCTTGCAGAGCACTCAGTCAAGCAGATAAGAACAAGTTGATGACTAACCAAGTGGTTCTTATTTCACTATCAGGAAAAAAAAAATAATAGTCATGCAAGTAGCTGAATGGAAAGAAAATAAAAGGCCAGGGCCTGTTGTGGAACTCTCAAGGCAAAGACTGAGGAAAGGAAGAAAGCCAGTGGAGTGGCTTCCCCTACTATCCCCACGTGCAATTTCACCAAAATTCTAAGGGAGAAGCTTCGCTGTGGGAACACTGGTCCAAATTTGGCTGGGAAGGTGAGAAAAGGTGGCCAGTTCTGGGTAGAACTTAGTGGTTTGTCATAGCTTTTTTCAAAATAAATAGGAGTTCCATCTGCCTCAATAGACTGTGCTATTACACCTTACTCTCGGAGCTCTTTGCTCTGACTTCTGTCTCCTGCATGGAACTCAAATGTGGAACAAAACGGAGGAAGTGTGGGTCTGAGCACAAGTCAGACAGCTTGGGGGCCTACGTTGCACGTGCATAAAATTGTTTACGGAAGGACCTACACTTGCTAAACAGATATAATTTGTCTTTTAGTAAAAGAATGGATTAACTCTATAATTGATTATTTACAAAATCATATAGAAAACTTCACTAAGTGGAAGAATCTTAATGAAAGAATCCTGACTATGCCTCATTTTAGCTGGGGACTTGTAAGGTTTGTGATTGTCTAGCCACTGTGCTGTACAGCTGAAACTAATACAAAATAATACTGAATGTAAATTGTAATTGAAAAATAAAAAAGCAAACTCTAAGAATGGAATACATGAACTTATACATCAAGTTGATAATACAACTAAGCACATTAAAAGTAAATAATCCAAGTGACTTTCAAAAAAATAATAACCATGATTCCTTCATAATCCATTTACATTATTTAGAATGATTTTACCCTGAAAAATAATAGCACCTACTTTATGGGACTGGTGTGAGGTATCAGTGAGCTGATAGTCATAAAGGATGTGAAATTGTGCCCAGTTCCCAGAAGTGCTTGATAAACATTAGCTATTATCATCATCACTCTAGATGGCAAATAACCCTTTTCTTACAAAAGAAGAGCTTGAATTTCAGAGCATTTCAGTGCCTTGCACAAGATACAGATAAAACAGCAGATTGAGAATGCTGATTTAATTTGTGTGCCAGGTCACACTGAAGTTATCTGAACTATTGGCCTCCTCCTGAATGTATTTCCAAACTCATAAATACAAAGCCACAATTGAAAGAGACTCATACGTGGGTGTTCAGAAGAGACATTGAACAAAATGTTGTCAAATCACACTCTACCATAAATGCTGCTGCAGCAGGAACAAAATTCAAAGCTTAAGCTGTTCATGTTCATCATTCAAACCTTTTTCTGATTACTAGAGACTTTACAAGTAAGGGCCTCTTTGCATGAGAAACCAAAGACCAGCAAGAGGAGGAATTCATTGTGGGAAAACAGAGATTCAAGGTGCACAAAACTAGTTCCATAATCAGTTGTCAGGGGTGAGGGAAAATTTTTGAGTAGCCTGGTTAATGGTGATCAGGCTATCCTATAGATTGGATGCCCTGCCCCAGCAATCCTGTGTCCAAGGGAAGAGAAGAAAACAGTAATGAAATCTGAGTCAGAAAAATCTTCATGAGGTATTGAGAATACAGACTAGTCATGGAAACTATGGTATTTGTAGTGTGTAACCAACGTAAAGTGGAACGTATTTTTCACATTGGAAGAGGCAGCTATGGAACAAGTTTACATTCAGAAAAAGGAAGAGAAGCCTAAACACATAGGAGGAGCATCAGGAGAGGCCCTGGACAAGAAGCCCTAATGGTCTCCACTATCAGGACAGCACCCTGAAGTCCGGGTCCTATGAAGAGCACATTCCAAGATGGAGGGGAAATAGTAGATGCCTCACGGTAGTCAGGATGGCTGAATTTAGGAGCACACATAAAATGGGGGCTTATTTAACAAATTGGAGGCATTTGCAGGGAACTGAAATTCCTGTAATTCAGTAGATGAGAGATGAACCAAATTCTATTTAACTGTTATCACTGTAATTCAAATTACCCCCATAGACTGTGGATGCACAAATTAATTCTTATATTAACTTATTGAGCAGAACTGTGCTAGTCACTATGAATAAGACAGGGAATCAAATAATTAGAGTTATTGCTCTCAAGGGCTTATTGCTTTGTGGAGAAATGTAAGCTCCAAGAGGGCAGGTAGTTTATATATTTTATTCATTTTCACACTCTAGAATTAAAAAGGAGTACAGGGTGTGGAAGAAGCAATTATCAAATACTAATCAAAATAATTTGTAAATGACTTCAGTTAAGAATTTTTAAATGTGATACCTATTGTACTTCTAGGTATATACTCAAGAGAATTAAAAGCACATGTACAAACAAAAACTTGTATTCAAATATTCATAGCAGTATTCTTCATAATAGCTGAGAAGTAGAAAAAACTCATATGTCCATCAATTGTTGAGTGGATAAATGAAATGTAGTATGTCTGTAGAATGGGACATTATTCAGCAACAAAAAGGAGTGAAGTACTGATGCATGCTGCAATATGACTGAGCCTTGAAAACATGCTAAGTGAAAGAAGCCAGTCACAAAAGACCACATACTGTATGATTCCATTTACATGGAGTCCAGAATAGGCAAATTCATAGAGATAAACTGAGATTAGTGATTAACAAGGACTGGGGACGGGGGAATGGGAAATGACCACTAATGAGTATGGGGTTTCCTTCTGGGATGACAGAAATGTTCCAAAATTTATTATGGTAATAATGATTGCACAACTCTGTAAATATACCAAAAATCATTGAATTGTACATTTTTAATGAGTGAACTTCATGATATGTGAATTATGAATTATATATAAGCAAACAGAGAAGGGAGAGATATCAAAATATCTGCAGGCTATTGCAGGTACGTGAATTACACCACTACAAACCAATACAAAAGTAAATTATTCCTAACTTGAACCTTCATTCATCCCCCCATCTAGAGAATGTTTGAAATGAGATTTGCTGCAGATGCTAAATGAAAGAAAAATCTCATTCACAAACATGATGTTTCCTCAAATGTTCCTTCCTCACATCTAGGGCCACATAGCCTCTACCTGCATGCAGACTCAGTCCTGTCCAAGGACCTAAAATTAATCTTCATCTTGATCAGCCATGGATTGGTGAAGGGCAAATGACCAAACAAAGTCCAATAATACTAGAGGATGGGACAAGAAGGAGAGCTAAGTGGGGGTCAGCACCTGGGAAGTCTATCCAGGACCCAATCACTGCTGTACCTGCTGTCTTCCTCTCAACTTCCTCAGTACCACAGCACAGGTTCCAGATCATCCTAGCGACCCGATCCTCGTACAACTAACTTCTTTTATACCTAGATGTGTCATCAGAATAATGTTGGTTTGGACAAAAATTTATGCTTCTTTATTCAATGTCTCCTTTTTTTAGAGATTCAACAGCTATACATGTAAAGTCAACATTGAGACCTTACTGTGTGGTAAGTGTAAGTTGCTACATATAGAAAACCTAAAAGCAAAGCTTCTACTTGAAGGGATGATGATGATGGTAACTAATATACTTGAGTATTCATTAAGTGCACTTACCAGACCAAGTAGTAGAGCTTCATTAATTTATTTTTTACAATAACCCTATATTGTATGTAGATTCTAATACCTGCATTTTAAAGATGATAAAAATGAGACCCCAGGGAGTAATATGCTTAGGATTCAAATCTTAGACTATCTAATTCTTCACACCAGCTCTTAATCAGCATCTTATACTGTTCAGAGAACCCAGATTCTAATGACAATCCCAAATACCGTGCTCACATATCACAAAGCAATCTTTGGTTATGACAGCATTCAATTTTCAAATGTCTGTTTAAAGAACTATGAACAAACTTCCTACCCCCATTCCTAAAATGATCCATCCTGGGTCAGGACTAGAGTTTCACAAAATAGTGGCAGAGACCAGAGGTCAAGTTAAGGTGTTGCTAAGGCACAGAGGAACAGGTGCATCAGAGATATTTAAAGAAGCTCACAGGTGCACAGCCCAAGGAGTTTAGGTTCAGAAATATGAGTGACATCTCCAGAGGGTAAATTACTCCAGAGGCCAGTCTGAACTTCAGTATTTCTCCATCTAGACAGGGATTCTGAGTAGCAGACCTAGGGAGCCAAGGTTAAAAATGAGCATGATGGTGATCCAGAAGCCCCTCAAAATTCCTTCCCAAACCCAGTCTGATCACAGTGAGGAAAACTGTGGGTGAAGACAAGCAAGCCAAATGATTGCAGTGGGGAAGTGAAGGGAGCGATAATCTCTAACAAATTGTGGATATGCTACAATTTAATAATAAAGCCTTACATGGAGACTAACCTATGTCTGCAACCAGCAAATTGGATTCCACCTAGTGATCCTTTTTGACTTAACAAACAAAAAAGGAAGAAAAATAAACATTAGAAGAAACAGAAAAACATTAACATGAGCTAAAACAACATCAGGAATATCATAGAATATTCAAGAGTGGAAATAGTAAGCAGTCTTGAAATTCATGCGGAGCAGTGCTTCACCACTTTGGGTGCATCGGATTCTCCAAAAGATGGCCGCAGTGATGTTTTCCATCCCACGTGTTCTTCTGGAGCCTTGCTACTCCTTTATCATGAGTTGGGGGCGAAGTTCCCGCCCTTGAGTCTCAGTGAGCTTGTTACTGCTCTGTAACCAATAGATTGTGGCAGAAGTAATGTGTGATTCAGGAGGTTAGGTTACAAAGGGCAATGTGGCTGTTATCTTGTTAGCTAAAATGTTCACTTCTTAGAGTGTTGAGATATATGAATACAACTGTGCAGAGACTGCCATCCTGGAGAACCGTATGTAAACATTCTGGTCAAGAGTCCAGCTAAGCTCCAGACAAGAATCTGTTTCACCTGTCAGGGCTGTGAGTGCACCTTCTTGGACATGCGGGCCAGTTTAGCCTTCATATGACCACAGCCATAACCAACATATGACTGCCACTTCATGAAAAGCCCTAAGTAAGAACTGCCCAGCCCAAAGCTCATAAATTCCTGGTTCACAAATTGTAAACAAAATAATACAGTCACTTTAAATGGCTAAATTTGGGGGTAAGTGGTCATGGAGCAATAGTAACATGAACACCACAGATCAGAGAACAATCACTGGGTTTTCAAGATACTTTCCAAGATATATCCCTTCCATTGGAGCCACGGGGATAAGGATGACTGCTGACACATGGCGGAGGGACTCCAGTGCGGGGAGGAAGAGCCTGAGTTCCACAAGAGGTCGTTTAAGGCCAACAGTAAGATAATCTGATTGGTGCAGCCACCGTGGAAAGCAGTATGGAGTTTCCTCAAAAAACTAAAAATACAACTACCATTTGATCCAGAGACCCCACTGCTGGGATTATAAGCTAAGAATCCTGAAATACCAATTCAAAAGAACCTATGCACCCCAATGTTCACAGCAGCGTTACTTACAATAGCCAAGTGCTGGACACAGCCTAAGTACCCATCAGTAAATGAGTGGATTAAAACCTATGGTACATTTACACAATGGAATACTACACAGCAGAAAGAAAGAAAGAAGGAGCTCCTACCCTTCGCAACAGTATGGATGAAAATGGAGAGCATTATGCTAAGTGAAAAAAACCAAGCACAAAAGACAAATACCATATGATTTCACCTACAATAGGAAGCTAATGAACAAAACAAACAAATGAGCAAAATAGAACCAGAGGCATGGAAACAAGGAACAAAATGAGAGGGACCAGAGGGGAGAGGAAAGGGGTATAAGGGAGGAAAGAAGGGGAAGGGTCTACTTAAAGAACAAGTATAAATGACCCATGGACAACAGGGTGGGGATTGACTGTGGGAGTGATGGAGGGGTAGGAGAGGCAGCAAATTGGGACAACTGTAATGGAACAACAATTAAAAAAAACCAGGAAGATAATTTGTCTATAAAAGGTCATTAAGTATTCATGACATGATTAAGCTTTGTGTGACATCCAAAATAGTTGATTAAAATTTTTTTCTCAAACTCAATTTTTTATCTAAACAAATACTCCCTGACTTCAGTTCCACAAGGTAAATAAACCTCAAAGATGGCAACATGGATATTGCCATAGTGATATGATCAGTGAGTCAGGTGGGATACATGTATTTGTGTATTTATTCTCAACTCATAGCCACATGTCAGTGGAGACTCCAAGAATGAAAAGTAAAGAGAAATCCTCTATTCCTTCTGCTGTGGTTATAAGTCTACTAGTTATAAAAATATATATTTAAAGTAATTGCTTTTAAACTATAGGTGGTTATTCAGCAAGCTATAAATAAAGATTCTTAATTCTATTACTTCCTCCCTTTCACCTATTCTCATGATCAGAATTTTTGCAAACAATTCATCTTCTCCTTGCCTCAACTCCTCTTTCAGCTGAAGACTCCTATAAAGCAAGCCATCTATGAAGTTTTCAGGAGAAAAAAGAATGATTTCAGCTATAATCTCACCTACTCAGCACACCCTCAACCAGCAAACACATACTCCTTTTGGCGTTTGGAAGTTGTGGCATATCCCTTACTGTCAAAATGCTATCAACATAATAAAAACTCGGGTGAAAATTATTTAGTGGGCTTCCTCCTGTGTTTGTTTTAAAGTCTTTTGGGGGTGGTGGAAATCTGTAGAACCTTCAAAGTCTGTATAGGGATTCATCTTGGCTATACTATACTGGAAAACCTGAGAAAATATATGAGAACTAGTTACCAGGGAGAAATGAGATGCTATCACTCCTCAGCATGTGAGATCAAGAACCTCAAACTGAAATAAGTATTCTGCTTCTAATTTACCATAGCTCTCTGCCCATACCACTGTCTTCCTACTTACCACCTTATATTTGTATTTTCTAGCTAGGTCCTTTTCCCTACTTATACGTCTTTGTATCCTTAGTGCCTGCAACTTAATAGGCTTTTGATAAATTAACCATTTTAACTTATTTTTAAAAAGAGGTCATGAATTAATGATACTTGGGAAGCATACACTTAGGGGTCCACAGAAAGGCCCAGTGATCTTACACCAAGGTCTGGCTTCTCAACCTTGCATTTTATTTGGTCATGTCCTCAAAACTCCTCACAAATAAGAGATGGGATAATAATAATGGTACCTCATATTTTTATAGTACATTTGTGTTCATCATATTGATTTTTATCTTTTGAGACACTATTTGGCAAACCTGATCATTGTCATTTTAAAGATTAAGAAACTGAAATTCAAGTAGGTAAAATTATTTGCTTCATTACACAGAAATAAAATGACAGGAACAGAACAAAAATTTAAAGAATCTGGGTCTCTTGTCTTAATCCAGGGCTCTTTTCAGTACAGCCCACTGTGAAATCTGGAAAGACTAGAAATCATTGTTTACACGAAAAAAAAATTCATTTTGGACCCTGATCAAAATTTGATGTTGTGGGTTTCTGCAATCCACCTTAGCTGAGAGGGAGTCATTTTTCATTTTGGGGCCAGCACTTTAGTAGTTGAAAGCAGTCTGTGCATTCATTTGGAATGAAGGATGAGAAGTTCCCTGAAAAGGTTTGAAGTCTTAATTCAATTGATATTGGCACAGTAAACTCTAGGATGCATCCAAATCCATTACTAAGACTTCCACTGCCAGCAGATTTCCAAAAGTAGATGTGAAATTGCATCAAGTTTTTTTTTCCTATGTGTTTTAAAGTAAAATGATACTGATCTTTTTTTTCACATGGGAACCAACGGGTGTTTACTCAATGATGGTCTCCCTGTATGAGATATGCCACAGGAAAGGCAAAAATGAAATACCCAACTCTCCCCCGTGTAGTGTACATAACAAAGTTTCCTGATTCTCTGTGCTGGAATGCGCTACATACATATGGGTCTGGCAGTAGGCGATGGGGCCTGGAAGGTTCCATTAGCCCATATACCCATGAATATTCCACGTTCTTGTAGCCTTTGACAAGGAATTATAAACATGAGGAGGAAAAAATGGAACTTTTGTTGTTGCTTTCTAAAGCCAATCTTTTGGACTTACGAAGACCTTTTAACCTAAATATTTTGGTCACAACTCTTTTTGCTACATTTATGCAAATATAACCTAATTCTGACTCTCTCATTGCTTTTTCTCATAGTTTTCTATGAGACCTAAGATCCCAAAGGAAGGCCAAACACACTGTTTAAAGTCTTGTTTTTAGGCATTCCAGAAAAAAAAATGGAATAATATTTTATCAGGATGACTATGGCTTCAAGTAACAGAAAACCATGATTCAATTTACTTAAATAATGTGAATATTGATTATGTCTTATAGTAAGACCAGAAATTAGGCATGATATAGTCAGGGACCAGCACTGAACTCTTCTGTGCCTTGAATTCTCTTATGCTGTCTCTTGTCAGTGTTCAGGATGGTTGGACTAGGTCTAAGTGACATATCCAGAAATAACAATGACCAGGAGCAGAAAAATAAGACCACTTTTTCCAGGTACTGCTTTCAGGAAGAAAAAGCATTGACTAGCAGATGATGGCTCATTTGCCAGACATATGTCACATAGTTATGCTACATCAATCATTGGCAAAAGCATTGCTATCATGTTTGTTTCCTATGAGGACCTACCCCTAAGACTGGGATTGAAGTCAGTTTCCTTCAGGTATACAACTGCCAGGAAAGGTAGATATAATGTATCTGGAGGAAGAAAGAAGTTGGTGTAGTGAAAATTGGGGAAATGAATTGGTGTTGTTTAGGCAACCAAAAGTGTTTGGGAATAAGGTTTTTTCAGCATATTTAATATTTTCTTATTCTTACAAATTCCAGCTTTGTCACTTCCTTTGTAACTCTTCATTACTGAGTGTTTACTATGAATAGTACTAGGACTTGAGGATATTAAGATTTAAAAAGTAATATCTCTGCTCTAGAATAAAACATATTCTTTTCCATACTACTAAGAAAAGGTGATTTTGTTTTGTAAAAAAAAAAAAAGGAAATTGAAAGTGTCTACCTTCCAAAATGGAAAAAAAGCATAATTAACAAAGGTAAATTGAAAACTTCTATACAAAATAATAAGGGAGCAAGAGACTAAAATTTTTACCTGTTTTCATAAGCAAGTCATTTAGTATAAAGGCAAATAGATAGAAGGAGGAAAATTTAACAATAAGATTCCACTAGCCCCATATGAGGCCTATGGTATTATAGAGCTAAAGAGAGTTGAGTTTTTAATTGAAAACAAGATAAGTAATTATCTTCAATTCTTACTCTAAGAAGGTAGTAATTAGAGTGGATCCCCACTCCTGGGTCAATACTCCCAGCTCACAACCTGATAAAACTCCCCAGCTTGATGTTAACAGAATAAATAGAACAATATATTCCCAAGTGGGGAAGGCAAGATGATGATTAGGGATCTTACTTCTATAATTGCTGCCTTCAGAGGATAGGAACTATAGGTAATTTTAATAAGAGATCCCACTATTGAAAACTATAATCCCCTTGAGTATCTTTAAGAAAGGAAAGAAGGTCTCATGAGTGGCTCCTTCCAGTTCCCATACATGGAAGTTTCAAGATTCAAAACGATTGAAAATAATTCTCTGTGCAAGTAATCTAGAAGAAACACAACATTTAAAACAAAAATCCCCAAATACTAAAATATGAAAACAACTATTTAGAATAGAGCCACACAAAGGACCATGGTAAAAGATAAAGAAAAGAAAAGAAATTGAACACTGAAATGTTCATCAAAGTCAGAAAGTTAAGGATGTATTATCTGGAAGATTAGTCAGGATTTTGTATTTTTATTGTTGATGAAGAACAATGTTTGCAGGAAAGAGCTTAATCTTTCTACAGGGCAGTATTGTGTTTGCATTCATGGATCAGAATGGTTGCACTAGCTACATATACTAGCATAAAGCATTGAAAACACTTGATCCTTGGTCCAGTCAAGAATGAGGAGTAGGTAGACAGGCTTCACCTTCTCATGCAGCCACAGACAGATTTACAACTATTTCTCTAAACAAGTAACAACCAGAACTATCAGGAAATAGAGCTGTATGGAAGTCTGACAACCAAGGATTTAAAGAAGCCACATTCATCCAGATTGGTAGTAGGGGCAGAGTCACAGAGATGGTGGAGAGGCGCTGAGACACAATGTGGCATGGAGAGTCAGTGGTGGTGGCAGAACAGGTGGTCCCACATTCATGTGTGGTGAATAAAAATTAGGATGGATACCTTGGGAGCAAGCCATCCAAGGCCCAGGCCAGACCGCACAGCCTAGACCAGACTTCACAGCCCAGGGATCCAGCACGGAGAAGATAAATCCCTGTAACTTCTAGCCATAAAAACCAGTGAGCATTGAGGCAGTAGAAGAAACTTCCAGATTTTCAGGAGAGTTTGTTTAAAGGGCCCACACAGACTTAGGACATATGCAAATGCACCCACTCAGATTCACCACAAGGGCAACAGCTGGAAGGGCGCCAGTCACATACAGGAAGTGGGTGAAATGACTGGAAATGGGGAGAAAGCTGGGCCAAACACCAGCACCCAGGCAGTGGCATTGTCCCCTCTCTTAGCCCGCCCCCCAACACAGAGCCACAAAGTGGTGAAGTGGGTTGCCCCACCCTGGTGATTACCTAAGACTCCACCGCACACAATTTGCAAGTGCCTTTTATAGGGAATCAAAACAGTTCAACCTAATACACAGAAACAAACACAGGGAGGTTGCCAAATTTAGGAGACAAAGAAATATGGCTCAAATGAAAGAACAGAACAAAACCCAAGAAAAAGAATTAAATGAAATGGAGATGACCAACTTATCAAATCACAGTTCAAAACAACAGTGATCAGGATGCTCAATTAACTTATTGAATATGGCAAAAACGTAAGAGAAGAAATGAAGGCTACAATAAGTGAAATAAAGAAAAATCTACAGGGAACCAACAGTGTAGAGGAGGAAGCCGAGAATCAAACCAACAATTTGGAACATAAGGAAGGAAAAAACATTCAGTCAGAACAGCAGAAAGAAAAAATAATTCCAAAAAATGAGGATAGGCTTAGAAACCTCTGGGACAACTTCATATGTTCCAAAATCCGAATCATAGGGGTGTCAGGAGGAGAAGAGGAAGAGCAAGAAAGTGAAAATTTATTCGAACAAATAATGAAGGAAAACTTCCCCAATTTGGCGAAGGAACTAGACATACAAATCCAGGAAGCACAGAGTCCCAAACAAGATGGACCCAAAGAGGGCCACACCGAAACACATCATAATTAAAATGCCAAAGGTTAACGATAAAGAATCTTAAAACCAGCTAGAGAAAAGCAGAGAGTTCCCTACAAAGGAGTTCCCATAAGACTATCAGCTGATTTCTCAAAAGAATCTTTGCAGGCAAGAAGAGACTGGGCAAGAGGTATTCAAAGTGATGAAAAGCAAGGACCTACAACCTAGATTACTCTATCCAGCAAAGCTATCATTTAGAATGGAAGGGTAAATAAAGTGCTTCCCACAGAAGGTAAAGCTGAAGGAGTTCATCATCACAAAGCCATTATTACATGAACAACCAGAACAGGAACAGAATCATAGATATGGAGATTATTTGGAGGGTTATCAGCGAGGAAGTGGAAGGGGAAAAATGGGGGGAACGGTTCAGGGATTAAGAAGCATAATTGGTAGGCACAAAATAGGGAGATGTCAAGAATAGTATAGGAAATGGAGAAGTCAAAGAACTTATATACATGAACCATGGACATGAACTAAGGGAGCATTGCTGGAAGGAAGGGGGTAATGGGCGGAAGGAGGTAAGGGAGGAGATTGGGACAACTGTAATAGCATAATCAATAAAACATATTTTTTTAAAAAAGGAAATTAGCTTGATCCTTCACCTGCACAATAGTAGATACTGAACACTCATGTTGAGAAAAATCATAAGCAGGGGCAAATTTGATATAAGGGCCAGAGTGGATATGTAATCCTAAGAGTTAAACTTTGAATCTTTCAGGACAATGAAGCAAGAAAGATTTTAAATGTCATCTAGTTTAATTCTCAAATCCTTAAGCACTGAAGACAGTGAGAGTTTTCACAATGGCATGTCATCTAGTTTACAGTGACTCTGGTTCCCTATTTGTAAGTCTTCCTGTGAGAGTCCCTCCAAGACTCTAAGTGAAAAAAGAAAGAAAGAAAATAAGAAATTGCCTCTGAGAAACACAAGTGGATATCAGTTAAACTTGCTATGGTTTGGATTAAGAATGCTTAACATGAAGTAAGCAAGGAGGGCTGAGCAATTATAACCTTATGCACAGAAATTCTAAAGCTTCCACTGAATCAAAGAATATATATGTGTGTGTATATATGTGCATATATATGTGTGTGTATATATACACACACATATATTTATATACATGTATGTGTGTGTATATATGTCTTTATAAAAATTGCTTTAATATCAGGATCAGGAAGCTTATTGAGTTTTGGTAAAAACATCAATTCTACTTCCATTTTTATTCCTGTTCCAATTTTATATAAAAGGTACATTTTCTTAGAGGAATTAGGAAACTAACTCTCTTGGAAAGATTCAGCTGTCACTGAGTAACACAATCTTTTCCTGCCCTCCTCACCCAGGTTGGCAGAGACTGGACTCCAGCTAAGAGTGGCTTTCATTTGCTGGGACGCTTCAGGCTGCAGTGACAGCTGACAAGAGAATAGTAACAGCTAAGGTGTCAAGCCATCCCTTCCCCAATTCCATCAGCTTTGGGAACGCGCTAACTTGAAAGTCCATAAGGGTTATTTAAGAACAAGTGTTAATAGATAGTATAGGTTTCTGTTCCTCTACATAGTCCACTTAAGGGGGAAAATCATTTGTTTGTTTTTATTTAAGACCATTGTCTTTAAGTGATTTTATTTTCATGGAGACAAAATGCCTTGGAAATATATTCCAGTCCATGCTTCATCTTGATCTTCAAGCAACTGAAAGAACTAAGTCAATTTGTAAATGTTTTCAACCCTATACTTAAGTGATAGTAGATAATTTTTTATTCAGTAAAAGATCACAAAATATTAGTTTGCCATCAGAGTAACACAAAATAGATTACATTTCCAGTATATGAGGGCTCTGTTTCATATGCCCCCCCAATATACGTATGTATATGTAGGTGTATATCCAACCAACATTTGCTTTCAATTTTATATGACAACGTGCTTAGGAAGGGTTGGGTAAAAGCCACAAATCAACAATATGCAATGCACCATTGAAATGAGGAAAGTACTGTGGGGAATCTTTCAAGGATCCTTCTAATTTATTAGAAAGGTAATTATATGTAAGTGTCATGTCATAAAATATTCCTCCAATAGATAACAAGGTCAACCTAAATAAAATGATAATTTTGCTATTTCAGGGACACAGTACAGTTTATTGGAATGAGCGCTTGCCTTTGGAGTCAAATGCCTCAGTCCGTACACTGACACTTATTAGCTATTTAAAATGCTTCTCTGTATTCACTTTCTTATCTATAAGAAGGCCGAACTAGATTATTTCCAAGTTGAAACATTCAGCAACTTATGATATGTTAAGAATATGTTCTGTGCTTGTATAGTAACAGCTAAGGTTTACAATGCAGCTGACAGGTAAAATCAGTAAATTATTAAAATACTACCCCCAAATTAAATGATTTTAGGTTAACAGAAGTTTCACATTCTAAAATAGTTTAACAATGATTTGAAATAAAAAATACCTTTGCTGTGTGCTTTCCCACTATTGTAATTAGGGCATTTATAAATGAGTATATTTTTATTATGTTTAAATAAAACAAACTTAACTTCTTCTGTATGGTGCCACTATTTACACGTGAAGGCATTTACTTTTTCTTTTTTTTTGTTTATCCTATTGTGTGCTGCCAATCTTCCAACTGGATTTAAGGTTATCTTGCCATCCTTGATTTAGGGCAATCAACCATCACAAAACAATAGCTGGTAATAAACATTAGAAGGAAAGACCCGCAAATAGCTCCAGAATGATAAATAAAGATATCATTTTCCAAATAGGAAACAGGAGGAGGTTAATTTAAAATAAACCACTATGAGGTTTCTTACAGAGTTATCATCACCTGCCTTTCAAAATAAGAGTAATTGGTACATGTGAGAGCAATTGTTCATCAGAACTTCTTGTTTACTTGGCTGATTATTCTCCCCAGGTATAATGCTTTCCAACAGATCAATCAGCAGTTGTAATCGGCTTTTCTAGACTATTTAACAGGATCATTTGGTCAAACGGCACATGTTATATAAACTGCCTTCCCTTTGCTTTCCTCATCAAAGACCCACCCACTCAAGAGGACGCAGTGCTGTCATCATGTTCGGGCTCTCCCGCTGTTCTAGAAAGTTGGGCAAATTTCCGCAAAATTTCGTCTCATTTTCCTCATCTATGGAATAAATGTAATAACACCTACTCACTAACTTAATGTGAGAACACAGTGTGTTAATGTGAGCAACAAACTTAGTACTGTGACCAGAACGTAACACGCACAAATAAATGGTGGTCCCTATTAGCTAACCTACAAGACAACTCAGAACCCTATGTATCTTGAAAAGGCAATAATGAACACTGGCTTGCATGTCTATATATTTTTAAAAGGATAAATGTTGATATGTCTTTATGTATAAAAATGCATGCATTCCTGAAAAGTGAGAAGTAAGCAATCTTCTCTCTGCATAAAAACCTGTATTTTATTAACTAAGTGTTTTGGTAAGCTCAGGCGGCTGTAACAAAAATATCATAGACTGGATGGCTCATAAAGAACAGAAATTTATTTCTCACAGTTCTGGAGACGAAGAAGTCCAAGATCAAGGGGCCAGCAGATTTGGTGTGTGGAGGGAGCACACTTCTTGGTTCATAGATGGCCTTCTTTTCAGTGTCCTCACACGGCAGAAGAAGCGAAGGAGCTTCCTGGGGTCTCCTTTATAGGGTCCCTAATCCCATTCATGAGGGCTGTGCTTTCATGACCTAATCAGCTCACACAGACCCCTACTTCCTAATACAAACACATTTGGGGGTAGAATTTCAACATGAATTTTGGGGGTTCATAAACATTTAGTCTAATGCACTTAGTTATATTATAATTGGGAAAACTCTTCTTGGTGAAGAGGGAGTCAGCTCTAACCTTGACTCATCACCACCCTGGAAGAACAATTCTATCTGGTAGCTCATACCTGTGACATTTGGTTATTTGTTGATCTCATTGCGTAGAATATAAAATCAAACAAGCATGGACTGTTGGAAGTGGGGAACACCTTCCACCAGTGGAAGTGGGGTTAAAGCCAGTGGTTATAGCAGACAAAAACAAGAAAGAGCAAACAAGTAACAAGGGACTGGAGTCCTTCGGTGGCCAGCAATCAGGATCACTAGGCATGGCATGAAATCTGGAACATGGTTATTCAAGGGACAAAACATGAAAAAACAGGAGGCTTCCATGAGTTATTTTACATACACCCAACAGAGATATTTCAATAGAATGCCCAGTTGTCTGATTTTCCAGGACCGTGGAATTTTCCAGGATGTGAAACTTTTAGTCCTAAAATTGGGACCGTTCCAGGCACCTAGCTTAGGCTCCCTGATAGTAAAGAGCAAGGGCGATAGTAGCTCTGGCACCATGTGATAAAGCAGAATACTCACAACTGCTGACTTATGGGTAACATAATACCTAACCAGAATTATTTCAGGATAGTAAGTTTAGATGATATATGAATATTTTTAAAAATTGTTTTAAAATATATTCTATCTATAGCATGCATTGGTTGATTTTATTTATTTATTTTAAATCTAGAGCATGTGGAAGAAAATGGAAATATTGTTAATTATAGGCAAATGAAAAGATCACTAAACAACAATAAAACTGGTTTACAGCTGATACCTTCCTTAATACTGTCACTTAAAATATAATGGTTTTTGAATGCTCTTAATTTATGTGTGTTAACATCTCTCAGATTTCACACATTTTTAGCTTTTGTCTTTTAAAATGAAAAATGTCTGACTTATTTTAACAAAATATTGACTTTGATTTCCAGAGGAGGAACTGTATTTCACAGGTTTCAATGAAAATATTCAACATTAATTACAGACTTATTTACTTTTCAAAAACCAATATTTATTCCAGAACATGTATGCTATCAAGCCTCTGTTAAACAAAGTAATAAGACAGCTAATTCATAATGTGTTTTTGTAGCACAAGTTTTTTATGTCAAACTTTAAATTGTGGGATTTGATTAGATATTAATCCGCATCTCTTTTCTTTAGAGAAAATAGCATCCAGTATACATGTTTTTCAAGATGTAGGATACACAGATGCTTAAAAACTAAATGCTTAGAAGATAAGCTACTAAGGTGAAAGAAATCCTGGCGTTTTCCAACAGCCCATCTCTTGGAACTGACTTGTCTGTGGTGAGTCCTGAATGGGATCGGAAAGAGGCAGATTGAGTCACATAATAAATCCTCCGCACTCGGCCCAGCTCCTGTAGAGTAAACTCAGTATATATCAGTAACACTGGTAATTTAACAACTTGTCTCAATCAACCAGCCCATGGATCCTTGAGACTCCTGGCTTATTCTCCTAATCATCATTTATTCTATCACCTTTTAGCAAATGAGCAAATGGATCAGGCATGTAAAAAGCATAAGGGAAAGAAGGTAAAACTAAAAATATGTAAATTTTATTAATTATTGGCAATTCTTTATAGAGGCAGAGAAGAATTAAGGTGACCATAGTGGTTAAAATCATGACTAAAAGTTGTTTTTTTAAGTATGAACTTCTCATTGCCATTCTTTACTCCGTTAGCACTTTTTAATCAAGAACTGACTGCAGTGGCATCTTTGATGTTAAGAAATGTTAAGAAAAGTAAAAGGGGTGCATACTTTTCCACTTCACTTGCTTGTCAAGAGAATTGCACTAAAATAATCATTGAAAATTGAGAAATGGAGCAGTAGGCCCTGCTCTGAAAAAATATAGTACTTTCAATGTTTCATAAATGTTATGAGTCCTAGGAAGCTACCCAAAGGGCTCCTATCTTGAAGACTGAAAAATTACAGGCAAAAGGAACTAGAAAAATAAAAGGGCTAGGGCCTTCTCTCTCCTGTAATGGCTAGCCCTTATAATCCCTGAAACAGAAGCTTTCTGCCATTCTAAGTCAGTACTTCTCAAACTTTAATGTGCATATAAATATCCTTGGGATCATGCTAAAACTCACCTGCTGATTCTGTAAGCCCGAGTTGTAGCCTGAGAGTCTGCATTTTTAACAAGCTCTCATGTAATGGTGCTTAGTCCAAGGACTACACTGTGAGTAGCAGACTTCAATATTACTTCCTTTATAAGGCTTCCTTCGGCTTATGGTTAACTCTACATTCTGTGTGTTTCAGGACATCAGCAATTTTATTGATAGTTCATTATTTTCAGAAAAGTCAATTAGTTAGCTAAATTAATTTAAGTTTATATTTTTGGGAGGCTATTCATACAAAAGATGTTCCTTATCAGAAAATATGCCAAACTAGATTATCCTCGCTTGTGGTTTAGAAAATAGAGTTATCACAAGTGACTGAGCAAACATGTCTTCTGTTCTTTTTTTTTTGAGACTTTTCTTGGAGACTTTTTTCCTGACTCCAGTACTCCTTTTGAATCTGCATAGCAACTTGGTGAGAACAAAGAAACCATTATTTTCTACCAGTCAAGGCAAATGAGTCACCTGTGAAGTAACTGCTAGGGTGGGACTGAGCCCTGGAGGAGGTATTACCACCGGGAAGAAGGGAGAATTTGACTTGGGAAACTTTCTTGACGATCATTTCTGGCTTCATTCTCTATCAAAAAATAAATGGAAGAAATTCTCTTCTCTGATCTCCACCCTCCACACTCTAAATCTTGGTCTAAAGTATTGACAGAATTTTACCGAGAAGAGGTGTTTTCTTTTTCTGTCATCCACCAGCTGTTGACATTTGTCAAACTACTTTATTTTACTTTTTTGATCTTCCCTTCCCTTCCCTTCCCTTCCCTTCCCTTCCCTTCCCTTCCCTTCCCTTCCCTTCTCTTCCCTTCCCTTTTCTTTTTTCTTCCTTTCTTTCTTTCTTTCTTTCTTTCTTTCTTTCTTTCTTTCTTTCTTTCTTTCTTTCTTTCTTTCTTTCTTTCTTTCTTTCTTTCTTCCTTTCTTTCTTTCTTTCTTTCTTTCTATACAGGAATGAGATAAAGGAAGTAACTAAATGCAATCTCAATTATTCTGCAAACTTTAAAAATAAAAAGTGTCCCCTAAAGATTATTAGAAATCAGGATTACACAGGTCCTATATGGATTTCTGATATTAACACTTTCAAATTGCAATATGTCTCTATTTAGAGTTAACTCTTAGGCTTATTGCTTCTTTTGGAAATTAACCTTAGTTAGCACTCTTGACCTCAAAGTTAATCTCAACAATTGGAATAAATATTTTTTAGTATAATGACTAAGGTCTTCTTTTCCAAATTCTGTATCACTGAGATAGTGATATGACAATAAAATAATATCTACCACCTTACTGAAAGAGGGGAACAGAAATTACATGGACATTTATGTTGGTTTGATTTCTTCAAGACCTGAGTTAACTGATGAATGAATGAATGAATGAATGAAAGAAATCATGGGTGAATTCTGGAAAGTTTGTAACAGAAGATAAAACAAATCCTTGGTATCTAAACTGAAACAGAAGTAATACAACCTATCTCTAGCATTTGAATTCCTTTGAATTTATAATTTTTTTTCAAGTGACAGTATATCAAGGTTTTAAAACAATTCAAATTCCAGGTGGGAGCACAATACGTTATGCAAAAAGTGAGTTAAACACTTATAAACTATCTCTAGAAAGCATTTTCATAAACTTATTTAAAGTAGCCCTGGCTGGTGTGTCTCAGTGGATTGAGTGCTGGCCTGCAAACCAAGGGGTCACCGGTTGGATTCCCAGTCAGGGCACATGCCTGGGTTGTGGGCCAGGTCTCCAGTAGGGGGCTTGAGAGAGGCAACCACACATTGGTGTTTCTCTACCTCTCTTTCTCCCTCCCTTCCCCTCTCTAAAAAATAAAAAAAATTAAATATGTTTTTTAAAAAAGTTTATTTAAAGTATACATTGAAGAGAAGAAATACTGATATGAAACAAAATACCTTAACTCTACAGTCATTCTCAATGAACACCACCCAGGTAGACAATCGCAATCCTACACAACTGCAACATTGTCCCTCCTTGCTCCCCAGCAATTCAGGGATTCAGGCCGATGATTTCAGGCCATAATCATTTAAAAATAAGTCATTTTGGGTCTCCCAGAGCATGATAAAACATGGATCTCTGTGTGTTTGATTATAGGTCAAAGATTTCATTCCTGGAAGCAATTAAAAGCTGTTTCAACTTTAAAGATTTTTTTTTAATGCAAAAGAAAATCCAAGAAATGAAACTTGCTTGCTCATTCTGCTGATTTCCAGATAAGAATTATTAAAATGTGTGGTTTTCAAAAGTCCTAATTAGAGGACCATCCTCGATAGCCGCCTCTCCAGACATCAAACAATATCTGGTGAAGGGATAAAGAGGATGCATAAGCTTTGAAATCGGTGTCTTAATGGAGACAGAAGTTTCAATCCAGTAACCCTACCTTTATTCTATATTTGAAAAAGTTTTCCAACCAAAACCACACGGATCGTGCTCAATAGACAGAGGTAATTTGTCACTCTGTCTTATGTCAATTGTGCTCCTTCACCCACAGATTCAGTTCCTAGGTAAAGAAGATAATAATCTATGTTAAAAAAATAGGGAGATATTCATCTCGGGTAGAATTTTTTTGTAGGTTATTCAAGGGAGAAGAAATGGATTCTACCAACACTAACTTTACTCTTAAATTTGTTTAGTCATTTAGTTTTCTCAATCATTGTGTGCAGCAATCATTTTCATACAATGTCACACACTTAATGAAACATTATGTTATAGAAGCAATACATTAAAAGAATTAAATCTTTATTTCTGTCACTGAATTAGTGATAGAGGCATTATTTTCCTCATTGCATTTCTAATGAATGAAGACTGACAGTTCATGCTGAACACAAATTCTAGTATCCCAGAACCAAGATGAGAGTGAAGAATTTTAAATATTCTTATACTTAAGAACTGCTCTTTAAAAAAAAATTGCCACCATTGAAGAAATTCTAGATGATTATAAATGCTCATATGTATCTTTAGGGAAAAAAATCTGAGAAATGTAATAAATCACCTGAATTTTTTTGTTTGCTTTACCATGTAGTTGTAATTCTCTCACTATGGTGAACTTTCTGCTACTCAGAATTCTGTTGTTAAAGACTTTTTATTAACCAAAACTTATCTTCTCCACCCCTCTCCCCACCATGTCTACAGTGTTACAGTAAAATATTTCATAACAGCTCTAAAGTGAAAACAAAGGCTTAAAAGATTCTAAATTACTTTGGAAACACCAAGAGATTTACTCATAGATTATCTACTTTATTTAGATTAACTCTCAGTCGGCTACAATCTTTGAGGAAACTGAATTTAAACATTAATCATTCTAATAAAATTTATCCTGTATGTAGCTGATACCTAAAAAAATGCGAGGAAAATTCACAGAATTATAGGAAAGATACCTAAAATCAAGCAAGAAGATAATAAAAACATTAGTGGGTCTCTCAAGCCTTGCATAGTATTCATTAACTTTGATAATTATAAATTGTTTAATTTTTGAGAATTAAATGAGAATTAGGAGACTTGAAAACTAAAGCCTAGAGATAGAACAAATTTAGAGAATGAGTCTAATTCCCTCATTTCTGAGACATGAAAACCAAACCTCAGAGGTTAATCAAAGATCCTCCTTTACTAGGCTGGGATCAATATCCAAGTCTGATTTCCCATTGAACATATTTTCCAAAGAGAACATAAAAAAATATACTAAATGTAGGCTAAGGGTCGGGGAAAGAGAGAGCACATGGAAGGATGCGCTCAGATGGAGGCCGCTAGCATTTAAAGAGGCCCTTGCTAGGTGTCATGAGACATTTTTTCCTGTCTATCCCGTTTGATCTCACAGCATCTCTATGAGGAAGGTGCTATGCTTGGTGTAGAGATGGAGAAACTGAAGCTCAGAGAGGTCATCCTGACCCCAAGTTCGATGCATTTATACTTTATTTGCCCAGACACAGACTGATTTCTCTGGCCATTTGTTGACTTGTAACCAGTTTATTAGTGCATACCCATTCAACAAATGTATACAGAGACTCTCCTTTGTGCCAAAACCCCTCCAGGGAGCTGAGTTTGCAGTGATGAACAAAAGAGGCTTGGCTGCTGCCCTCAGGAAGCCAGTGGGCACTGGAGCCAGCTGCACTGGTTCCTAACCCAGCAGTGTCTCGCTCATCACCAGGGCTGAGAGACCCCACTCCAAACTGCTTTTTGGAAACTGATAATGATCAGATCCTCAATAAAATCACTTGAAAGCATAATATCAGCCTTTCTTATCTTCTGTTCCTCTGAAAGTTTATTAATAATCCTTTGGCAAACACATTTTAAACAGTGGTTTTCCACAGTATAAAAACACCGTATTTCAAAATTGCTTCAGGGTTAGCTATGTTCTTGAAATTTTACATTTTCATAAGATCCATAAATTTAAATATACTGGAATTTAAATATAGGGCAATATTTTTTCAACTTTATTTTTATGTTGACATTTTTATAGATGTCCTCATTCCCCCTGTCCTTTGCCTCTCCCCATCCAGCCCCAGCACCCCTCTTCCCTCTGGCCATCGCCACACTGATGTATGTGTCTATGGGTTATGCATATATGTTCTTTGGCTAGTTCTTTGGTAATATTTTTTAAGTTGGGTTTATTTTTGGACTCTATTCAACAGAGATCAATTAGGAAAGAAGTGATTAAAGCATCAACCAGAGGAATTATGTCACATTAAAGTGATATTATAATACCCAAACACTAATTTTAAAAATACAAACCATTTTGACATTGTATGTAGTACATATTGTATGAATAAAATAAGAGAGCACTAAAAATGATTTTGTCTAGGCATTTTGTGAATGTTCACTGTCAAACTCACATAACTTGGTTTTGTGTTTGAAAACAGTGCTAATCATTCTATCACCAATCAGGCATATATATGTGCAGCTCAGATAAAAATGATGCATGTCAGAGAGGCCTGTCTACACTTCCTAGATGAGATTCACCCTTGATTTGCAGCCACAGCTGCTAATGGCCAAGCACAGAGCTATTTTCATCCACTCCACTTAGATTCACATTCTTCTCTGCTCTGGTGCTTTAAAAAGCACCAGGATGCTTGCCTGCCTCCACTGTGTCCTGGCAGGCCATCACTCTCGGACTGATTTTAATTCGAGCTTAGGCATGTCATCACAAGTTTGTGGGAGAGTCATCTAAAATCTCCAGAAATGTGATGACTGGGTTCCTGAAGCACACATGTGGACGTCATGTATAAGATTCAGATCACTTTGAAGAATTAACACTGTGTCCCCGAGTGATGATAAATCCCAAGAGGATGTTCACCTCCACATAACAAAGACTCTTCATGGTATTTTAGAGATGAAACATGCCTCCCATCAACACACTGTGCCATGGTGTGCTGACAAGGAAGCACAGTGATACCTCAATTCACAAATCTGCAGGAAAAAAATAGGCTCTGGGGAAAGCTGGCTTGGGGCAGGAAAATGTTCTTACTCCCCAGTGCTTTCATGGCAGCCGAGCCAGCTCAAGCATTTCTTCTGGAAAGCCTTCCTTGACCCACTGAAAAGAGTTGATCCCTTCCTCCTTGCATCTTTATAAGCCCTAAGGTGTGCCCCTATTATTGCACAAATTTGTGTTCTCCTCTACTAGACTCTTCACTCTTAGAAGGTGGGATTTATTTCTTTGAATCCCTAGCACATTGTATAGTATCTGGAATACAAGTTTTGTTGATTGAAGATGGACAGGTGGATGGAAGGATGGATGGATGAATGAATGGGTAGGGAGAAAGAAATAAGACTTACACTCAAACAGAGTCCTGGCTGGACCTGGGCCTGCTGAATTAGAGCCAACTTACCCACCGCTCTCCAAGTTGAGTCAACTTGGAGAGTAAAAAGGAGGGTAGTAATGTCTGAGTGACAGTCACATGACATTTATGCCACTTGACAGGAAAATCTACTAAGAGGAGAAAGAGCATCCTTCATATTAACCAAGTTTCTTGGGAATCAACTCCCTGTCCCTGATATGAGGAGAAAAAATGAGATTATTACTCTGTCAAAAGCCAGTGAGGCAGCTAAACAGGAATAGTTTAGAAAAGAATAAGGATGTTGAAAGTTGATGCACTTGAGGACAACAGGAATTTAGCCAATTATCAATTAGTTGCATAGTTCTGGACAAGTTTTTTGATCTCACTGAATCCCTAATTCTTTATCTATAAATTAAAAAATCATAATAGCAACCTTGCAGGGTGGTCGCAAGGATTCAAAAGACAATATATAGAATACCTGCCACAGAGAGGCACTCAATAAATATTTTTATTTAGATTAATTATGCTTATGAGTATATTATTTTTTAGATGTCTAATGAAATCTTTGATGTTAATATTGTTGGAAAGTATTCTCTTGGTTAATTGAGATTCACCTGTAAGAAAAAAATATCTGTTTAAGTGAGGTAATTATTTATTTAGTACCTACTGTCAAGCATAATGCTATGTGAAAAGGGTCTGTATATTCTTTGGAAATTGTCAGAGAGAGCAAGATGGCCACAGAAAAGGTCTATACCTGGAGGAAAAAGCCACACAGGTGCCAAACAAGAAGGCTTTACTAATAGGTAGGGGACTAGGCATTTAGTGGGTACATACATACATACATACATACATACATGTGAAGGAGCTCATATTTGCTGTGGGTTTAAAACATAGTAGTCAGGTATTTTGATGAATTTAATCTACAATAGTAAAAGGCCAAATATAGACTCAATGTCTCTGAGTTGATTACTACCTGGTAAGTGCTAGCACGAGGTCCTTAAGATGTTAACCTTTTCTTTCGTCAGAATAAGTAAAATTGGCCTCAAGAATAAACAAGTGACCTAATAGAAGCATGCTGATGAGTCACTCTGAGTGCAACTAAGCAATTCATAGGCTATTATAGTTACCAGAACCCCGTGTGCCAAACTCAACTATTTGACTTTGATACTCTCCCTCCAGCCTGCCTTGCCGATGACCCTTCAGATGACCCTCATACTAGAAGATGACAATTGCAGCAGAGAGACCTCTAAGTATTTATGCCATAGAACATTCCTCCCAAGCCCATCCACTCTCACTCTCCTGAAGTGGCTTGTTCTCTACAAGCACATTATTATGTCCATGTTCCAACCTGTTTTCATAATTTTCCCAGAACCCTATTTTCAGCCAGACATTAGCAGATTTGATGATTAAAATGACCTGAAATAAGGTCTGGATAAAGAAATATATTTATATGATTTTAAGAACTCCATTTAATTTACATAAATACTTAATTGCCTATATAAAACTTAAGCACTTTTGTCTGAGGATCTTTGCCAATGCACCCATTTCCTGGTCCAGAAGAAGAGAAGATACCAGCAGCTTGCTTTCCTATTGCAGGTCTACATCAAGATGAATTTAAAAACAAGTGAATTGTCGGATGTCAGGGAGAAACAATATTACAGAATAAAATCTAATAAAGATAAGGTTTTAGCTAGTGAGAAAATTATCTTTGAAAAGAGTATACAAAACTTTATTCTTCATTAATTGACTTGTCATTCTTAAGTGAGAACCATTAAGCTAAATTATACAATTAGTTGTCTCAAATCATTTTTTGATCAAAGTGTATCAATAATATATAAGATGATAGAGTGTATCACATGCAATTTGATAAGAATTGATTAGGGTGGATTGCACAGCCCTTCCCTCTAATGGTTTTGCACTGAAATCTGAGGCTAACAAGAGATTAGCTTTGAAGGAATCCTCAAAAGAAATGGAAACTCATTCCTATAAAAGGACTACAACTGTGATTCCAAAGAAGAGTGGTTTGGGTGATTTCCAGCAATTCTTGGGGGAAAACAGAACAGGGAATATAATCTTAAAACCAATGGGCTGAAACAGAGGATAGAAATAAGGAGGTAGAAAAGTATACCTTTCAACAAACAATTCTTTAAAAACACACAAGCTGAAGGGAAACACCTTTGAGAATATTTGAAATACAAAAAAAATAGTAAAAATGCTATAATTGCAGGAGCATATAATGGCTACCTGGACACATAAGGATACAGAAGTCACTTTGACAAACATCTCAGAGATTAAGTAGAGGAAGGGAAGGTTTGATATAGATGCTGAAAGTCTCACCATCTAAGGACAATAACAGAAAAGTTCTATGACTTTCAAGCTAAGTCTGTTTATTCAGTGAATGCCTACTGCATGCACACTTTGCTCCAGGAGCTGGAAATGTAAAACTAAACATTTTAAAAGTTTCCAAAATCTAAATTAACAGGACAAAATATTGTGCCAAGTGCACAAAAAGAAGCATGCAACAAGTGGCCTAAAAGAGCTCTGCAGGGTGGAGTCTGTGAAGGAAGCCACAGGAATGACATCACAGAAGGGACAGCTAGGTTGGGGCATGGAAGACGGCTCAGTCAGGGTTGCAAGTGTGAAGGAAGAGGGTTCTGCCCAAGAGGGAGAGCACATCTGGGAAGCAGAGAAAAGTTTGGTGGGGCTAGAACCTCTTAAAGACGGGGTCTGGTAAGAAAGGTGGCTGAAGAGGTGAACATTTTGAATTTGGAAAATGAGAAGCTTGCCAAGTATGTTAGGGAAAATGTAACATAATCATTTGTATTTTAAGAGGTTTACACTGAGACTAGTGTGAAAAATATATTGGAGGAGAGCAGGACTGGGGGTGGTTAGTCATATTGACTGTATTTTCCTTTTGGCAAGGTTGCAAAATTGCTAGATCAGGGAAACCCAGTAGACAAAATGTTTTCAGATTTCATCATGGTACTTGATGAACTCTCTTGTCAACACATTCTAAAAATATGTGCTGTATGATTGTACAATTAGATAGATTAATCGCTAGGCCTCAATCTACACGTTCCTTTCCAGTCTTTTCTTTTCTTGCTCCATTGCCCCTCCCCATGTTCCAGTCATGAAATTCCTCTGTGTGTTCCAACCTCATTGCCTCTGTTCACCATGTTCCCTTCACCTGGAGTGACACCCTTTCATCTCTTACCTATCGAGACCCTTTCCATTGTTCAGTGGGCCACCTCCCTCTTGTGGATTTTTGTGCTTGTGTTATGATCCTTGCCTTACTCTATCCTGTATTGTAATCATTTCACTAATTATCTAATACTCCCTACCACATTTTAATGTACTTGAGATAGGAACTTTTTTGTAATGATAATGATGCTTAAAATAATATCACCAACAGTGTCTTTAGTGCTTTTCTGTCAGACACTACCAAAGGCCCTTTGGACACGTCCTTGTCTTATTAACCTCCAAATGGTAGTTTAGTGCACTAGTTAAAGACAAAAATACAGCAGTCACCTAGACCCAAGTTAGCTCCTGTTTATAATACCTATTGTCTATGTGACTTGGGACAAGTTACTTAACCCTTCTGCGCTTAAATATTCTCATCTGTAAACTCAAGATTATTTGGTTGATTGAGGTAGATTATTGTTTGAAAGGCACTTAGCATAGTACTTAACACATAGCAATTGTTAAGAACACAATCTCTATGTAATCACTGCTAAATCCACTACACCGGTCCTAAGGAGGTGCAGAGATAAATCTAGACCTTGCTCAGGGAGCTCACAATTTAGTCCAGACCAAAACCTGTCAGTGTTGTTTAATTTTGATAAATACACTAAATCTAGCAAAATGTGAAAATAGCAAATAAACACTACCAACATTTTACATTCATATTGATGTTACATAAAAGACTACATAATAGTTAAATCATTTTTAACATGGCACATTTAATCTCCATATTGCACATTCATGTGATATACAAAACATTTAACTTGCCCATAAACCTTTTTTTAAACAATGGGGAAAAATCACCCTGGGAATCAAGGAAATCAAGGAAAATAATTCTAGAGAAATTTTTTTAAAGGTTTTGGGTGTAGCCCTGGCTGGTGTGATTCAATAGATTGAGCATTGGCCTGCGGACCAAATTGCTACAGGTTCAGTTCCAGTCAGGGCACATGCCTATGTTGCGGGCTAGGTTGGGGGCAAGCGAGAGGCAACCAACTGATGTTTCTCTCCCACTCTTTCTCCCCTCTCTTTAAAAATAAATACATAAATAAAATCTTTAAATAAATATAAATTTGGTGTGATTTTCAGTTATGTTTTTTATGTTAACTTCCTCTTCAAATAAGACATACAGAGTTTCAAAATCTTGGAGCTTGGGGAGACATCTAACCACCATCTAGCCCAGAGAGGGAAGGAAAGGCCCAGAACGTGGAGATTTTATCTGTGGCAGGATCACTTGTGCTGAGTCTTTTCTTTGCCCTGTAGCTCCTCTCCAACCTTTATCACACTGCTTTTGCCCTGGAAGGCTGACTTGTATGAACTGTGTCCACAAGCTCTCTGTCCTAGGACTTCCGGTTGGGTTCTGCCAAAGGGAAGCACAGTCAGGAGAAGCCAGTTTCAGGGGGAGAAGGTTGATGAATTCATTTCCTCACCTGCTCTTCTAAACTGTGGATTGTTCGGGCCTCAATAAGAGTCTGATCAGAATCCGGTGCTCCTTTCTACATCTCCATTTATAACTGTCCACTTTGTTTTGACCATCTAGTTGGGGGGGGTAGGTAAAACTATCCCCCTCAGTTTTTCCCTGTGTCTTGTTGATTTTGTTTACCTTGCTGGTACTTTTGTTTACCGCTTGTCTTTAAACTCTCCTCAGCTGCTCTGCCTGAACACGCCATCTGGGATGGTGGTATCCTGCCTCACTTTATTCGCTCCCTCAGTTCTCGTTCAGAACTTTCTCCCCAGGCTATGCTGGATGGAAACATGGAGATAAAAAAAGAGGATTGCTTTCATAGGAATGGGTTTTGCTTTTTTATTTAAAAATTATATTTTCTTGGAAATATTTTGAGAGTTATGAATTGACTGCAATTTCAGTCTCTTTTGCGATGACATTGCAATCTCTTTGTAGGACAGTTTAGAAAAAGATTAGAATTTTTTTTTCTTAGGTGAATTGCTGATAGAACCATATTCCTTTCCTAGATCTCATTCTTCCTCTGATGAAAGTAAAAAAAAGGTTATTCTGTGCAATATTGTATCCACAAAATGACATAAACTCACAAATAAAATCCATCCTAAGAATAATCAGAAGTCCATGAGTGCACTATTTCAACTTTGGCATAACATGAAGAAAAGTCAGCCTGAAAGAAAAAAAAAGCCAATGGGTATGATTATTTTTACATATCCTGTAATAGTTTTTTTATAAAAGTAATGAAAAAATGGATTGGTGGGGCAAGAATAGGTGGGAAGATAAGACACACATGCCTGGTGCTGAAGAAAAAACGATTTTTACCAGTTCAATTGTAGAAATGGTTCAAGAACAGGTGAGCCGTGTAAAAATATAACCCTGTGATATTGCCAAGGCCAATCAGACCCATAGTTATGACTTAGAAAGAGCTGACCTTAAAGGATATCGTTGCTCAAAGACTGCTAGAATTTATACGCCCAATTATTAGAATCTGGAAGATATTTTTGAATCCTGAGAACTTAATTGTACAGAAACTATAATATCAAATGCATACCTTTGTTTTTTCCTGGTGAATAGACTTTAAAGAGATTCCATTAACGTTTAAAGCAGCTACCCAGTCACTATTACAGCACTGTATTTTCATTATTTAATAGTAGTTATTGCTCTGCAATATTTTTCTTGTTTACATACTTATTTGGTTTGGCTCTATTTCCCTAATAGAATTTAAGTCCCATAAAAACAAATATCATGCCTTTTATTCACTGACTGTTGGATAAATTAATGTATTGACCCTTTTATAAATAATCTGTAGCAAACTTACACATCAAACTTTCAGGTATATATGCCTCAAAAATGACCGATCACGGTGTCCATGCTAGAATAAGAGTAAATAACATGTAGAACAGTGTGTTTATCCCATTCATGCAAAAGAATTAAAAGGTTTTTTTAAATAACCATTATATATGTGTATAAAATGTTGAAAAATACATGCATATAAAATTTTGTAAGTCCAAAAAAATTTTTTTAATTACCAAGTTGTAATCAATTTTTCCTTCCAGGGGATCAGGTTTGGGAGGTCCTATATTTTTTTAGACTTCTGTATTATTTGATTTGATATAAGAAACAGGCATTACTTTCATAATTTATAAAAGAAAAAATAAAACTATGAGATCTTGTAACATAGTGACTTTAGAGACAACAATTGGACCAAGTTAGAATCTGAATTTATAATGAATTTGGTATCTCCCTCTTACTTTCTTTGTGTTTCTGTTACCAGAGCAAAAGAATCCTTCCCAGATTTCAGTTCTGATCCCCAATGCACCCCAATGATATATTTTATAATCCTCTTTCAATCTATCACCATCCACCCTATTAAGATTTGTCTGATCAATAATATTTCTAGGCTGAGTCAACTTTCATGTTGCAGTAGATAGTGAAGGAGGAAAAGCACAATCCTGAGGGACGGGATTTAAAGACAAACAAACAAACAACGATTGATGATGTGTAAGGGAGATAGGCTAGGAAAAGGAAAAAGATCTCTAAAATAGTGTCTTCTGCTTCCTACTTTCCCTAAGAGCAAAGCACTTAAATGTCCCTTTTTATACAAATTCAGGCAATTTTTTTTAAAGCTAGAATACTGGAGTATCAAGTATCCCGAAGTCTGAACTGGCATTTTGCCTACTAGTCCATGAACATTCTCATTGGGTACATCCTGAAGCCTTCCTGGAGATTGCAGGTCATAAATGTGCATGATTAATTGCCTATGTTGAAATCAAAAGTAATGTTGTTTCCAGAACATTCAGACTAGAGGGTAAGGCAAGGTCCCAGTGGATGACTAGAAAAATCTCTATTAGGCAGCCTGACAGTGAGGGCTGAAGAAAGATTGAGCTCACTGCAGTAGCCTAATAAACATTTCTAGTGGATAAAATAACAAAGGGATAAGACTGGATGATAAGAATTTGTTACAGATTGTGAAAGACACATATTAAATTTAAAAGGACACAGGCTTTGGAACAGTGACTTAGGTAAAAGAAAAAAGGACTACGTAAAGCAATTGTCAAGAGAAATTCACAACTTAGTTTCTAAGTAAAATTAACCCATTATGATGGGAATATATGTAGCAGTAGTATGATGTCTCCCCCATTTATAGATACATGTAGGTAACTACTACCTATGGGTGAGAACAAATAATTTGTTACTTCCCTTTTCTGGTTTATAAATGATAATTGCCTCCCTTGGGATTGTAACTGTGTGTATACAAAAACTTGCACTAAATACATTGCAGAAGTTCTGCCCAAAACCCAGTAAAGAGCCCAGTGTTGGCCTCAGTTGAGGACATGTGCTCTTAAAGACCTTACAGTTGGCAGAGCAAATATCAGAGAATATGGTTAACAATTCTTTGACTACTCAAATCTTCCTTAATCAAATGAGACCTTCTCTCTCTCTTTCTTTCCTTTTCTTTTTCTTTTCTTTCTTTCTCTTTCTTTTCTTCCTTCCTCCCTTCCTTCCTTCCATCTTTTCTTCCCTCCCTCTCTCCTTCTTTCTCATATTTTCTTCCTTTCTTTTCTTTCCTATTTTTTATCTATTTATCATAGATGTATCTTTTTATGTAATCACAGCTAGGATATCTCTAGCCCAGCGATTTTCAGCCAATGTGCTGCAATAATTTTTAAAACACGCAATACCTGACTATTTAGTCAGGGGCACTGACCTCTTTTCCCTTAGATTAAAAAAAAATGTCATATTAAAAAAAATGCCTACACAACAATAGCCGTTTCATGTGAATGAAACAAAGTTATACATTTTTTGTCAGATTGGCAAAAAATATATTTTTAGTAATTAGTTTCTGTGTGCCATGAGATGAAAAAGGTTGAAAATCACTGTGCTAACCATAAGAACTGCTTCACAAATCCTGCACAAAGCCAGCCAGTCACTTTTTCTTTATTTTCAATTAGTTGCTATAGAACCCATGTGCCTTCTTAACCGAAGGTCTAGTATTTTCCTTTTGAGGTTTCTGTGCCTTTCACCTGCCCACTAGTTCTCTATCCAGTCAAAAGGAGGGCCGTCCTGGCTATCACCAAACAGAGAGAGAAATGGAAGCAGATTGCTGCTCTGCTGCTACTGCTGCTGTTTCTCACTATTGAAAACCACCCTAGACATTTGGAGCCATGATTGGAAGTCTAGAACGGAACAGCCATTCTATTTCCTCAGGTCTATGACTGGCCAAGGTGGTCCATGTCTGCAGCCCCAGCACTTCCAGTTTCTAAATGCAAGCTAGTCCAAAGCTCTGGAACAGACCTAACTCCTTCATTCCCATTCCTTTCCCTCTTCAGTGATCTATGTGAGGAGCAATAACTGATCTTGACTTTTCTCTACACCTTTCAGACTTGCCCTATGACTGCCTATCTCAAAAAAGCTACCTCAGTGATTTAGCCAAGGGAATATATTTTCTAAGGGGGATTTCCAAGTAATTCCAAGGCACCCTATTTTTACCTTTCTAAATCAGGCTACTCCCTATGACTCTAAGTGATTCTTCAGGCTGATCAAAATTATAAAGTCTTTGGTGCTTCTCTCCCTAAAGAAAACAGAAAAACCACATTTTATTTCTGATTGGTCTCTGCTGGGTAGGGCACCTCTCTACTTATGTAGCTTCTGCTTTCAAAATTATAAATAGTTGTGGCAAGGTACAAACCACTATCTTTAGATGTCTTAAAACCTCAGGGCTTCACGAGTCTCTGAAAATCAGAACTTTGTACTCATAGGACTCTTTTGAATGAAAATGACAGAAATATAACAGCATCTAGCAAAAAGCCAAAAAGTGAATTTATTAGTTCACCTAAAAATTCCAAGCAAGCTCAAGTGGTGTTGCCAGGGCTCTCTCTTGCTATATCTCAGAGCTCCATGAATTTTTTTTTAAGCATTGATTTAAGGTTCTTACCATGTTACCAAAAAAAGCTCTCAAGCACATACCCTTACAGAATATGATCCAAAAGAAGGTGAGAATAGTCTTTCTTCCAGTTCTCATACTGAATTGCATGAGTGCTCTGCTTGGTTCTACTTGGGTCACACACACACCCCATAAATCATTGTGAATAGGGGCATGGGGGCCCATGACTGGCCTAGTCTGATTTTGGTCCCCATTTGGGAGAAAGGAAGTCATGATCAGCAGTGTGAGACAACCACAGGAACACATGGAAAATCAAGAAATGTTTTCCCAATGGCAAAAGAAAAGCTGGGTTTAAAAACAAACTGGGAAAAGGGTGTTGAATTGGGTGTCCGGAAGCCTGTTAGTGGCCAAGCTTACAAGCTTCTCCGGAGAACCATAGTCCAGCCAGCTCCGTCTGTGGCTTTCTCAGGCATTCAGGTTAGCACAAACGCCTCCGTACAAACTTTTGACCTCGTGTCCACGTGTTTGAACTGGGTCTTTGGGGCTCACCTGCAGACTCTTTTGATAAAATGTGCTGTCACAGATGTAAATTGGATTGTCAGTAATAGCTTTATTGACTTTAGTGCCAGAGCATAGGACCTGAAAAGTCATTTATTCTGCAGTCTTTCAGAAGGATAGGGCCAGGTAATATGATCTTCTTCACTGTGGTATTACTGGAAAGACGACTGAACTTTTGTTCTAGTTCCATTTTCTGCTAATATGTGATTATGTCCGAGGGCAATTTATTTCACCTTTTTGGAAGTTGGTTTTCTAAAGCACTAAATAAGGTGGTTGTGCCTGTTGATCTCCAACATTCTTTGTCTTTTGGCTTTGAATTTCTAAGGTTTAACTTTATTCATTGGCTCTCATCTGAAACATGGGCCAGAAATAATGAGACCATGATAAGAAGTAGGCAAAACTCACCGTACTGAGCAATCTAGAAAGGGCATGTGAAAGGTAATAAGGTACAGATAGCTCTCTTTTATTTGTTTTAATTTCAATAAAAAAGGTATCAACTCCAAAAGCCATTCCTTGCTTTTTAATTTTTTTAAAAATTTACATATTTATTTTAAGGAATATTCAAGAAGGATTATATTGAAGAAGCTCAATAAAATAACTTTAAAAGTAAATTAGACCTTGTTTTAACTCTCGCTTAAAGAAAACAGCTAAAAAATAGTTATTTTATACTTACAAATATTTAAACAAAAGGAAAAACATGTAAATTACAAATGTAACAAAATATTTGTAGTGATAACTCTTGATGAACGTTCTATGGCTATTCTCTCAGCTTTTCTGGAAGCTTTAAAAGTTAAAAAACAAAAACAAAAACCTCACCGGAGACGATTGTTCTTTAAAGTATCAAGCATTGCCTATCTTACATTTTTATTTCAAATACAGTTCAAGATTTTAGTTTTTCCAGAGAAACAACACTTAAATATCTTTAAGTCAGCCAAAATATGGCCCCTGGATTTTCAGCCTTCGGGATGTTAGATATAAGGTAGCAAACTGGCAGCCTATTTCCTCTGAAAAATGGCCTTTAGTAGAATCCTTACTATTAAACACACTCCCACATATGCATACACACCTGAATATCTGTGGTTTCTGCTAATTGTATTGATGAGAATGAATGAAGTAGTGGTCGTGTATTCAGACTCTGAAGCCATTTGCCTGGGCTGGGAACCCTCCTCCTTGTGGTTCCACTTATCACCTACTGGACTTTCAGCAGGTCACTTAATACCCTATGTACCAGTGACCCTAGCTCTAGGAAGGGGGGCAAATGTTACCACTCATATGATAGAGTCCCCTTGAGGATTAGGAGTATAATGCACTTAACACAATTCCTGGAACTAAGTTTAATTATTATTTATTGATTTTGCCATAGAAAATGCAGAACAGCCCTAACCGTGTTCCCTGCAAACTGAAAGGTTGCTGGTTCTCTTCCCAGTCAGGGCACATGCCTGGGTGGCAGGTTCAGTACCCAGTTGGGGCATTTGTGGGAGGTAATTGATCAATGTTACTCTCTCGATTAGATGTTTCTCTCCCTCTCTTTCTCCCTTCCTTCCCCTCTCTCTAAAACTAAATAAAATCTTTTTTAAAAAGACAGAAAAGGTCACTATCAATGTTTAAAGAAAAAATACTTCTGCATTTCGGGTGATGAAATTTGTTCAAGAGATGCATTCTGCCCTGGTGTGAGTGGCACTGAGGTAGAGAGATTTTTAAAAACAGAAAGGCCCCATTCCAATGAAGCATCTCCTCTGTCTTAGTGATCTCACAGGCCAAATGCCTGAGTTAAAGTCTTCTCAAAATACTGGAAAAATAGCAGCTGAGAAATTAATTTCTCAAGAATTTCTAAAAATAACTACATTTTCTCAACAACTAAAGGCTGGAAATATTATTGATAGATGCTTCACGGTACTTGGCCGACATTAAAGTGATGGTGTGGTTGTTATTACAAAATATTCTGCAATCATTTATGACTGAGTAAGGCTCATTCTTTAGCTTATGTAGCATTGAAAACAAAGGGCTTGATCTTTTTATAATATGTGAGTTTCTTATTACCTATGACCTTGTAAAATTAAATATTGCCCAAGAATATGAAAAAATAATTTTTTTCAATGGGGATAAGCAAATATCCTTTTTATTACTGGACCTTATTATGAAAATTTAATGCTATTCAAATTTATTTAATGAAACTTTAGAGACACTGCCAAAGGCTTGAGTTTCATTTTTGTGGTCATTCTTTATTTAATAATGACACCTGAATTTTACCCAAAGTAAATCTTTTCCTTCTTAGAAAGTAGTGGAACTTCTCTACTGAAGACTTTTCTCAGAGGCCTTGGAGTCCTCTGCCACGCCAAACACAGTTCTTTGCACACCACAAAGAGCCATTGAAAATAATTTGTATAATTGGAATTGTTGTATTGCTTGAATCCAGGGAAAGAAATTCTTTAGTGCCTTGGCACAACTGCAAGAAGCTAATATCTAAATCAGTCCTTCAAATCCTTTTGTCAAGGACAAACCAGGTAAAGGAGACTAAATGATTTGGACTTGAATCTATTATCCCTCTAAATTCAACTTAAATTGGGGAAATTTGTTCCTCTCAGGAAGCTATTGGTATCCCTTTAGAAGTAAGGTCATTTCAGTTCAGGTACTCTCTTTGCAAACAAGTCCTCCTGCTTTGTGGCAGGAAATAGAAGCTGCTTGGCCAGGCTGAGTCAGGGAAGAAATGGGTTCTAGGCTCCCTTTGGTCCCAGGGACTCTGTTATCTGGTTCAGGTCAAGGTGATGACTCTTTAACTTTGAGTCACACAGCTTTGCTGAGGGCAAAGTAGAGGTCTTGAGTGAATCTTCAAAACTGTCAATTTGACCATTTTTAAATAAATAGCACCAGGTTAAATAAACATGCATACTGGAGCTTTCCAGTAAGTGAAAGTCATTTTGATAATATGAATAATGTCTTATTTATCACTTTCAACTGCCATTATCATTCTCTTCTAGCCATTTTTAAGTTTTTAATTTTCTGGCCAAGTTTTAGTACAAATAACGGTACCCACATCTTCAAAATTTCTAGTCTACCTTGAGTGTAGAGTAGGAGAACATGGGTATGCCCCCAAATTATTGGGTATTTCACACTCTCTTTTTCAGCTCCTTGTGATATCATCATTTTGAACCACCACTATACACGATATCTATATACTTTAAAGAAATTTATAATACCTGTAAACATACATGCTTAAAACCAAATTTTATTATTATTATTATTATTATTATTATTATTTGAATTTGTGCCATTTCTTCAATTTCTTTGGGCTCCTTTTTACTTAATGAATGTGTTTCTTATTGTCTTTGACTATCTTCCTCAATTCTGGCCCCACCAGGCTACTGAACAAATTTGCAAACCTAATGAAAATAAGAAACAGCCCTGGTTCCAGATCAGCTCGTACACGTGGCCGTCTGTCTCTGTAAGTTTGTATTCTCCCAAGCGTTTACTTAGCAGTCCAAAAGCCCTGTGAGGAGTATGACTGCTTACTATACTCTCCAGTGGTGAAGCAGGCAAATTTGGACGCAGCAGCTGTCTGCTCCTGAAGACAGCTGGAAATAACCATGTCTGATAGGATCAGCTATCACAGGCAGGGCAGCGCTGTTTTGTGTAAACAGCAAGCTATCTCTGAGATTCTGAGACAGTGACACAAGCAGCCCCAGGCTCAACCTGCCCTCAAAATAGCAGTGGGGATGCATCACATCTAGTCTTGTCCAAGTACAATTAGAATCACAGGCTTTTAGGTCTGAAAAACCCCTTGGAGATCATGTCACAACCCTCTTGCTCTGTAGATTGAAAACAGCAACAACAACAAAAACTGAAACCTGAGGCCTGGGAGATTCAGAGAAGTGTGGTTTTCATCATTGTTATATATGCATGCATGGTTAAAGAGCTAAGCTCTTCAGGGACCCGCGGATCATTCTATCGTGCTTAAGCTACCACATTTGTCTTTCTGAAGAGCCAACTGTACAGAGACAGAATTTCATAAGATTTAGTCTTAGATATAAAAGTAAATACTTGGATCCGCCCTCAATCCAAATATACCCTCAGGACAAATGACATCACTACTTACGTGCTTATTTTTTGCCAGCCTTTGTCTGGAACCAGGCACTGACCTTACAAAGACAAAAGGCACCTTCATCAAAAGGTATTCAAAATCTAGTGTCAGAAACAGACATAAGAGCAAATAATTAAGAGAGGAAACAACAAATATAGGGCAGATTTACGTAAAGTGCAATAATAGCATATGAAAAAGTAGTCACATAGGAGATGAGTAGAAAGTCAAGTAAGGAAGTACAGAAAACCCCATATTTAAGGATTCTACTTGAATGCTGGAGAAGGGAATGAGAAAGATAAAGAGGGAAAGGAAAGAGGTGGTGCCAACAGAAAACTTTAGACAAGAAAGAAAAGAGTTTATTTAATATGAGTTAGACCTTGGCTGGTGTGGCTCAGTGTTTTGTGAACTGAAATGTCGTGGGTTCGATTCCCAGTCAGGGCACATTTGGGTTGCCAGCCAGACCCCAGCTGGGGGAGTGTGAGAGGCAACTGATCAATGTTCCTCTAACATATTGATGTTTCTTTCTTTCTCCCTCCCTTCCACTCTCTCTAGAAGTAAATAAAATCTTTAAAAAATGAAAAATAATTAATGTGAGTCAGCATTTAGGAGTCCTATTTTCTTTTTGATTCCTTTAGTCTATTATCTAACGTAGCTAATATTTGTATAAACTCTGTTATAAGGGTCTCCTTTGGAGCAGTTTGCATAAACTCCATGATTGTCTTTCCCTTCATTCCTAGAGTCCCTTATACCTTACTTGGTTTGCATCTGTGTACCCTTTGAGTGAGGTTGTCATAAATATGACCGTAGGATGGACGAGAGGCATTATGGGTTAGAGGTGGCCAAACACAGAGTAACTGATGTTAATTCCTAAACTAGGAGGACACTGAGAGATTGAAAAGTCATAAAAATAATCCAGAGAAAAAAGACTTTCACTATGACCTCAGATTAAAAGTGAACAAAGAAACAAAACATCCACAACAAGTAAAATAGGAAGAATGAAAGCATAGATCTTCAAGTTTTTAGAAATCAAAGATGCTCAAATTACGACAATACGGTATCATTTGACCATAAATTGACTGAGCTTTAAAAAACAAGAGGGTAAAAGAAAATGGGTACTTTCACTTATTTCTGGTGGGATAAAAATTGGTAAAATTGGTATGAATATCCTGGAAGATGAATATCTCTTTCTCTCTGTATATACACACACCCACACACCACATGTACATATACATGTATATACATAATGCAATATTATATGCACATAAATTTTAAATAAAATATGCATTATAGAAATGTATAGTTTTCCAAATTACTTTAAGTTTTATAAGCCTGTAGACCCTAACCCCATGAGGTAATATATATGTATCTAGACTATGACATAAAAATATTCATAGCAGAGATGTTCATTTAATAAATACTTATGCAATGTTAACTTTATATCATTTTAATTATTATTAGCATATCTAAGACATAGAGAGATGTTTCTACATGTAAAATAAGTTATAAACCAGTATGCAAATGATGTTACCAATTAAAATATATATGCATATATGTGCATGCATATACATTTATATACATATGTATTTTTGTATGCATGTACTTCACAAAAAGATGGAGAGTGTATTAGTTAGCTAGAGATGCCATAACTAAGTGCCACAAACTGGGTGGCTTAAAACAACAGAAGTTTATTGTGTCACAGTTCTGGAGGCTAGACTAGGGTCCAAAATCCAGGTGGCAGCAAGACTGGTCCCTTCTGAGGGCTGTGAGGGAAGGATCTGTTCCAGGCCTCTCTCTTGACTTCTCCATAGTTGTCTTCTCCCTGTGTCTCTTCACGGCGCTTTCCCTGTGTGGATGTCCATGTGTCCCGTTCCCCTTTTTGGAAGGACACCAGTCCTGTTGAACTAGGGCCTGCCCTGATGACCTCACATCCTCTTTGTTACCTCTGTCTCCAAAATCTGAGATACTGGGGGTTAGGATGGCAACCTTGGATTGGGGGTGCAGGGGGACATAATTCAGCCTATAACAGAGTATTCATATATTAGTAATTTTGGAATTATGGATGATATTTATTTTACTCTTTTTGCTTATCTGTTATTTTCTACAACAGATTACTACCATTAATTAAGTTTTAAAATGTTAATTTTAAAAATTCCATGTCTCATATTCCCTGTTTAAAATTTAAATAAAAATACTTTTAATTCCCCTGTATTTCTCTATTCGTTTTTAATATCACCTCCATTTCTACTGGTGAAGACAAAGCACGGGGTTTCTAAAAGAACATTCAATGTTCACTATGCAAAAGAGATGTTTGGAAACTGAAACTCTGGCTGTTAGGATTATTTGTGCTATATGTACTGCATATTTCATAGAACTCAAGGTCATTATTTTCCTTTGGAGTTTTTGTTACATGGTGAATTCCTGAACTGCATTGACTCAGGGAAAGTAGAATTAGTATACAGCTTTCAAGTATTGTCCCTTTGGAGGAATGTTTACCCCCTTGCCAATTTCAGAGCTAGTCAAATCTGAAGCCAGTATCGCGATTTTTCCTGAATTGTGCATCACTGTTTGGTAGGGATCCTGAGTGTTGATAGGTAGAACATGTTTTATACAATAGATAGAATTCTGAGTAATTGACCATTGTGATAGAAATGAGATTATACTTAAATGCAGTAAGGTAACTCTACTTTTGTGAAATAAAAAATGAATTTGTGATGCAGCAAAATGATAATTCATGTTTTTATTTTTAATTACATTTTATTGTTTATGCTATTACAGTTGTCCCTGCTTTTTCCCCCTTTGCCCACCTCTACCCAGCTTCCACTCTCCCCTCCAACAGCTGTCAGTCTGTTCCGCGTATCTATGCTTCTGTTTCCATTTTGTTTGTCAGTTTATTTTGTTCATTAGATTCCATATTCAAGCGAAATCATACGGTATCTGTCTTTCTCTGATGGGCTTATTTCACTTTGCATAATAGTCTCTAAGTCCTTCCATGCTGTTGCAAAGGGGAAGATTTCCTTCTTTTTTACAGTCCGGTAGCATTCCATTGTATAAATGTACCACAGCTTTTCTATCCACTCACCTATTTATAGCATGTAGGCTGTTTCCAGAGCTTGGTTCTTGTAAATAATACTGCTATTAACATAGGGGTGCATATATTCTTCTGAGTTAGTGTTTTGGGATTCTTAGGATAGATTCCTAGAAGTGGAATCACTGGGTCAAAAGGCAGTTCCATTTTTAACTTTTTGGGGAAACTCCATACTGTTTTCCACAGTGGCTGCACCAATCTGCATTCCCACCAACAGTGCACAGGGATTCCCTTTCTCCCACATCGTCACCAGCACTTGCTGTTTGTTGATTTATTGATGATGGCCACTCTCACCAGAGTGAGGTGCTACCTCATTGCGGTTTTAATTTTTCTCTCTCTGCTGATTAGTGACATTGGACATCTTTTCATATGTCTATGGGCCATCTGTATGTCCTCTTTGGAGAACTGTCTATTCAGGTCTATGGTCATTTTTTAATTGCATTGTTTGTCTTCCTAGTGTTGAGTTGTGTAAGTTCTTTATATATATATTTTGGAAATTAAACCCTTATCAGATACATCGTTGTCAAATATGTTCTAAAATGAAAAGATTTCTTTTTCATTTTGATGATGGTTTCTTTAGCTGTGCAGAAGCTTTTTAAACTTAAGTGCTGAGTTGGACTTTTTTAATCCAAGGTTGTATCTTGCTTGCAATCATAAAATTGCTGGAATTACAATGTGCTACACAAAGATGAAAAGTTTTTATAAGGAAAGCTCAAAAACTGTATTTCAAATCTACCATTTGAAAGTGGTAGTTCATTTATGGGTGGAGTGTTCTGTAAAATTAATTAATTTTGCATAGTTATTTTCCATAGTTATTTTTCATAGTTATATTATGTTAGGTGGCTTGTATGGCTAATGCTTTACCAGCCATAATTACTGATCCAGCTTCATCAAATAAATCAGGTACGAAAAAATCAGGTTTTTTTTTTTACTAATATTCTTGATGATGTTACAAAGTTGCTAAAACATATTACTGAAGAAGGGTTGGTGGCTAATGTCTTGGAGGGTGAGAAAATTTTTAGTTATTATGTTAAGCAATGTCTTATATCAGTGTGTAGAGAATGTTAGTAATTGTTTGGAAAGAAAACTATTCCAAAGAGAAAATTAATGTACCTGATTTGTTTGTATATTCATCTAATTTAGGACTGAATGATTTTTGGACTGATACTAGATATGAAAATGTTTCACTAAAATTTATTAGTGCTCAGAGCTAAGGACCTTACCTATAAATATAGATTTAAATAGTTGCATGCTTGCTTATCTCTGATAAATTAAATCAGATAACATATTTAATATATAATTCTCCATTGTATGTTAAAAGAGATTCTACCCATCTCTCTGTTTCTGTCTATTGTAGCTGAAATGGGAAATTAAAAGTTAATTTTGTCTTTGTTCTTTTGTCTTTTTCTTATCAGCAGTGCCTGGGAGGCAAGGTAAAATATGCTGAAAGTGACCTTCAGCTTACTCGCGTATCATCTCAATACAAGTGAGCCAGGCTCTACACTTGTAATTTTCATTATAAGCCACAAAGGAGGAGCTTCTCTCAGTAGGAAATATACAGCATCCAAAAATATATAGTTATTTTATATACCTCATGTGTGATTGCTTAAAGAAGACTGCAGGGGTAGAGAAGCAACAGAGAAGGTGATATGTGAAGGACAAAATTATAGCCGAAACTGCCACTGTGCAGACAGTGAAGTGATTTACCCAAGGTTAGTAGCAGAACTTCTGTTCAGGGGCACAGTCAAAACTGGAACCCAGGGGTGTTGGCTTCTGGTACAGAACGCCTTCCCCGACCTATCCTGCCTCAGTCTATGGGAAAGCCATTGAGCTTCCCTTCTCAAATGGGGCAAAAGAACTGCTTTAGATAGTGCGCACCCACATGTTGGCACAGCATGTTGTTTCTTTACCTCTGCCCTATTCATATTTTTGTCTCTCTCAACTGAAGTCAGAAGCCACTGCCTGTAAGGACACGAAGTGGCTGCATGTCAACTTTCCCCCTGTAAATTATTTTTACGAGCATACCAACCGAAGGCATATCTAAAACACATGACCACTTTTGGCATCTAACCAACCTTTCTTTTCCCCTGCCACCTCCATTTTATGGGTTAAAAAAAGACCCTTTTTGGTCATTCTTTTGAGACAGGGTCCTTGAAACTTCTGTAATATATAATGTTAATACATCAACTAGCAAAGAAAAAAAAAAGTACCCTGATGAAAGTAGGCATATGGGAGTTCGAGCTCCTGAAACCCATTCCTATTTTTTAGATATATGGAACATGTGACTTCAGGCTATTCCTGCATCACTTTTACTCCTCAGTAAAAAGCTGGTTTTAGAAAAATGTCCTGGCTAAAAGTTGCTCCATTAAAAATGTTAGAACTACGCATTTCTGGCATCTATGACTGAATAGATACGCAGTGCTGCTAATGACTTGGCTGAGTATCCAACAAAAGGTGCTACGCAAAGATCCTAACCGGGACTCACTGAGTAACCACTCTGTGTTCAGTAAACACAGTGCGGGACATCTGAATTCAGCAAAGGACAGAGTGCTGCAGTCTGTGCCCTTGGGATCCTTCTTTATAAACATGCCAGAGCAGAGATAGTGACCTCATGCTTGCCGGGGAACATCCTCCCTGGGTTGTCCTCAAGTCACCTCAAACTCAACACGTCCAAAATAGAACACAGTCCTTCTCACACATTGGTGGGTTCATATCATTCCCCCATTTGCTAGGACTAGAAATCTTAGTTTCATGCCAATGACCAATTAGTTCTGGGTCTGCCCTGTCTCTTATTATCTATCTATACCTTTCATTTTCTCCCCAACATCAGTAGCTGGGTGCAGGCTGCCATCACCCTTTGCTCTGATTTTTGTGATGGCTTCACTGTTAACCTCTGCAAATGCACACTCTCCCTTACCAGCCCACCTTCTGTGTTGCTAAAGTGATAGCTTCCTAAGACATATGCGTATGATGACCACCTTCCTCAAAACCTTCACTGGCTCTCTGCTGCCTACAGAATTCCATAAATTCCAAAATCCTCAGCCTTTGAAACACAGCCGTTCTATCATGAAGGGCTTTTGAAACGAGCCCTTTTTCAGGCTCAGCAGGGACTATATCATTAGGAAATAAATCTGTTTTCTACAAATAGGTTCTATGTTCTGTGAGCCTCCAAGTTTCTTCTCATATAAGCCCCCTAAGACAATTCTCTTCCCACTTGCATTAAATTTCAGATCCTTTCAAACTTTTGTATCCCTATCAGGGATACAGAGTGTGAACATTTGGGTTGCCTCGGGCCAACCCCAGATGGAATCCTAGCAGGCTCCCCTCATTCACATAAACTTTCAAATCATAATACATGTAAAGATGAGAGAATATGACATGAGAATGGTTGGCTGGATATCAACAGGCAAGGCTACCCTATAATGTGACATATTCTGAAGATATAAACTATAAGCATGACACATGCATCAGTTGGATTACAGAGAAAAACCACAAAAATTTACATTACTGCAACCAGGAATGAGAGATAAGGGGGCTAGGAGGGCAGGTGCAGATGGCAAATGAAAGTATTCGATGGTTATCTTTGTTTTACAATTAGCCTGAGGGGGATTTTTAATCATAGTTTTGTTTCAGTACTCAAAGCTCAAACTATTGTATGGGAAGGTTCAATTTAGAGCATAAACTAAGCTTTCCACTTTCTTATTCTTTGTGCTCTTTCTTTTAAATACATTTATAAAGCATACTTTAAGGGAGGGTGGGAAACGCCAGTTACACAAGAAAATCTATCCTCTGCCACACTGAAGGAATGGTTCAAACAAAGTGCATTCTTTCATAAGCACTGCTTCCTAATGCAGCCAGGGTCAGTGAGGGCTTAGGGTAGTTATGTAATCCCCAGTTCCTCAAACTGCCGTTTGGATTTGAACACACGGTTTCAATTAGTTACTTCAGTTTTAGCCTCTAGATGTTCTTCATTTTTAGAATCAAGAGAGACTAAAACAATCATAACGCACCCTGATTTTAAAAGCACCCTGATTTTGCTAATAACACATCTGATCTGAGAAGTAACTTTACCACAATCACAGCACCAAGCCCAGTGCTTTTTCCAGAAAACCACTGGTAGGTCCAATTGTGTTCCTCCAAAAGATATGAAGTCCTAACTCCCAGTATTTGTGAATGCAGCCATATTTGGAAATAGCATCCTTGCAGACATGATCGAGACATCAGTTAAGGTGAGGTCACATAGCAGTAGGCTGACCCTTAATCCAGTGTGACTTGGGGCCTTGTGAGAAGAGAAGAGACACCAAGACAGACACCTAAGGAAAATACCATTGGACCACAAAGGCAAGCCAGGAAACCCTGAGAATTGCGGGCCCCCACCAGAAGCCAGGAAGAGGCAAGGAAGGATTTCACCCAGTTTCAGAGGAAGTGCAGCTCTCTTGACTGCCTGATTTTAGATTTTTAGCCCCCAGACCTGTGAGAGAATCCATTTCTGTTGTTTTAAACAACCTGGGTTGTGCTATTTTGTTAGGGCAGAACCTGGAAACTGAAACACCACTTTCTCCCTTTGGATTGCTCATTTTTATTGCTGTCATGTTCTCTTGAGGAGTCTCAAAATAAAATGACGTGGGGAATGTCTGGTGTCAGACCCTGTCTTTACTCATGGTGAAGTCATCACAGCCCTGCCCTGCAGGCTGGTCCTGTTGCTCATCTCTCTGACCTGTGGGAACATTATCCTCCGCAATGTCACATCAAAACTTGTGCCTGCCAGTATGCTTACTCAAATGAGCACCTTCAGTTTTGATCCCTGGATGCAGAATCGTATGTGCTGGGCCCACCTCTCCCAGGTTGCGGTGAGTATAATGCCACGAAAATAATTTTAAAAGTACAAGATTGCTGGCTAATACTTGCTTAATATTAATGATGTCCCCAGTACTGTGAAGTTACTTTAAAGATATTATCTAATTCCATTCTAACAAAAAGCCTCTGAAGTAGGTGTTACTCTTATCTACACCCACTTTACAGATTATAGAAACTGGGGGTCAAAGAAGTTAAATAACTTGCTGAGGATCTTATGGCAAGAAAACCGTGGAGCTGGGATTTCCAGCTACCTCCAATAGCCTCTGATGTCCATGGATCCCACTCGATAATTTTAAACTATCTGTTTACCTTAGAAACTCACCTTGGAAACCACCCAAATTTCTGTCCTTTCAGAATTTAGCTCTAACCTCTTTCCAGCCTCATCTTTTTCCATTCTCCCTGCCCCGCCCCACCCCGGCCCCTGTCACACACTAACCAACCATACAAGGATTTTCACATTCCCTGGGAGACAATAGCTCTTTCATCCCTCTCTGTTTTCTACACCCTGTTCTTTTAACCCCAGATGCCCAACACCCATGCCCTATGTACCTTATGACCAACAAATCCCTGCCACTCCTGACCCAGAAGAAACATCACTTCTCTGAGTCTCAAATTTCCCATAGGTGGTGGCTTCCTTTCCACAGCACTTACTCAAGCCTACATTCTGACCCTGGGCCAGGACTCGGGTAATGCCTGTGAGTCACCTGGGCACAGCAGCTGAGGGCACTTGCTCTTGGGGATGAGGGGCAAAGTAATCACTGACATATCATTTTGTATTTTTTCTCTGAAAGTGTTATGCCCTAGAGGAGATTCCGCTGAGTTTGGGGTAGAGAAAATACAGAAGAGAAGAGAGAGGGCATTATCCTCCAAGACAAGGATGAGAGTGAAGTTGGGTAGGTCCTCAGTGATGAGGACCCACACAGGCCCTATGCCATGGAGGAGCCCTGCAAGGTAGCAGGACCACAATAAAGTGAGGGTGACTACCTATGTCTCTAGAAAGCTTGTTTTAGGCATCAGAATCGCAGGTCATCGAGGATCCAGGGGCCCGTGTGTGTCATGGAAGTAGCAGGGCTTCCAGACTTCAAGTAACCATTCAGACAAGGACCACAGTCTCCCAGGAATAGCCTGTGTGGACTCAAGATGGCAGGAGGTGTCCCCGTGTGCATTGAACCTTGTCATGACACAGGGACAAAGCAGGAAGGGCCCCTCAATTAGGATTGAGAATGAATTTCTCAGATGCCCTACTGGATGAGAGTTTAGAGTAGTATTTAATCTCCTATAAAAAAAATAAAGAGAAATGACATTTGTTGCACACACTCCTTAGTTCATGAGCCATGCATGATTCATACCTAAAACATTCGTTTCCATGTTTGTCTCTGTCACTGGACCGTGAGCTTTTCTAGGGCAAAAACTTACATTATTTTGTCTGCATTCTCAGCCTTTGCATGGTGCGTGTTGCAAAGCAGGTCCTAAGCAAATGCCTGCTAAATGGATGAATGGATAAATGAATCAACCAAGCAGTTAATCAGTCTCTAAGGGCTCTTCATGCCTTCAGATTCTATGAAGGAAATGAAAAAGTACCAGGTCCTCCAATTTAATCTGCATTTGGGAATGAAGCTGAGATTTAGGTGTCCTTAAAAAAAAAAGTAGGAGAAAGGAGAAGGGAAGGGAGGTGGCCAACCTGTAAAGGCTTCCTCTTTTTTTAGACTTTCAGGAGGGTGAGTGAATTTCCTTCCTCTTTTATTTGGTGTAGCATTAGCTTTCTTTCTCCAGGCAAAGTGGAAAATCATAGAATTGGGCTGAACACCTACCTCAGAGAAATTAATTAAAGGTTGTTGGAAGCTACCAGGAAGAGACGCTTAGGGGAGGCTGTTAAGGAAACAGTGCTACCCCTCCCTTTGTCTTCTGGCCTACTGAAAACAGAGCTTCCCCAACCGGTTCTTCCAGGTGTGTTCATTCTGGAAGGCCATGGCCAGCATAATTTGGTTGAAGGAACTTTTGCTTAAGATTGTGTAGTTACCTGTTGTGTTAGTTACCTGGCTTCCAAGCACTGAGGACACCAGGACACAAAATAATATTCTATGATAGTCCAGATTCACAAGGAAGACCATGTGATTTCTTTTACGTGCAATTGTTAGGATCTCTCTCTAGAAGACATAAGAATCTGAGAGCCAAATATCTGGAAAATATTCTAGGGGACAATCAAGAAAAAAGTTCTCTCCCATGAATTAGTAAACCAGCAGACTGCTCTCCTCCCTCCTCCCAATCCCTTAAGACAGTGGCCCTGTGCAATGAGGTAGGTTGGCAATTTGATAAAAGCCAGATTATATCACAGGCAGTCCTGGCTTCCCCCAAATCCCTTACAAACAAACAGTGGGATTTCACTATTCTTTTCATTCCTAGAGTTCCAAAGACACCCATTTTCCCTCCTATTCAGGCTGGTTTAGCTTCTAATTAAATTCTTTTGCCTTAGACAAACCAATAGGCTGGTTATTTGTGTGTGGTTCCAAATATCCTATCATCTTATTAGCCACTTATAAGAGCTGAAGTATCTTTTGAAGTATCTCCCAAAAAGGAAGACATGGAGGCCAGGAACCCCCATTTCCCAGGTGCTATTTGGTCATTTTCCCTCTCCTTCCTTCCACACCCATTTTTTACGGTAAGCGTCATCCCATTCCTGCTCTTTTTAGGTTCCACTGGAGTCAGAAGGATTAGGCAATGAGCATAACTGCAATGCTCCAGCCCCACCCATGGGTCAGGGCTCATGGCCAGGTTACTCACCAGAGGTCACCGTGGCTGTCTGCTGCCAGTCAGTCCCAGGATGTAGCCGCTAGCCATAAATCTCAGACACACAAGAGCAAGGGCCCAGGGTTCTGGCTGTATGGGCTATAGGGCCAGTTTGACATGGTGACCGGGTGAATGTTGTAATGACTGAGCAGCCCTTCTAACTCACTCCTGGGTTCTAGTTTAGAGTCCCAGGTTTTGAAACCAAGAGAAACAGACCTTAGAAATCAAGAGAGAATGAGAGAGATAACTGCTATAAACTTTACAGACCAGAAAAAACAATTTTGCCTTTACAAGAATATGTTTCTGATAAAAATATATATTCATTACATTTGTGAGTCAAATATTGACCTGACCATGGCTTTTAATTATGGTGTTAAGATAAACCTGTAATTTCTTTATCAAGGAATAAAGTTAAATGAAATTAGGTATAAATAAACCAGCGTCTCTAACCTTAAAATCTTCCTGGATGCTTAGGGTTCACTTTCGAAGTTCAATAACCAATTCACTTGTCTACCTTCTTGACCTCTTCTAAAACAAGCCTGTTTTTCCTCAAGTGCTAGCAATGCTGATGTGTTAAATTGGTTTTTCCTACTTTATTTCTAGACTTCTCAGTATTGTTTAATTGATCATGTTTTAAAGCTGTAAATTGGTTGTAGATCTATCGTACATGATTCTTGACACACCCTGTATATTTAAATGAGCACTGAAAATACAAAATTTCATTTACAACATTGTAAGTTTGCACCAATTCCCCACTGTTCAGACTGAAAGGAACACAGTCGGTAGATTATCTCACTTCCATTACTACCACACTGCCTCGAGATTCTTTGACTCAAAACATGTGGGGAGAGTGAGGAAGACCTTCAGTGCTGAAAGCATCTTTTATTTTTTTGTAAAATATTCTTTGGTGATGATGTGCCTCCTTAATGTTATCTGTAATAAACTGTGCACCAATATCTGATATAAACATTTTCCAGCCAATCTAAAGCATGTCAGTTTATTTATTTTATTCTTCAGTTGCTCCTAGAATCCATTTTAAACAAAAGAATGAAAGTGATAATAGAACTAGGTTAGCTAAGGGAAAAGGAAGACAGAAATGCTTACAAGTTGCAAACAGGAAAAAAGAAATGAGGACAACAGGGCTTCGGAAAGGCTGCACACACATTAGTAAACAAACAGAGAGACTGCCCGGGAACAACCCCGATGTTTGTCTTTGCGCGGATGGTGCAGATGGTGCAATGTGCTCTAGTGGTCCAGGGGCCTGACCAACTGGGAATCCAGGGTTAGGGTTCTCAGTTTGCCCCACCCTCACTGATCTGTACTGAATGGCCTTGAACTGGATGGCCTTAGACAGGGTTTCTTGATCTGAGTCACAGGCAGATTTCCCCACTGAGAAGATTAATGTTTGTAAGTGGGAAAGTTGCAAAGGTTGTGAAGGGCATTATTACAACTAAAGCAAGACTGTCACATATAAACAATCAATGCAAGTATTACTTTTATTTGCCTATTTATAGTCAAACACCAGTTCTCTTGTCCTGTACAGAATGTTTGTCTGTTAATTTTGTTGAGGTCCCTGGCAATCTAGGCCATTTGGAAAGGGGTGACAGGGTGTGTGACGAACAAGGGGAATCTTCTGCTGACAGACGTTGGTGGTTTCCTGTGTTTTGTGTGTCTTCTATCCCCATCCCAGCACTGATCTCTCTCTCTTTTTACATTTTTTTTACCTTGGGAATTTATATCACCGTGTTAGATTTTATAATTAGCATGGCTAGTTATTTGTATTTTTCTCAAAATGATATCATATTTACATATTGTAAGGAAAGATATTCAAACATATCTTAAGTCCTCTTTAAATGCAACCACTTGAAGAAAGCCCCACTTCTATTAAAATCCCACACTACTTGAAGCAATTCAGTTTAGCTGAATCTGCTGATCGGTGAAATCCGTAAATAGTTAAGAGCCTCCAGCCTGTGGTTAAGAGGAAGTTAAATAGACATATGACCCCAAAACACATAAAAAAATTGCAAAATAATTAACTTTTTACTTGAGTCCAACATTGAGTTTTCATCTCAATGTTGGACTCAAAGTAACTTGGAAATATTATGCCCTCTTTGACTTCAAAGTGCAGGCTTTAAAAGAACATTATTGCTTTTGTTATTTTAAAGTATGTAATCACACAAGAAGAATTATATCAAGATGATTGCTATGAAGCTTTATGAACAAGTTACAAAGTAAAAATGCTAATATTCTAAAAGATATACTACATGTTTAGTAGATATTTATTTTTTATTTTTAAATTATATTTTATTAATTATGCTATTACAGTTATCCTGAGTTTTCACCCTTTGCATCCCCTCAACACAGTACCCACTCCCTCAGGCCACCCCCACACCATTGTTCATGTCCATGGGTTATGTCTAATAACGTCTTTGGCTACTCCATTTCCCACACTGTACGTTACATCTTCAGTATATTCATTTACATTTACATTATATTCATGGCTACTCTGTAACTAGTTATTATTAGGGGTACTTCTTAACCCCTCACCTCCACCCATCCCTCCATACGCACCTCCCATTTGCCAACCATCAAAACACTCTCTATATCCATGATTCTGTCTCTGTTCTTGTTTTGATTAGTTAGTTTTTAGATTCAGTTGTTGATAGATTTGTATTTTTTTGCCATTTTATTATTCATTAGTTTTGATCTTCTTTTTTCTTAAATAAGTCCCTTTAACATTTCATATAATAATGGCCTGATGATGATGAACTTCTTTAGTTTTTCTTGTCTGGGAGGCTCTTTATCTGCCCTTCGATTCTAAATGATAGCTCTGCTGGGTAGACCAATCATGACTGTAGGTCTCTGGTTTTCATGACTTTGAATATGTCTTGCCAATCCTTTCTACATTGAAAAGTTTCTTTTCAGAAATTAGCTGACAGTCTTATGGGAACTCCCCTGTAGATAGTTAACTTCTCTCTTGCTTCTTTTAAGATTCTTTCTTCAACTATAACCTTTTGTCATTTTAATTATGATATATCTTGGAGTGGGCCTCTTTGCATCCATCTTGTTTGGGACTCTCAGTGCTTCCTGGGCTTGCATGTCTATTTCCTTCACCAAATTAGGGAAGTTTTCCTTCGTTAGTTTTTCAAATAGGGTTCCAATTTCATGCTCTTTCTCTTCTCCTTCTGGAGCCCCTATGATACAAATGTTGGACCTTTTGAAGTTGTCCCAGTGGCTGCTTTTATTATCCTCATCTCTTTTGGATTCTTTTTCTTCTTGCTTTTCTGATTGGTTATTCATTTCTTCTTTATGTTCCAAGTCATTAATTTGATTCTTGGCTTCAACCACTCTACTGTTGTTTCCCTGTAAATTGTTCTTTATTTTAATTAGTGTATCCTTTGTTTCTGATGGGATCCTTTTCATGCTGCTGAGGTCCTCACTAAGTTTCTTGAGCATCCTTATAACCAGTGTTCTGAACTCTGCATCTGATAAATTGCTTATCTCCATTTTGTTTAGCTCTTTTTCTGGAGTTTTGGTCTGTTCCTTCATTTGGGCTTTTGTTTCCTCATTTTGGCAGCCTCCCTTTCTTTGTTTCTGTGTATTAGGTAGAGCTGCTTTGATTCTGTGTCTTCGTAGTGTGGTCTAATGTAGTGGGTGTCCTGTAGGGTCCAGTGGCACAGCCTCCCCCCGTCACACAAGCAGGGTATTCGATGTGTGCCCTTTATGTGGGCTGAATATGACTTCCTCCTATAGTTGACCCTTTGTTGCTCAGATCAGTGGGAGGGATTACCCAGGCCAGTCAGCGTCAGGGATTGAGTATGATAATTTACCACCAACCTCCATCCGCCGTGGACAATGAGCTGTACAGGAGCAGGGTGGTGGTGCTCTGACATGGTTTGTAACTATTCACTGAGTGTGCTGGCCCTGGGGTTTCCTAGGTGGTGCAAGTCAAGTTTAGCCTCCACCTGTGTTTTGCCTGGGGCCACCCTGCCTGAGCTATAAAGCAATCTGAGATGGCTGCTATATGTGCTAGGCTTAGAGTCTGACAGGTGAGGTGAAGCTGTGAATCTAGGCAGGTTGCTGCTAGTGCCAGGCCTAGGGCTCATTGAGGCCAGTTGTTTCTTGTTCGAGAAGATTTAGGAAGTTGTGAAGCATAAGCCAAGACCAGCTATTCATATGGAAAAGTAGCTTGGGTGGGCTCATAAGTTGGGTGAGGCAGAGTCTCTGGGGATCTCCAAGGTGGGTCAAACAGTATTAACCAGATTGATGATGGAGTCTTAGATATGGCACCTGCTTCCTGGCTGTATGGCTCTGTGGTGGGAGGGTTCAGAAAAGGGACAATGGCCTCTGGTCTCCTTGATGCCAGACACTTTAGTTTCTCCCTGTATGCCACTGGTGCCTTTCAAGCTGCTATCCTCGTGCTGGAGCTCAGAGGTAGTGAGTCTGAGTATGTGAGTCTGTGTGTGGGTTCCTTAAGAGGAGCTGCTTGGGACACCAAAAATTTCTTCCACTGCCTCAATGTCCTCTGGTTTTTGCAGCCAGAAGCTGTGGGGGCTTATATTCTTGGCACTGGAATCCTGGGCTGGGGAGGCATGGTGTGGGGCCAGGAATCCTCACTCCCGAGATATCCCTCCTGAATATTTATCCACCATACATGGGTGAAGGAGCAGCCCATTCCATATCTGCACCCCTCCTACCAGTCTGGATAGACGTGATTTATTTAATTATGTAGTTGTCAGGTTTCTATTCAGCTTGATTTTTGATGGTTCTGAGTGATGGTTATTCTATATTTTAGTTGTAATTTTGATGTGGTTGTGTGAAGAGGTGAGCCATGTCTGCGTATGCTGCCATCTTGATTGAAAGTCTAGTAGATTAAAAAATTGTTGAGTGTTTCCCTGACTGGTGCGACAAAGGAAAAAGTGGCCGGTTTGATTCCTGGTCAGGGCACATTCATGGGTTGAGGGTTCAGACCCCAGTCAGAGCGTGTATGAGAAGCCACTGATCAACGTTTCTCACACTGATGTTTCTCTCTCTGTTTCTCCCTCCTTTCACCTCTCTCTAAAAATAAATAAGTAAAATCTTTTAAACAGTGTAGAGGATTGCTTTATCTTAGAGTTTATTTCTGGCTTACAAAGCCTAGGAAATGGTCTGAACTAATAATAACTTTTTTCCTCTCTCTTTCTCTGCCCTTCCCCCTTCTTTCCCAACATTTTTTCTTTTTCCCTCCCTCTCTCCCTTTTTTATTCCTTCAATGTCTTTGAGTACCACTGTGCACCTCACACAATGATGCTGAATAGCTTGCATTTCAAGGTGAAAAAGACCAGGTTTTGCAGAAATAGTGTAGGGAGACAGAGGACAGGACACCCCACTTACAGAAGGCATTGAGAGCTCTAGCAAGACACAGAAACAAGCAGGCCACAGGAAGAGCTTCTCAGAAGAGGTGAGCTTTGCACCGATACTAAAAGATAAGGAGTAATTATCCAGGTGCTGGAAGAGTGTGAAAGCTGGGAATAGCATACACACAAGCACAGAAGGAGAATGTGTGTGATTTATTTGGAGGGGTAGGGAGTAGAAGAGTGGAATTAAGAGACAAAGCTGGAGCCTAAGGCAGGGGCAAGAACTTTATTGTCATGCTATGGTATTTGGGTTGATTTCTCTGGGCAAACAGAAAGTGATTAGCTAGCAGAATGACAGGACCAGATTTGCTTTTTATTTATTTATCTTCATCTGAGGACATGCTTAGAGAAGGGAAGGAGAAAGAGATGGAGAGAATCATTGATGTGAGAGAGAAACATCAATCTATTGCTTCCCATAGGTACCCTGACCAGGACTGAACCTGCAACCCCTGCGTGTGTCCTGCCTGAGAATCAAACCCACGACCTTTCAGTTTGTGGATGATGCTCCAACTGACAGAACTACACCATCTGCACCATGTTTGCATTTTAGAAAAATCACCTTAGATTCTTCTAGAGGTCTAGAGAGGATAGAGGTTCAAATTAAGACCTTCCAGGAGATACCATGTCATACGAATGTAAATTTTCTTTCAGAATAAATATGGGCCTATTTCAACATTCATGCAACAACTTTTATTTATTATTTTATGCAAGGCCACTGACTTAGCTTTGTGGGGAAGACAGACTGGGATAATGCAGTCACTGCCAGGTTCTCAGCATCCCTCCCGAATACCATCTTTCATAAGACGTTCTTGCTATTACCTGTACCTCACTAGTGACCCCCATCCATTATCGATAATAGCCATTTTGTGTAAGGAGTATTTCCACTATTCTAGAAATTCTTTTCTTTTGTTTGAAGTGCAAGAACTCTGATCAGTTTAATAACACCTATTCTTCCTCTTCTTATAAAATATTTTGTGTATCATGACATCTTCCCTGACACTGACCATTAACAAAAACTGAAACAAAACAGAGAGCAGCACGGCAGCCTCACTGATCTGCACCATTCCCTGGTCTAGGTGTCTGAACCATCCATTTCAAGAATGTTTGAAGGCTGAAAGTTCATTCAGAAGTAAAGAAAAAAAGCTGATTGAACATTCTCACTCTATTTCCACTTGTAGGAAATAAAGAAGCTAGAAATTAGCACCTATCTCAGTGAAGTGTCCTGAGAAGTCGCTGTGTGAAAAGACAGAGTGTGTTCTCAATCAGAAGCTTCTGCACTTGCGATTCTGGAACCAAATATAGCCCCCTTAGACTTAGCACATAAGTGGAAACAATCAGCCCTACAGTTAAATTTCTGGGGCTTTTACATAAAATATAATCTAAAATGATCTTCATTCATATCTTGCATCAATTTCTTTAGGTTTTATAAACTCTAGTGCTTGACTATTATACATTTTTTTACAAGAGCACTTGTAAAAAACAGTTCAATTTTCAAAAATTAGGACAACATTTTATAATAATATAGTTAAAGGAAATGATAAAATTAGAAGCTCAGATAGCACTGGAGATAAAATCACAAGCTGAACAAAATGGATATCATATAAGGAACAACAATAGAAAGCTAAATGCCAAACTTGTAGCTCACATATTAAAAATGAAAGGACCATATACATTTATTCATAATAATTGACAGAAGATAATTTGTGGGATATTTGAAGCAGAACTAATTGTTGTTTTATGCATTTATTTTAACAGTATAACCTGATATTATAAAGATTTTCATGCTACAGTTTAATGTTGTCAGAATTTAATGCAGTATTAACATCTGCTCATTTATTCACACAAAACATGTATTGTAGATACTATAAACAAACTGAGCAAACATTGTGTATATGTATATATATATATATATCAATTACAGTAAAAATAGTTCAAGTCTTTTTGGATCACCAATTACTAGTATAGGTTTTCTCTGTAGAAGAAACTTGATTCTATTTATTTCCTGGAAGAAAATGTCAAGAATAATAATGGAGCCTGAAGAATCTATAAAAACAACATGAAGTGGAGGTTGTCAGCTCTTGAGGATGCTTCGAATTGCTTGAAGTTGATTTGGCTCACCCACAAAGTCAGGGAGCCGTCAGAGCCTTCCAGCTTCTTCTGCACAGGAGATTTGATGACATAGGACACATGGAACCAAGACAATGCTAAAAATGGAAAATGGGAATCAAGGAAATGGCAGAAACATAAAACCACCTGTGCCATTTGTGGTATCCAGAGACCTGACCTCAAATTTTGCCTCCACCAAAGACGAGCTTTGATACGTTCACCACAACAGTCACTTCCTCGGGACCTCAGTTTACTCACCTGTTAAATGTAGGGAGTAGTTGCCCTATAAATTTCACCAACTGTTGTGGATCACAGAGAAAAGCAATGAAATAAGAAATGTATAAATGTATAAATGTGTTTCAAAATATAAGGTGTTGAAACTACACAAGGGTGATGAGGACCATTCCTCTTGGATAGAGTTTTCTCTCCTGTTTCTTTTCTCAGGCATTGAGGAGACACAGCTTGTCCAACAATAATTCAACCAGAACATTGTTGAAATAAACATTTTAAAAGCAATTATTCATCATTTGAGGAAACAATTTACCCCGGTTGAGAAAAATTTATCTTTGACATTAGTCTGTTCAGGTATTATTAGCCTCATCAGATGTATTAGGGTAAGTATGGCCCCTTTCCATACTCCAGAAAGCTCAAACAAAGGCTTGTCGTTTCAGTAAATCTATAAATGGAGGATTTCTGCTCTATAGAGTTCCGGTGTATGGTTTGTGGTCTTTTTGTCACCTGCGACGTTGATCTCATATGTTAGAAGCTCTTTAAGTGTATGGACTTTTTAGTAGGACAGACTTTCCAATGTCTATCCTAGAGCCACCAGGGTTAGGTTAAAACTGAGTACTGGTGAGACGTCACTCTATTTAAAAGATTTATTTAATTCAAGTCAGCGAAATTCCCCAAACATTTATTTAGGGTTAATTCTGAGCTGGTCAGAATTACCTCTCTGCTAGGCACAGGGCTCATCTGTAAGGAATTGGATGTAGTCTGGGCTCTCCAGGAACTCCCACTGCCTGCGAGCTGCTACCCAGTTTCCATGGGATGGCGTTTGCACTTAAAAAAAAACCTATCACAAATTTAGTAAAATAACCACACAAACAAACTTTTTAAAAAATTGGAGCAGTTTAGCATGACTTGCGATTAGATGATAGCAAGAATTACTATTAGATGATTAGAAGAACTACTAACTTTGTGATGATGGCAGCATGATTAGAAAAGACAATGCCTTTTTACAGACATATATTAAAGAGGTGAACTGATAGATGTATACAGGTCTGGGATATAGTTTTTTTTATTCAGAAAGACAATTTCCATAGGATTATTTACTTTAGTAGTCAAAAAAATACGTGTGTAAAGCACCTCATTGTGCATTCCCAACCCAGGGAGTGGGGGGGGTGGTTATTTCTTCTCACTGACCTCCTGTCCGTTAAGTCAGGTAAAGTGGCTTGGAAGAGGAACAGGTACAAAACAGCATCGTGCTTGGCATTTGGGGCTCAAAGACCAACTCCAGAACCCAGGTTTCCTGACTCCCCAGCCAGTGCACCACTCCCTCACACTGTAGTCTCTCAATACTTTTTACTTTTCACCTATATGGGCGGAAACTATAGCATTACTATGACCAATACCACCTTAAACCTCCATTTTTCAAATAGCCAGTACTGCCAGCTACCTGAGCTTAGAGGCCATGTAATCCAATGGTCAGACTAGGTAAAATGAATAGGTTGGAAACTTGCCTTCAGCATGTAGGATTTGGGGTCTTTGCAGATGTAAGTAGAGATCTGGAGAAGAGATCGCGTCCTGGAGTGACATGGGTGGGCCCGAAGTCCAATGACAGTGTCCCTACGAGAGAAGAAGACATAGACAGGGCAGGAGGCCATGTGTGAAGACAGAAGCAGAGATAGAAATTTTATAGCTACAAAACAAGGAATGGCTGGGGCCCCCAGAAGCTAGAAGAGACAAGGAGGAGAGCCCCAGAAGGAGCACAGTTCTGGGGACACCTTGATTTCAGGCTTCCAGCCTTCAGACCTGCGAGAGAATACATTTCTATTGTTTTGAGATGCCAAATTTGTGGCAATTTGTTACGGCAACCCTAGGAAACAAATGCAGTGGATGAATCTTACAACCATAACATTGAATTAGAAACAATTCAAGTTATAGGGGGAAAAAAAATTAAATAGAATTGTTAAAAAACTTGAAAAAAAAAAGCAACCCACTCAGGAAGAAAAGAAGAAAGCAGATGAAACAATATGACAAAATTTTGATAATCTTTACATGTAGGTGATGGGCATTTGAGAAATCATTTTATTATTTTTCTCTCCTTTTGTTTGGAATCTTTCACAGCAAACACATTTTAAAAACTGGTTGTTCAAACTTGTAGTCTTTTTGTTCTCCCCCTTCACCTAGAATGAGCCCAAGCACCCCAGCATGAGCTGTGCTCGGGCACCTGCGCCTCGGGGGGATGCAGTGTATCCTGTCAGACGCCCCCTTGAAGGCCTCAGGTCGCCTCTGCAGGGAAGCCTCTGCACAGGGGTTCAGAGAGAAGTTGTGATTTCTCCCATCTTAGTGAACTGATAGCACTTGGCTCAGAGTTTCACTAAAGTATTTATGCACGTTTATTTCATATAATTATTGTCTTTTTTGTCCTGCTGGAGTAGAAACTCCTTTAGATTGGGCACCATATCTTAACTGTGTTTTTCCCCCTTATCAGAGGCCACTTTTGACCAAATAAGGCCCCGAAAAATGTCTGTGGAATGGTAGTTATCAGTCCTCACAGTGCTCAGCACAGGGCACAATGGTTACTTCATAACCTCAAGAAGGAGAGCCCCCAACGTGTATTTTGGCAGCTGCTCTGTACAAATTATATTTGACTATGGAAATAGGAACCTATGAAAAATGTAAGTGTATTTGTTTATTTAACAGTTACTAGACCAGTATCTGAAGCCTCCTCATTTACTCTAGGTATCCGGTATTTGACTGACTGGAGCCAGCAGGAACTCATTTGGAGAAGAACCCCGCACAGTGAGGGCGCTGTGGTGCAGTGCACACTATTAGCATCCGCAAAGGCCTGGTGATTTATCAGGAATCTTTTGACAAAGCTCTTCTCCCTTCAGGGAAGTGTGGGTGGTGGGGCTGGTGGTGTGGGACAGAGGAGCAAAAAAGGAGACACTCCTTTTTTAAAGCAATGAAGTTCTATGCTGTTATGATGTGATCTGATTAGATAAAGCAGATTTACTCTTTCTATTTCCTTTCACGGAAATGAATTCTGTGAATGAATCTTTGTAAAAAGGAATGTTTCTAGGGGTAAAACAAACACGTGACACTTACTAGAGGCGAACTCTATGTACGAATTTAGACTTTGCTAAAATAACTAGTTATCTCGTGATCCAATCTTAATGGGCTTTTAAAAATCAGCAAGGGCAATATATTTTGTTAGTTAAATGTGGTTGTCAGAGGCTGATCTTGATACACAATTTACTTGGGCACATGGCGTGTATTTTGAAAACTCAGCTTCCTTTGGGTCTTGTACTGTTAAGATATTTGTTTAAGCTGTCATGTGTTACAAGATGCTTCAGCCAGAAACAGGGAAGTCTGGGTAAAATGCAGTTCTTATGTAGTCTTTCTGTGTGTGTGTGTGTGTGTGTGTGTGTGTGTGTGTGTGTTTGACAGTTGTGGTCATATACATAGGTGGCAACTCCCTCAAGGAATCTTTACCATCTGTTGATTCAGCTCACCCTAGGGTTCATAACTGTTGCTCTTGGGACCAAGTTGAGAGTCAATGTTCAGCTTAATAATTGATAGCAGGCTCCCCACCCCCTTCCCCATAGTCTAACCACATGTGCTTGTCCAAAGAAGGCTGCACAGCATTTTATATATTTGACCACAGGTTGTGATTTCCAGCTTTGCTTCTTTCCTTTCCCCGTCCTGAAGTTAAGTGCTCTTTAAAATTTCAATGAAAATCTTATGAAATATATTCAATCTATGTTATTTTCAGTATGGCATCCTTGGGACTGTGCAATGAAGATAGTGACAAGTAAACAATAAAACAAAGGTAAATCAGTTTACCAGTCCCAGAGATGTGAGAGCATTTGATGAAACACAACTCCACAAAGATACGTGAAGTGCTGACAGGACTGTTATACACTCTTCAATTTATGATAATAACTCTGGAAGTGCAAATGTCAGAGCTGTTCCTGGAAATCTTTTTGAGGTTTCCGGGATGTGTTCCCATTATTTTTTGTTTTAAAGCACCTACTGTATTGTGCAACCTGTAACCAGCATTGACTAATTTACATTTCCTCTTAAGACTGACTCAGGCTCAGTTCTCCTAAAAGAAGTTCAACTGAGCAGACTGTAGCAGTCATATGCAAAGAAGCTTCTTGATGCAAGACAGAGTACAGCCTCAGGAAGGTCACACGGGTCAAGCTGATTACCTCCTCCAGCTCTGGCAAGCAAAGGGCTCAGCTGGGTTACCCAAGTTCACAAGGAGCTGTGACATTCAGCTGCAGCTCTCACTCATTACCGATCAGCAGGCGACTGTCTGGGACTCAGGTTAACTCTTCCCTGCCCTGATTCAGGGTTTCAGTGAGGCCAAAAATGAAGCTGTAAGGTAACCTAGCCTCAAGTCGTTCCTAGTTGTTAGTCAAGAAATGAATATTTTAAACCAATATCTAATAAACCAAACCTCTTACAAGGGGAAACAAAAATTCACTTAATTTTAAAGGTGCTAGATAAAACACAACAGTACATTTGTTTCATATTTGTTGGTTATGCAGTACATGTTTATTTCTGGGTAGGATGGCAGTAAGTAGGATGAGCTTTATCTTTTGATCAAGAATTCCCACTTCGTCTTAAATAAAGAAGGCTCTCTATGATTTTCAAAAGATAATAGAGGCATTTGTAATTCTTCCTCACTTAAAAGTGCGTGTTTCCCGAGTTACTCTAGTAACAGTAACCTCAGGGAAGACCTTCACTACTCCTCGGCTGAGAAGGGAAATTTTAGGGAGGTTTGGGACCACCCTCTTAGGTTACAGACTCAGAGCTCTTGTTGGTAAGCCAGTTCCTTAAGGCTTTGATTTCCTGCTGACTCATTTTGATCTTCTAGAAGTGACTTAACCTGTCTGCTTCTATAAGCTTGAGGATAATAATTCATGAAGCATGGCTTTCTGGTAGCAATGGGAAGACTGACTCACTGCTAAATGTAAAAGTCTCTAAGTTGTCTGGATCATCCCTGGTTCTCCATTCTTCAGCATTAGACAGGAGCTGGAACACACATTATGCCCAATCCTTGGTTTTCATCTTTTATCGGTAATTACTCCTGCAAATGATCTCTACACAATTTTCATTCAACTATTATATTTAACAAAAAAAAGATTAAGGTTTCTTTAAAGGCCAACCACTTATAACACCACAGGCCTTACCATTAAGGAACTTAGAGTTTAGTCAGAAGACAGGGAGCTACAAAACAATGTGGTCAATTCTAGGAAACCCAAACGAATGATTTCAGACTCTAGGAGGATTTGGCATATTAGGAATTATCCAGTTCGATTTCTGACTCTGTCAAATGACCTAGATAACTGCTAAATCTACACTTAACCTAAGAAAATAGAAAGACTACTTATATAGATTCTCTCAACCATGACTTCAATCACAAATGTGAACCAAAATCCCCATGTCTGTGGCAGGCAGTTACATAGACATGAGCAGAGCAAGGACTGCACGCCAGGTACGGGAGGTCACACGGCAGAAAGGCCTGGGGCCTACCAATGGGCAAAACAGGGGAAACAAGGACCTCACTGCCAGGGTGACCTTTCCTCCCCTAGCACATCCCTGGTCATGCGGTTTAGAGCCCCTGACCTTTCATACTGCTGGTCATGTGGTTCAGACCTTCCCCTGACCTTTCCTCCCCTGGCATGTTCCTAGTCATATGGTAGATCCCTCTGGAGGAGGAACAGGGGACCAAAGAGTGGCCTCAGGCAAATCCCTTTGGGCCCTTAAATGACCACTCACTTAAGCATTAATCCCTGGGGATAACATCTAGGCCTTGCTTGTATTTCAGCTCCAGGCCCGGAAAAACCGCAGAACCAGACAATCAATGCCACGGCTGACATCAGGACCGGCCGTGATGACTGACTAATGACCTCCTGTCCTGGCACGGACCAATCAGTGGAGACCACAACCCTGAAAAGGCACACGTAGAAAGCTGATGAATATTCTATTGGGTTCCCTCCAGGTAAATACCCTCCAGCTGAGGATCCCCGTGCAGCTCTGTGGAGCACTCCCCCTTCCCTCGGGTGCATTTTCCTTGCCTCTCTGTTCCTGCTAAGCTCCAAGGGCCCTTGTTTTGCCTCTGTAACTTGTTTTCTGAACCCATTTCTTCTATCGCTCACTTCTACTGCTGTGACCTTCTGAGGAAACTTTATCTTACAGTTTGGGTCTCAACTCTGAATTCTTTTTTAGCCAGAACTCAAGTACAAAATTTGCAAAACCAAGGTCTGGTCTGACTCCACAAGTTTAACACCTGGTGTCATTTTTGCTGCCAACAGATCTACCTCTTTCTGTAACATTTGACATTGTTGATCATTCTCTCTATTATGGAGTTTCTGGGACCTGTGTCAGTGTTGTAATTCAGTGTGAATAAAGTAAATTGGGGAAATTATTCGCCCTCTACCTTTCTATCACTATACCATTTCAGTTGATGATTTCAGTTACCCTGTGGCTTTAACCATTTTCCAATTCTCTAACACTAACACCCAGGGGATTTTTTTTGTTTTTTGGTTTTCTTAGCTCCAACTCTAAATTCACATTTCCCATAGAACATTCCACTGGCATGTTTAACTCAAGTATAGTAGCATCTTTCACCAAACAAGCTCCTTCTGACTTCCCTTTTGCTGTGCAGGGTGTGGCAAAAGTAGGTTTATAGTTATTTGTGTGGACAATAATAAAATAACTAATAAATAATATAAGAATAAACTCTGTTTTGCAAACTCACAACTGTAAGCCTATTTTTGCCCCACCCTGAATTTTGATTCATCATCCACCCAGGTAATTAGGCTCTAAACTTCAGAGTCATCTTTGATTTCTCTCTCTGCTTGATCCCACAATTCCTTTCCCATCAACATCTGATTACTGCTATTTTCAGACTTTTCTTAATTTGGTTTTTTATATACCTGTTGTCAGGCAAATCTTCTTAAAACAAAACCATAACTCTTTCACTCCTCTGTTACACCCTCAGGACTACAGAGTAAATTCCAAACTCCTAATGTTGCACTTGAACTTCTATAATCTACACACCGATTTGCCTTCTGTCAGCCTTATCACCAATGACACCCTATACTGTCTTCATAAACGTCCTCCCAAGTTTTTCCATGCTTGCATGTGCTCTGTGCTTCATGGACACTGCCTCCTCCCATCTATACTTGCCTTCTCTCCAATCAACATCTGACAATTCTTCAAAAACTAGTTCAGAGTTCCATGAAAGTCTCATTAATTCCTCTTACAAATAACCTGTCTTCTGACTTACAGCTTTTAAATTCTACTTTTCTTAAGGAACTTAACATTTACTGTCAAAATTGTCACTACTTATGAATTTACCTTTTTCTCTATTCTATGAGGATAAAAGAGATTGTGTCTTGTTGGTGTTTGAATCTTCTTCAGCATCTAGGACAATGCTTTGTAGAGAGTAGATGGTTAATAATATTTGTTATAAGAACAATATGAATGAAATATAATAACAGCTACCTTTAAAAAATAGTTTGAGATATTTAAAACTTTTGAATAACAAACTGTAATGAAATCCACTTTAGTTCATCATTTTCTGTATTTAAAGTTCATTGAGAGGACAGAGAATATCCATTTCTTAAATTAATTAATTGATTAATTAATTAATTAATTTATTTATTTTGGCCTGTAGAGGCGAAGGCAACAGATGGCTTCTAAATGAGGATTCAAATTTAAATGTGAAGAACTAATAACATCAAGAGCAAATACCCCGTTGAATAGAAAATGGAATAGGAAAAATCAAATAGTGTAATCAAACCATTCTCATCTGACTCTCATTAATAACTTGTAGTAACAAAGTTCTCCTCAGGAATATTAATAGCAATATCCAAGCAGGACTTTCAGGGATCACAAGAAATCAAATCACATCAGGGATGCAAGAAATCAAGAGGAACAAATAAAACACATAAAGTGGATTCTGGAAAAGATAGATAATTTTTTATCATAATATGAGAGACAATTAAGAAATTATGTGTAAATATTAGTATGTCAAATCCTAATAGAAAAAATGAGTGTATATCTTTATATTTAAAAAGACAGACTAGTTTGTGTGCCTTATTGTAGAAGGTATGAGAGGGGAATAAACATATTGAAGAAGATGCAAAACTATGGGGGGGGTGTTTTTTTTAATTAATTAATTTATTTTTATCCAGTTACAATTGTCTGCATTTTCTCCCCATCCGTCCACCCGACCCCAGCCAGTCCCACCTCCCTCCCCCACCTCTACCCTCCCCCTTGATTTTGTCCTTGTGTCCTTTATAGTAGCTCCTACGTTTTGAAAAGGATCAGTGGGCATTATGGTAAAGTCATTGTTGTGAAAATACTATAGAAATACCCATCACATGGATGCACATTTTTCATATCTGAAAAAAGAAAAGAAAATTGAATTTTGTCTAAAATCTGATTTTAATCTTTAGCTTTGAATCTGCCACTCCTAGGTCATTAGAGATGCATTCGTTTGCTGCCAATGTTCTTGACATAAAATCGTCAGATTTCTGTCCTGTATTTTCCCTCTTCTGGCAGTTAACTTTTATTATTGCTCCTATTCCAAGTTGAAGAGTTCCTATTCAGAATTGTTACAGCACACAGGTATGAGATTATGGCACTTACCCTGATTCCAGTATACTATTTCTCCATGATATCACTGAACCACTGTTTGTAGTACCTGGTTATGTTTTTTCTCCTACTTCTTTGTGTGTGTGTGTGTGTGTGTGTGTGTGTGTGTGTGTTCACCTTCAAAGTAACCAATGCTTTTACTCAATGGGATGACTTCAGAAGAAGCTAATCTCTCTGCCCTCTGGATGCCCAGAAGATCATAATTATGCTGCAATTGAAATTGCAAGGTAACTTGAAGTCATCACTTACCAGCCTGCTTTAGTCATCTCAGAGTAGATAAGAGCACCATTATGTTACATCTTGGAAATCTGGCATCACTTATTCCTTTTACATCTTTATTTCAGTTCAGTGGAGTTACAATAAGCATTGCTTCAATGCTGGTGTGTCAGAGACTTAATATTAAATCACCTGTGAGCAATCTGTTTTAACAAGTCCCCTGGTGATTTTGAAACATGCTAAATTTGAGAGCCACTGATTTAGGTAATTAACAACAACTGCTGAAACAGACAATCCCCAAATCTCAATTGCTAAAACCACCAAGGTGTATTTCTTGCTCACATCACCTCCATTAGGCGCTCTCTGTCTTATAGCTAAGATATCTCAAACACCTGGCTTCCAAGTTGCTAGGAAAGGGGAAGAGATCTGAAGGATTGCTTGGGAAAAGCTTATGGGCCAGGCTTGGAAGTGGCTTACATCACATCTGCCCATATCTTGTCTGGTGGAATCTAGTCACTTAATTGCAACACTGTAGTTAAGGCTGGGAAATGTAGAGGCGCACGTGGCCATTTGTGAGAGCTAACAGTGGATCAGAGACACATTATATTACTTCTGTCAGGCAGATAGGTTGTTCTGATTTTTTGTTTTATTATTTTTTGTAGCATCAGTGGACCTCTAGTACTGAACCACTTATTGCCTTGAAAGCCATATTTCACTTGCATTTGACCCTTTCATTAGTATAGGATCTTTTCATTCCTCCTGGGGCTTTATCTATAAATCAGTCTGTGGCCAGGCTAGAGCCAGATAAAACATATAGAGACATATACAGAAAAAAAAAGACAGAAATAAAAGGTCTGGTTCAAACTGTATGAAATGGTAGAAGTGAAAGAGTATTATCTTCCAAACTATACTCTTCCCACTCTTGATCTCAGAATTATCCTCCTTGCACCACATGGAGTTCTTTTGGTATTTAACTCCATGACTCTCAATGAGGAATCATAAACTCCAGTCTCATAGAACCAGGCAAGTCATGTAAACAGATAAAACAGAACACAAGTAACATAGCTGAGGGATTGGAGAGTTGTGGCCATTGGATGAGCACAGGCTCCATCTAACAGAGGGCTGTTTGCCAGCTCTGGCCAGTTGCTCCCGTGCAAGATTGTGACCCCAGTGTTGCTAGATCATTCTTCCACTATTTTTCTAAGAAAAATCAGAAATCTGAATGCTTTGTTTAAGTTTCTTTATATTTACAAACATTGTACAGGTTATAAAACACACACACACACAAAATCCAACACAAAAAAGGACTCACTCAGCAGAGTTGGCTCGTGGGCCATCAACCTGCAACCCCTGTGCCAAACTGTACATTCATACCTCTACTTTGCATTAGCACCTTATAATTGTTTAACAGTTGTAAGCCCCAAAATTTACAACTTAAAATATTTTTTTTTATTTTTCATGGGGAACCTGATGAATTAGCTAACTTACATTCCCTCTTCACTTCCATTTGATTTCTGCCCCCTTAATTTTTTATTAGTTATGTTATTAGTAAACCTTCTGTTTTTTTCATCAAGGTTGCATTCATTAACTCTTTATGTCCCATTATTAAGATAATAAAATCAGTTGGGGGAATGGAGAAATCAAGCAAAAAAAAAAAAAAGAGCTCATGGACACAGACAACAGTATGGTGATGGTAGGGGCAGTGTGGGGTGGAAGTGGAAGAGGGTATAGGGGAGATAAATGGTAAAGGAAACAATACAATAAAAATAATGTATAAATTAAAAAATAAAAAATGATAAGACAGTGCTTCAAGTCTTTCCTTCTTTTCCTGAACCTCTCTCTATACTTCTTTAGCTCTCTTAGCTGTTACATTATTTTTACATTGACCAAATTCACATAATTTAAATTCTGTACTATTATAATTAATTAAATATTTAATGTTTTATACACTAAAATTTAGAAACAAATGTTTCCAATATTACAATTATGGAATTATTAATACTCGTATAACTAAGTAGAACAATGTAATCTTACTTCACTAAACTTGGGCCACTTGACAAATGATGCTATGAAAGTGAAGGTCAAGCACATCTCTTTCCTTGCACTCCAGAAGTAGTTCAAAATTATTCCACATTGAGCTTTTCTTCATATTTGGTTTAATGCTTCTTTATACAGGTCTTTGTTCTTCCATGAGTTTCCAATTTTCTTTTTTGTTTCCTTATTGAAAGAAGCTTAAGCCTTTATTTCACCATTATGATAATCTTGCCTTCTAACTGTACTATGTGTCAAAGCTAATCCATTTGTTCTTGACAACATTGTGATTAGAACCCTCTATATTTGTGTTCCAGTTTTGACCATTTTTCTTCTTACATACCTTAGAGGCTGCCCTGAAGGAATTTCTTTTCACGGTATTTTTTGTGTTACATGCACTAGCTCTTGGACTCTGTATTATTTCTTCCTTCAACTCCTGTTTTCGTTGTTTTGGAAAGAGATCACATTGTTTTTTTTTTTTTAGTAAAAATAAGTGAAGGCAACTCGTTGTGAATTTTAAAATGTTTTTAATTTATACGCTCACATTTTTATTTGCCCTGAGACTGAGAACTCTAGAGGGTGTATCTAACTCCTGTTGGTGCCTAGGTGTGGATCTTGCATCCTGTACCCAATGAACACTTGGGCATTTCTTCGCTCCTCCTCCATCTCCTCTGCATTCTCCATTATTTTTATGCTTAATTTCCTGCACCCTCTATTTTTCTGTTCTCTTCATTGAGAATTTCTCTTGGATAGGGATATTAGACCTCCTGATTAAGTTTCCATGTCCCTTAATTTTCCTTTCATGGGTATTTAATTTAAAAAGGAGGCCATTAGACTGAGGTGTTTTTTAATGCCCTGGGAGCCTATGTAACCAAACCATAACTTAAGCCAGAGTCAATGCACTTGAATTTGAGAAAATGAAACTTCAGGATAACTAATCACAAACAACCAAATAAGGCAACCACTTAAGCTATACTCAAGCAAAAAAATTTTTTGCTTTATTTCTGCATCTTTTTTTTATAAAAGACATTCTCCTAGATTCTGTCAGTAGGGTGCTCCTAACCACTTTAAGTTTGGCACTGCCTGATTTGAATCTATGTATGAAATTTTAATGTGCCTCAGTTTATCCTTTAACATATATATTCAGTTTGTGGGCTTTGGCTCTATGTTCTAGGTTAAGATTATTTTGACTCATATTACAACACTTCAATAAATTTTTAAACATTTGGCAATCATATATCTAACTTCCGAGAGCCCTGTTTTCCTACTGCTTATTTTCCATAGTAATCTCTTCTTGAGTGTGCTAGTCTTATGTGGTCAATATATTCTTGAATCTGTCTCTGAAAAGACTAATTACTATTCTGTTCAGTGAATTGTCTGTGTTCTCTTGGGGTCATTTGTTCTATTTGTTCATTTTAGTCTTTCTTTTTTTGATCCTGTGGTTTTCCTCGAATGAGTGATAACCATTTAATGTTGTGAATAAAATAATTAATTAATAATATAAATAATAAAGGTGGGGTTTCCTTCCAGAAATTGTGTAGGTAAAAGCAGATGTCCTTTACAGTATAGAGAAAGGAAGACAGGTAGACCTTCTCTTCTCTACTCGTGGAAAAAATAATGAAAATGAGGCTTGGCTCTAGGGTGTTAACTCCCATGGAATCCCTTAGCTGTCGTTGTCAGAGACTTGGTTTCTTTAGAAAGCATTGCTGTGATAACTGTCTCTTGACTGTCACGTGGCTGTATAATCTCAGATGAATTTCCCAAACTGCCTGTGCCATCCTCCACATAGTAGGAACCTTATTTTTCAGGTCACCTTGCCAATTGGCTAGGTTCAGCCATCGGGAAGCACAGGTAGAAAACTGGAGAGTGAGAGGAAGAGAGAAGGCAGGGTATTTCTCCTTGTCTATGTGTCCCAGTCAGCAACAGCCTCTCAGGCAGCATTTCAAGAATTGGCAGTGTCTCTTCCCTTTAATCCATCTCTTCTTCTGTGGTCTCAGCTTCTAGAGGGCAGGACTTTCACTATTTCAACTTCTGCTGGACAGCTATAGCTGTAGTATCTGCTAACAGCACTTTGCCCTTTTGGTCTTTTCTGCCTACAGCAGAAACTTACTGTTACTGCTAATCCTTGGGTTGCATCACCATCTCAAGCTCTCGGGCATTCCCAGTTCTTCCCATTATCAGGATAATATTGTAATACCTATGTATGCCTCCAGATGGGTACTTGAATTATTGGGGGAGGGTTACTTTGTAAATTATAAATTGTCTAATTACTATGCTGAACACTTGAAACTAATACAAAATAATATTGAATGTCAACTGTAAATAAAAATTAAAAAATATTCAATAGGATAGTGATTTCTGTCTTTAAAGGCTAGGGGTTGATTATTTTGAGTTGGGCAATATTAGGGAAGAATTTAGATGAGCATTTTCTTTACTACTCTTTACTCATGTCCAATTACATCCTTAGATAAGAGACCCCACCTACTTGACGTTTTTGTGTATTGGAGTCTGCCTCTCTTGAGGTTACATGGTTTAATCAGTTATTCTGTAAATATACCAAAGCTATTCAATTTGCTAATTCAGTTCTGCAGTGATTTGAGTATGTCCCTTTCATTTAGCCACTCTGTTGTGACATAAACATAATTATAATGTAATAAGAAAAGACATTTCCTCTGCAGATTTTCTTTAGTTCTAGTTATATTGAATGGAAAATATCAATCTATTTGCAAAGGTGTAGAAAATTATATAATAACCAGATACAGTGTAGATTCAATTATCCTTAATAATTTTATGATGCCTAGAAAATCGTGTTCTAAATTTTTAGGACCAATCTACAAACTCATTGAGAAATTGACTTTCATCAGTATTGTGTATTTTGAATACCTGTTAAAATTATAACATAACATACAAAATTATAACATAACATACATATGTTAAAATTATAAAATTAAATTTATAACATAAAGAAAAAAAATGGAGTAAAAACCCGTGTGGATTGGACAGTTATTGGGATATCTGCTCAATTGACACTGATTCTCTTTCTCTGAGAAATTTACCCCAATGTCTCTAACTACCGCCTTTTTAATTTATTTTTAATTTTAATTTTTTAAATCATATTTTATTGACTATGATATTACAGTTGTCTCAATTTTCCCCCCTTTGCCCACCTCCACCCAGCACCCCCACTCCTTCAGGCAATACCCACACCATTGTTCATGTCCATGGGTCATGTGTATAAGTTCTTTGGCTACTCCATTTCCTATACTGTACTGTTCATCTCCATGGCTATTCTATACCTACTATTGGTACTTCTTCTTTTTAAAAAATATTTTATTTATTTATTTTTAGAGAAAGGGAGGGAGAAGAAGAGGGAGAGAAACATCTGTGTGGTTTCTCTCCCTCTTCTCGTATGTGTGGTTACCTCTCATACACCCCCAGCTGGGGACCTGGCCTGCAACCCAGGCATGTGCCCTGATGGGGAATAGAACTGGTGACTCTGCTACTCCCTTTTTTAAAATATTGTAAGACTTTTGCCACTTTGATTGCTGTTGACCAGCCCCGAGTGGAGAGCAGACCACAATGAACCAATCAGATTCTCTCTGTAAAGAATTGAGAGTCATCTAGTTAGTCTCTAAACATGGCTATAGATTTGCAACATGTAAAATGTCCCTGGATGAGCTACCCATCTGCCACTCTTTGGAAAGAGAAAGAGAGAAATGACAAAGAGAAATGATGAAAATAGGCACAGAGAATCAGAGAAAAGAGACCACATACAAAGAGAGAAGGAGAGATTAAGAGATAGACAGACAGACAGATAGACAGACACACACTGCCTGGGTTAACAGCTTTGACTACTGACTTCAGTTTCTTTACAAGTGTGGGTTTGTGAGACTCTCTTGAATTTTTATAATGAAATCTTCTTTGCATAAACTGGATTAAGCTGGTCTGCTACTTGCAACCAAAAGAGACTAAAATAAAACAGAGCACACAACAGAACAGGGAGACTCTTACTGCCAAGTACATGAATAAAAGAAATGCAGAGACTGCTGGGTTTACATCTTTGTAAAGAGAACAAATCATCTGTGCTTAACTCTTTTGTTCTGATTCTAAGTTGGCTTCCAGTAAACTTTTTCTTTATTAATACATAAAAAGTGCATCTTTAACAATTTGCATAGTAGGTCTTCAGCAAGCATCTAATTCCTGAAAGTTGAGACGATTTACTTTATTTGGTTAAAGTGTTATAAAATTGTGTTATATTTTATGTAATATAAATGCCTGATAAAAATGGAGTTTTGATAAAACTCTAAGTAATTCTGAATGAACTTTGTAGAATCTAGCACAATGTCTAATAAATAGTATAGGTGCTCATTTAATGTTAGCTCATGCTCCCTTTTCTTCTTAAATTAGAAACATTTTATTGGTTGATTACTTCACTTATTCAGGAAACATATGAATAGCAAGAACTTTCCAAGTCCTGGTGTTACCTAGACAGCCAGCGGTCAGAGTTAGCCTGGCTGGCCACTTTGGCGGGCCGCATGCGGGGCCTGAGAAGAGGGAGTCAGTACACTGGGATCCAGAGGTGCCCATGGACACCCTGTCCAGCTTTGTGTGGTGGGCTGAGGGCCAGGCATCTCCAGGCTTGCTGAGGGAGGGTCCTGCAGCCCTACCTCAGCACTACTCTCCACACTACCATTAGACAGTCAGAAAGCTCAGGGAAGTCTCCCATTGGCCAAGACGGCACAGGGGAAGGTTACACTGAGGGCACCAAAAGATGAGAGGAAAGGGCCCCAGCAACCCAAAGCTAGAAAGATGAATGCACAGGGCCCTACAGCACAGAGCACTGGTAAGATAATTAGATAGAAATAAGCCCTCTCCTCCCTATCCTTATAAGAACCAAGGGCTTACGCAGGAAGAGGGATGGTCTTTGAGACAGGGAGTTTACCATTCTCCCAGGTCAAGGCACCTGAATAAGCCTCTTTACTTTTGCACAAGCACCTGTCTCAGGAGTCTGGCTTTTGTTGCTGCAGACAGCTGAACCTGAATTTTGGTTTCACTGGGGCTATAAACCCCTTAACTTCAGGAAAAAATCCACTTAGACTGTAGAGAAGACATATTGAGACAAATGTTTTCAATCCCACTTACTAAGGACTACAATGGAGGGATGAATAGAAACTTACAGGAGCACAGAAAGGAACAGCTCCTTGGCTGTGAGAGCAACGGTAGCCAATTTGCCAGTTCTGCCTTCAAAGAAGTCCTATATGTTCCATATCTCCCAATTTCTTATTTGTAAAATGAGTTTTACAAATAATAAGAATCTTTTTCTTTGGTTTTTGTCATGATTAAAGGAAGAAATAAAATGTTACTATCGAGTGGTACTATTACTACCTAGAGAAATTGAGGAAAAGCCACAGCTTGAAGTTTTCCCCAAAAAGAATATTTTAGAAAGAAGAAACAGTAGATATAAGAGCATTTCCTCCTAGTTCCTGGGTAAAGTGTCTTCAGACAACAGGAAAGAGGTTTGTATAGTTCGGTATAGAAAGTGTTGGGAAGGAGGGATTGAAGAAATGGGTTGGGGCTCAACTGGGAAGGGTCACACGTGGAGATGGGGATTTTATTCCATAGGTATAAAGAAGCCAAGGAAGGTTTTAAAGGATAAGCTTGGCAATGTGGGGGAAGAAAACTGTTTTTGCTATACTTATCTCAGACTCATTGTCTGAGGCCCTAAAATAAACTAACAAAAGACATTAATAAGCAAAGAACAAATAGAAGTTTCTTAATATGTATATCATTCATACACTTGGGAGCATTCAGTGATGAGTAACTCAAAGGTGTAGTTAGAACTTGAACTTACTTGGTATCTTAATGAAAGAACAATAAAGTCATTTTTAGAGAAATAATATGAGAAAGCAAAAGGACTCTGAGTTTCTAGGGAGGCAAATTGTGGGAAGGTAGACAGAGAGCTTTTCTTTTCTTTTTTTTCCATCTATTGTCTTCAGCTCTACATTCCCTTCAGCAATCAGATTTGTTCTGAGGATGATAAAATGCAGGATTTGTGTAGAAAGTACTGGAAAGGAAAGGGCAAGAAGTCCACACTAAGATTCTCTTAATAAAATAAGGCATCGATAGTGTTTTTTTCTAAGGGACCCTTCATTCTCAAGACTCAAAATAATGATTAATGTGGAAAAGTACTATCTGCACAAAAATGCTTATAGATTTAAAGCTCATCTTGAAAACAGAGAAGCAGAAACATGTGAGCTAAAATATAAAGTAAGGAGGAGAAATATCAAGTATTTTTAAGTTTTAGGAAAAATTTAAAAATGCAAATGGGTACTGAGACTCAATGAATGCAGTTGTTTAAAGTTGGTTGAATGGATTCATTGCTGGTTGCTTGGTGGAGCCCCAAGCTGAAAGCTATTTAGCCAACTTAAGCAACACGAATTATCCTATTACACTACCACTATTGGTTTCCCCATATTTCTTCCCACACTTTGTAATAAATTTTACTCATGTTCTTAACTTAGTTGATGCATAGTAATAAAGCCATGAATCATACGGTCCAATCTCAGAGTGCACCATAGTTTTAAAAAAACAACTCCGAAACCAAACAATTATTTCAAAATATTTAAAGTTTTTTCCCTCCATTTCTAGAACACCACAAAAAGAATACAGGTCGGCAGCATTACCTCGTAAATCTTCTCCTGTTCTAGTTTTACACCCTGCAGTTGCTCCCATGCTTCTCACTTCCCAAACCCCGGGAGAGCTCTTTTTCCTGACACAGTCTGAGTACTGTTTTGCTTGTTTGTTTCTAATTCCCATCACTTTCCTTCTCAATTTTCCTTGCAGAGGTTCAGAAGAAACACTGTGTGCAAAAGGATTCTCATGAGATTGCAGAGAATGGGAAGAAACTAAGAGGAAAATGGCAAATCCTCCTTAGCAAGCAGGAGGGGAATGGTTGGGACCATTCTGTGTGAATGATTTATCTCTGCTAGTAAACTGAACCCCAATGAACAAAGTATGAGAAAAATGTTATAATAGAGAAGAGGCACAAGGTGAGGTGTAAGTTGGCATGTATAAGTCTGATCTTTGGTCTGATAAACTATGTCCCAATCCACTTTTTACACTGGGTTAGAGTGAAACGTCTGAGGTATCTATTGCATTTTCTTTCATTTATTTGGATAAGCTGTTATTTTCTTAAGTCCTCAGATGGCGGAATGGGGAAGGACAAGTTATAAGTAAAGTAATAATGAAATAATATTTACTGAGTGCCTATGAAGTGCAGGCATTTTGTACACAACTTACTGGATATCTGTGAGATGTATACTGTGTTCTCCCCTTTATAGAGAGAGGAACTGAGCTTTAGAAGGTTTAAATAACTTGCTCAAGTTGGTGGAGTGAGAATTTGAACCCATGAGTTCATAATTTAACAATTGGGTTGAGAATGCGCTCTAAGCTTTTTCTTCCACATTAAGCTTCTGGAAGTGATGAGGGGAGAGTAAAAGACTTTATCAAACACGTTAAATTGAAGTTATTGTCTTACCTCATGATGCTTCCTCTGAATTGTTAGCTTTTATAAAAATTAGATCAAAATACTTGTGAATGTGAGAATCATAGCAAGAAGGCGAGGGGCGGAGGGACTGAGCAAAAAGGAAAAAGTCACATGGATGGGGCAACAGTGTGGTGATTGTGCGGGGAGGGGGGTAAATGCTAATGGAATAAATACAATAAGGACAAAAAAGAGAAAGATCTTTACTAATGGTAATGGAATTAACTAGCAATAATAACATCGATGGGAAAAATTTACTTTAAACACTATTTTCAAATGACAAGCATTTCTTGAACAGGAATTTATGCCTTGCATTTTGGAAGTTTTTCAACCCTGTTCTCCTTGATGAGTTTCAGATCTAGCTGGGGAAGCATGACTAACATATGTGAAATATATATAAACTAGTGAACTATGATCAGTATAGGTAATAATGCTATATTTCAAATAAAAGTGAGTAGTTAGATAAGACTTTCTAACAGAAATGAGCTCTGAATTGGGATTTCGCAGATTAAGATTTGCTTAGTTGAAGAAATGGGAATTCATTTTAGGAAAATAAAATAATTTAAATTATAGAAGATTAAGTATGAGTATTAAAGAACATTGAATGTATTGGTAGACTGAGTTAGACTCCTTCATTTAAAACTGAAATAAATCCATAAATTTTAAGAAAATGATAAGGTTTTAAATCTTTTCACTAATTTGGGTTAGACAACATAATCAATCACATGTGATGAACAGTTTGGAGGCATCCTTATTCCATGTAAATTGGGCATTATTAGTGGAGACATCTGATCCCCTCAAATCCTTTAAAACAAAACAAAGGTACATATCAAATGTTTAATTTTACTCCAAAAAGCCTCAGAGCCTGGCTAGAAAAAAAATGCATTTTAAACATGTTTCTTAGGATAACGACTCAGGTTTTAGGACACTTCCAGGTCATTTGGAGAAGCAGCTGTCACAATGAGAACGTCATCTTTAGGATTTTCTGATCAGTTATCAATTTGCCCTTGAAAATATAAACTTTTGCCCTGGCCAGTGTGGGTCCATTGGTTGGAATGTCATCCTGTATACCAAAGGGATGCAGGTTCGATTCCCAATCAGGACACATACCCAGGTTGTGGGTTCCATTTCTGGTAGGGGCACATACAAGAAGGCAACCAATCAATGTTTTTCTCTCTCATCGATGTTTCTCTGTCTGTCTCTTCCTCTCTCTCTAAAAACAATTAAAAAATGTACTCAGTTGAAGATAAAAAATATATTTTATATATAATAAACTTTTCTCTTCATTGTGAAATATTAACCTAATCATCACATACAACTTTTTCTTGTCAATGGGAGTCTCATACAAATCGGGACATGCAGTTTGAAACTGATTAATAAAACAGTTTATTATAAGGCAACAACTGTGTCTATAGCAACATATTGTTACTTTACAATCTTGGCATTTCTTGTGTATATTTAAGGGAATAATTTTATAAAGTGGAAATCTAAATTTTCATTGTGACTTTTTAGTTGAGAAGAGAAAATTGGATCTCACTAAAGCTGAGATACACAGTCCTTAGCCCTGCTGTCATATATCTTGAAAAGACAACAAAATTAATTCTCAGTATTTCGACTACCACTTTGTATTATGCAGACTTGCTGTATTCTGCATGGTGCCTGTTACCTTCCAGAAGAAAGAGAAGCCAAAGAGGATAACACTTTAATAATATTAGGTTATATTATTTTCAATACAGTGTACATGGGATGAAATGCATAATCTCATTAGAGCTAATTAAAATCGCATGCCAAAAATGGACACATGGTTCATTGCCTTTAATTTGTTCGAGTGCCATTTTATAGTAAAAATGTTTCACAATTAACTTGATTATTTATATATTGTATTTTATGTCTAGTGGGTATCAAAAGGAAAAGTATATATTCAAATGTTCTGTGAATTTAAAAGCCTTCTAAAAATTGAAGGTTTTTATAATAATAGATATCTTTGACTAATGTATTTTAAAAGAAAAAATGTGGTCTATGTCTAATAACTTTCATTGTAAAACCTTATTTGGCTATTTTGTTAATAGGTGATTCCAAATTGTTATCTTTGTCAAATCTAGTGATGCTACCACTTTCCCAATAAAAATATGAAATAAAGTAAAATAGTTCTAACTTTAAGATACTCTGTTTTTTCCTCTAAATAATTTTGAAAAGTAAAAGTAGTTAAAATCTCAGCCCAAAACTGTTTTAAATGAATTTTGTATATATTTAAAGATAATACCTTAAGGCAATTAATGCCTCATTTTGGTCTCTGAAAACGTAGGGAACACAATGCTAGGAAGCCGTTGGCACTTGTTTCTGAACGTCATCACTTTTCTGATCCAACGTCTAAAGAATATGGTCACTTCTAAGCACAACACAAAGAAAATACACCAGGAGGCTAAGTTGTGACTATATGACACCAACAATAAAATAGATATTTAGGTCTCAGATGGAGACACGCCAACTTTTTTGTTCTGACATATGTCAAATTCTTGTTAACCCAGCTTAAATTTAAAAGAGTTTTTTAACAAACATTTTTAGGTAGCCAGATTCCATGGCCCATATTTTTTTTTAACCTGACAGATAGGCCTATTGATACACCCTCACCCCTGGGTTTCTTCCAGTTCCACACTCTGGTCAAATTCTTGTTCTGTAGGGTATTCTGACCTTTGTGACCCCATCCTGGGCATCCTGACCTTGGTGACCTGACCTCTTGGTGCAGAGACTTTTGACCTTTAGATCCCAATCTTTCAGCTAAAAGGCACTTCACATTTGAATTCTGATCCCTGCCAGTTTTACAACTACCGGGTGAAGGTCACCGGGCTCCAGGTGGGCAGTATTTTTGCTTGATTAATAACACTCCAGCTGCAACATTTTGTAACAGGAAGAACAGCTATATTGGTCTGACTGCAACTTCTAACTATTCCGAAACTCATCTCATACAGGATCTTCTCCTGTCCTTAAATTCAAGGACTCAGTTAAAGGGGTAAGCAAACCCAGCGAGAAGTCCTCTTTGATGTGCAGGAGTTCACCTATGCAAAAGTCTTGATCAGCAAATGCTTGAAAAGTGCTTACTCTTCTCCCCTTTGGGATTGGCCATTAACTTACTTCCAGGCCTTCTCAAGTAAGTCTGTTTTTCTGGTTGCCTCAGCTTCAGTCAATAAGTGCCTTTTCCTCATCAAGTGTTAATAACACTCTACAGAAAAATTGCCAATGTGAACTCATTTAGCATTAGCTCATTAGCATTTGTAAGGGATAGCCCTCTGGTATCCACAAGAAGTTCCTGAATTTCTTATTTGTTTTCTCTGCCTTCATATCTCTTCCTGCTTCACAAAAGTCTAGACAACTGCATCAGAAAGCTTCACTACTCACTTTCTTTTATGAATCAAGAGTTTTCACTGGGGTCTGTGTCCCATCTCGGCGACTAGGCAACCACCAACATCTCCCACCATTGTTTCTCAGTATCATTATTTTGTCACCTTCTGAAGAATATACTTCCCTGTTATGTATTTGCTCCCAGTATCACTATTTCTGCCTCTAGTATTTTTTCTCCCTTCTACGACTTTCATTTGCATTACACCTTTAAATTTCAAAATCCCCTTCCTCCAGAAATTTTCTCTGAGGTTTACTCATATCTCATCCTCCCTTTTCTATTCATTACATTTTCAGCACAGACATATGAAACTTTATTACATTTAAGCTACTTTTAGTTTATGGAACTTGTATTAAAACTGTGAGAGAGGCCCCACAGTGGCTTTAAGATAGAAAATAAACCTGAAGGAGACAAATGGAGTAAAAAATAAAACTGGTAGTAGAGGGAAGAGAAGGCACCATAATCAACACTTACCAGCTTGGCTTTCGTGAGGGGCAGTGTTTTTATTACTATTCAATAAGATCACTCCTCCACACCAGGTCAGTATAGAAAATAAAGAACTTTAGTTGGGGGTGATCTAAATTGAAAGTGAGGAAAATCAGCAAGATTCAGAGTTGGATTAGCAATTCTGTGAACGGAAGGTTAATGTGGGTGTGTTTCAACATCTATAATAGAGATATCCTTTCTTGGTAATAAAAAGAATGGGTGGTCTTACGGACATTTGCGGCCCATGCTGGTTTAATTTGTCAGATTTCTTAGTGGTCTTTGCTAAAAGAATATGGAAAAGTTGAAATCGCAGAATTCTAGAAGGCACCCTGACCACCCAGCTCACACGGAATGAAGGCATCTCTGGCATTTGGATTTTTGGAAGCTTGATGTAGAAAATGTGACCATTGTCCTGGGTCTCAAAAGAGTTTTCTTTAATGATCCAAACTTGGTAGGTTAAAAAAAGAGGAAGTCAATGTCCCAAATCTATGTTCATCCATCTAGTGATGGCTTAAAATAACACGAAAAATATATAAAATAGCTATGGAGAATTCTTTCAATAACAAAATCATATACAATGGCTTAAAATTAATTTTAAAAACACAGCAAGCCAATGTTTAAAAAATGAAGTAGAGTGTGCTTGAATTTAGATACCCATTCTACTGCTTACTAGTAGTGAGATCTTGGGACCTTGACCTGTTTCTTCAGAGGAGTAAACGTGGCATCTACCTCGTGAGGCTTGGTGAGAACTCACTGTCACTAAGCATAAGGCATTCAGAACAGTGCTGGCACGCAGGAAGTGCTCACTAAATGCTATCAATCACTTTATTCCTTTTGAGTCCATAAATTTCTTTCAACAGTGAGCAGATTTATTGTCATTTGAGTGTATACCACAATTGTTTCCTGGATGATTAAGATGATAGTTTGGTATTCTGCTCCCTGTCTTATCATCAATGCAAATTGCAGTATATATAAGAGGGGAGAAGAGGACCGCCCACTACGCTAACTTGAATTTAAAACACACCGCTACGTGCTCACACACACTCATCCACACACACGTTCTAATGCAACCTTTCTCAGTACATAGCACTGCCCCATCGCCCACTTTTTCCTTTCACCAACTGAATCAGAAAAACCTGGGGGTGCCCAGGAACCTCTATTTGTAGCTTAGTACCTGGGTAATTCTCATGCACACTAAAGTTTGAGAATAATTGCTTTAGAATCTTATGTAAGGTTTAACTAATGCTGAGTAACCAAAGTTTTATTATTTTCTGTTTTATAGTATTTATTTGGCAATAAAATACTTAACTGTGTACACTCCAAATTCCAATTCTTTATAGTAAATTAATATTTTTCTTTTTATAAATTGGACTCTTTTGGCAACAAGTAGAAGGCAGGTGTCAAAACAAGAAATAAGACATGTTTATGGGCTTAATCCTTAATAGTCTAATTCCAATAGTCTTGTCAGGATTTCTGCAATGTTGATCCAATGACATGACCATTTTTCTCTTTAAGGCCAGAAGGAAATGTTTCCTGTTACCCAGCAGAGGTGGATCCTTGTACTGGGCCTCATTTCTGTGTCTCTGCATGATTCTCTCTCTTGGTCATCTCCTCCTGAAATGCATCCAAGATGAATATTTGCCTCAAGGTGCTCCCCTGATAGGGCCTCCAGCATGGGCCTGAGCTCTCTTCCCAGGGCACTTTCCACAGCAGCCTTCAACTTCAGAAGGGGCTGCCTTTTACGTGTCTCATGAATATGGTGGAAGTGCTTCAAGCTTTCCTCTCTGACCTTTGTCCTATTGAGTGGATTTCAATTGTCTCCCAGGCTTATTCAAGCTAATGATGGAAGCATTAAGCAAAAGTTGAAAAAGGGGACAAATGGATTTATCATGAAAATGCACGGTGCCATAAAAAAGTCTGTACACCAAGGTGCTATTCACAGTGGGTAGTAAATTTATGAAACTCATTGCCTCAAGATATTATACAGGCTATTATATATAAATAGGTTCAGGAAGGACTATAGCAAGTTATTAAACAAAATTGGGATGCCAGAGTCAAATGGCAGTCTCATCCCTTATCTTCGGGAACATTGTAGAGGTTGGTGGAACATTGCTTAGTGCGTCAGTCAGAGAGGTGTTCACTTGGGGTGTATTAGTTTCCTGTGGCTGCTGTAACAAATTACCACAAACTTGGTGGCTTAAAACAATACAAATTTATTCTCTCACAGTTCTGGAGGCTGGAAGTCTGAAATCAGTGTTGGCAGGGCACCCTCCCTCCAGGGGCTTTAGGGAAGAATTCATTTCTCTTCCAGTTTCTGGTGCCTGCTCTGGTATTTCAATCTCTGCTTCCGTCTTCACAACATCTCTCTGTGGGGGTCTGATGAAGATATTTGTGACTATATTTACAATCAGGATAAACTCCTCTGATATCTCTTAACTTAATTACATCTTTTGCCATCAAAAGTAATATTCACTCTTTTGCCATTTAAGTAATATTCACAGGTCCTGGAGATTAGGATGTGAACATATATGCTCAGGAGCCCTAATAGGAAAAGATGATTGTTTTAAAAGCTAGAGGGTTAGTTTTGTTCTTCCTTTCTGTTTAGAATCAAAAGCTACTCCAGCCTAATCATTTAATTCCTATCACAGGACTACTGACTCTAGCTTTCTGTTATTATCCTCTCTGTTCTCTACATCAGTATTGAGCGCTCATTCTGCTGGATATTAACAGTTGTTAAATGAGCCCTGGTAGGTGTGGCTCAGTACCATTGTCCCATAAACTGAAGGGTAGTAGTGGGTTCAATTCTTGGTTAGGGCATGCGCCTGGGTTATAGGTTCTGTACCCAGTTGAGGCACATAAGAGAGGTAACCTATTGATGTTTCTTTCTTGCATCAATATTTCTCTCCCTCTCTCTCCCTCATTTCCCCTCTCTCTAAAATCAGTAACCATGTCTTTGGTGAGGATTTAAAAAAAAAGAAAAAGAAAAAAAATAGTTGTTAAATGAAAACCAGAGTGGTCAAATATATTTATGAAACATTGAATTTAAAACATTTAATGGGAGTGCTCTGAGGTTTATTATGTCAATCCTCTTTTGATGTTCCAAGAAAACAATCTAGAATGATCATTTTTCAGACCATTTTAATCACGAACTCCCCAGCTAGTGTTTCCTAGCTGGGAAAACATGCTCTAAAACTAATGCCTATAAGAATAACATTCAAACTCCATTTTCGTTTTTTCTTTTGGGTCTATAGCTCTCCACATTGCATTTATAGGTTATAATTTCCTCATAATTATTTGAATTATTAAAAGATTGAGCTCAGTTGTTTGATTTTATAAGTTCCCTCTGGATTTGAGTAGCTTTTCTTTCTTTTGGGTTTTACATGCAAATCAATAACTTTCCCTAGAGCCATCTGGCTACTGTACTCTAAACATATACATAGTCCAAGAAAACCTGTGCATAGACTCCTGTGATTCTGCTGGCTCACTCTGGGTTGAGAGCCAGCGCTGCCTGATAGAACTCCTGTGTACTCATCTTGACTCTTTCAAGTCAGGCTGCCAAGTTCACAGCTTTTAGAGATTAAGCAGATCTTAAAAAGAACACTATACTCATTTCCCTAACATCTTTCTTTCTTTCTTTTTTTTTTTGTTGGAGTCAGATAAGAGGGATATTATTTTATCATAATGGGTTGATATACTTCTAAGTCTTTGAATTCGTTTCTATTTTAAAAAGTTCTTTATACCTGTTTTTACATCTTCTTCATCGGGTCATTCAATAAGCATTTATTGAATCTTCTGAAGTGCTAAGTCCTGTGGTTGGTTTAGGATGGGGAGGAACAAGTGAATCTGGATGAGACTGTGTCCCTGCCTTAAAGGAATTCTCATTTTAGTGGAGGACATACAACATGAGAAAAAAAATAAGTGTAGATTATGAAACATAGTTAAATAGCAGCATGAGAAATAGGTGATAGCAGTGAAGAGGAGATAAAGATGAACTCTACTTGGGAAAGATTTACAAAAGTAACATTTATACTGGGTTTTGAGCACTAAATAGAAGTGTATTAATTATGGAAAAGTACAATCCAGGATGGAAAAAAAATACAAATGTAGGGGACAGAGTAATAGATGTGTGTGATGTACTTAGGAAAGGGTGAGAAGTAAGAGTTACTAGATTAGAGTTGCTAAAGGTAAAACAGTTATAGGACTAGAAAGAGGAGAAGTTGAAGAGGCAGGCTGGTATCCATTTAGGAAGGGTTCTGACTGCCTGTCAAGAAGCTTAGACATTATTGTTCAGGAAATTCGGAACCTCGGAACGTTTTACTCAGAGGAGTGACATAGTGAGATTTTCATTTTAGAAAGACAATTCTGAAAGTCAGGACACAAGGAAAATTTCCTTTTAAAGGAAGAGCCTGCTAGGCTACTAGTAAAGAAACTTAATCTGTTTCAAAGGTGAAGCAGTCCTGAACTAAGTGGCATCTGAGATAAAACTAACAGCATTTATTGACAATTTGATGAATAGTTCTATGAATGAAGGACTGGCTAACGTTGACTTCAAGGCTTCTCTCCTGGCCAGTTGGGTAGATGGTGAAGATAATGAGACAGGCAAAGACAGTTGCTACTCTGGGGTGGATTTGTGGGTGGGATTGGGTAGAGAAGTACTAGGTTGTAAATAGGGAGAGAGACAATCCATCTTCTGTGGCAGAGACTGTGGGCTGGTTCACTCAGCCTCTCTTCCACTCCTTTTCAGTGTGGCTTGCTGTCCTATATCCTATACTGTACTATAATGCAGAACTGGTAAAAAAAAAAAATCTACATTTCTCAGAATTCCTTACCCCTTCCCATCACATGTACCCCTCCCGCCCCCAAGGTTTGCAAGGTGTAGGTGGACATCTTGAGGTCGATATTATACTACTGTTACTTCAGCTGTTTCCACTGGCAAGCATGGCCTTGGGTATTTGTTTCTTCTTGGCAGCTGTAGTAGTTTCCAATGCCCGGTCTTTAGCTTTATAGTGTTGAAAGGTGGTATTGGGGGCATTGGTTTTGATGACAGAGGTTGTGGAAGAGGTGACATGGTGGCTCTGGAGCTAGCATCCTCCTGCTTCTCCAACCCCCTGATTATGACAGAGACGGTGTCTCCCAAGAAGGTAGTTCTAGACCATTGTTCTGGAAGTCCTTCCTGGAAGCTCAAATTAGGGCTCATTCCTCTAGTCTTTTTACAAATCTAAAGCATCCAAATCTTCTTTTGTTAACCTAGCTAGCATAGTTTCAGTTCTCTGCATCTGGCCCTCACCAATTCACCTTGTAATGGAAAACTATTTTATTAGAGAATTCTTTAAACATTTTCTCTTTATAAAATTATTAAGTATGTTTGAAAGTATATAATTTGACTGCTACTGGCAATGTAGCAATCTTTTCAATTGTGAGATTTTGAAGGGCATGACCTTCATAATCTTTTCTTAAATGTCTTTGACAGCCTAGAACAGTGCTTTGCACTTGGTGGTGTCCAATACATTTGTTAGGTTTCATTGCATTTAATTGAATTGAGTGAAAAATGTGCGCTTCTTCTAAGAGCATCATATAATACAGTTGGCAATCTCTTGAACTTCGATAGCTGTTTTATATGATAAAATGCCCATATTGTTAGTATCCAAAATGCTTTGATCTTAAATTTATTCAGAATTCGTAAATGCATGCCATCTGGCTTCAGTGACTCATGGAAATTTAATGTCTTGAGTTGTATTCACCACCTGTTGTTTCTTTTTTTTTTATTCTGCTAGTGAATCATATTTGCTTTCAATGAAAAGTAATTCTTTAGCAAAAATTCTGCATGTATCCTGCCAGTGATAATCACTGATTGGGTGACAAAAAAAAACATTTCGACCTTCCTGATCCTTAAGTGACCCTGTCATTTCCAGTGAGTATGCAGTGAGTATGCAAAATCCCCATGAAGGAAATTTTGAGTTCTTGAGCAACAACAACCAGCTGAGATCACTCTCAATTCTCAGACTCTTCTTGTGGTGGAGGGGGTTCCCCCTATATATTTTATATGAATTTAGTTGTTATAATCCCTCCTGCATTTCAGCAGTATTCAATCTGATGTTCTATGCCAATATTACTATCTCTTCCGTATGTTCTATTTCTTCTTACAGACACTTATGATTTTAATACTTTTTTATGGTATGGGGCCTTCAAAACTGTGCAGGGCCTTCCCTACACATTTATGTATAACAGATCAACTAGAGGACATATAATGATAGGACATAAGTACTCCTTCCTGAGCCTATTAGGATGATTTTTGAATCAAGCAACAGGAACCCAACTCAAACTGGATGAAAGAGAAGTGGTGTATATTAATGTACTGAGATAGAGAAGGCTGTATGTGTAGCTCAAATGCAGTACTTGTTCCATTTCTTTGTGTTTTTCTTGCTTCTGCCTCCTCTGCGCTGGCTTCATCTTTAGACTGTCTTCTCCACAGTTGCAAGACAGCCGTCAACAGCAAAGGATGTATTGGCTACCTTGTGACATCCACTGAACAAGATTCCTAAGCTTTGTTCTCTTTGGGCCATCCCTAGTAAAGGGCATGAGTCTCTCCCTGGAACAACGGCATAAGCTGTGCTTCATGAGTGTTTCCCCATGAAGGAAATTTGGATAGATTTTGGAAGGAAAGTATATCTCCTGTTCCTATGATTCAGTTTTTTCGTGGTCTGAACTAGATTCCAGGAGATCAGTTGGACTTATTTCTAGCAACCTACAGATCAGATTAACTTTTAATATATATTATTGCATCATTTTTACTATATCTATTTTTCCTGTTTTTTCTGTTAATGCAAAGCTTCAGGGAAGATTTCATCTCTTCAATACTTTTATTATTGATCCTCACTAGCTACTATAGGACTCTCCTCACTGTAGGATGTCAATAAATGTTCACTATCTATCTGATTATATAGCCTTAAAATAATGTAATTTCTAGATTTATTTTATGTCGCTCCCTACTTGGGCTTTGCCTCTTGGGTCATATTGAGCCAGAACTAGGCAATCAGTCAATCACTAAATACATATTGAACCCTACCATATGCCAGACATTTGGTCGGGGGTTGGATGGGGGAGATAGCAAGAAGTATAACACATGTAGTATCTTGTTGAAGTATATCAAAGCAAAAGTGAATAGGTGAGGCCTATCTACCAGATCTGTGCCTCTCCTGCTACCACTGTGGGCATTCTCTTCGCTCTCTTTGGTGTTCTTCCAGGTTCCCCATTCTCTTGTTTGGCTTTCTGCTGCTGCTGTGCCTTACCAGCTCTGGGAGGGCTCCTTTGTCTATTTATCAAGTTAGTATAAGACATCTATGAAGATCCCAAGATGACTGGAGTACATACATGACTTGCCTTTGAGGCTTTACAGCATAGTAAAGGGCTTGCATGTAAATAGTAATGTGATGTGTGCCAAGATACAAATAATTCAAGCTTCCAGAACAGGGAAGTCAAGGAAGTTTTCCCAGAAAGAGTGACGCCCATGAACAACAACAGCAAAAAAAGTGAAGGTCAGCCAGGTGAAAAACCATTGCAGTCAGCTGGAGCAGCGTGGCCAGAGGCCATGTGAAAGAACCGAGCTTTTAATGTAGTATAAATGCAGGAGTTTTTCCCAAATCTTTTTTCTTATGATGAGAACTTCTAAGATTTACTCTTTAGGCAACTTTCAAATATGTTGTTATTAACTATAGTCACAATGCTGTAAAGTACATCCCCATGATAATTATTTTATAACTGGAAGTTTTTACCTTTTAACCCCTTTCACTCAGTTTGCCACCCCGCCCCCCCGCCCACTCCCTGCCTCTGGCAACCACCAATCAGTTCTCTGTATGTATGAGTTCATCGGTTACTTTGTTTAAAATTTCACATATAAGTGAGATTATACAGTATTTGTCATACATTTCTGTACCTGGGTCATTGAATGTATGTGAGAAATTGCTTGGAACAGTGTCCATTTCCATGTTCTGACATAGGTGGCATGGCTAAAGTTTTGGGTGATCCTTAAATCACTGGCTAATATCAAGGGGGACAATTTCCCCCATAAATGTATAGAAGGCTATACTCAGAAAAATACTAAAGGTATCTTTCTGCTTAGTAGGAAGGACGATCTCTAGAGTTCAGCCTACATTAGAGAAACCTGGTTAAGGCAACTCCTTGACTGGAGTGACAGGAACGGTTCTCTCAGCAAAAGGTCTTCCCACTGGGGTCTTCATCCCTTTCTATCTGGCCACAAATTCTCAACAGTTAACTCACTAAATGACAAGGTCAATAAAAGTGGGTCATCACTTTCTATAGAAAGCCTTGGTGATAATGCATCCTTGTCTGAAGGGCACGGTGGCCTCAATTAGCTCATTATCTTTGGGATGACCTTCAGGACAGTTTCTGTTCGGTGGAGAAAAGCAGATGAGATCACAGAGCACAAGGTGAGGCAGGGCTGGGAGAGGAGCAGCCAGGTCCTCAGGAGCAAAATCTCAATCAGATAGTGCCAATTCTGCTATCTTTTCTGTGGTTGGTTGGGTCTTCAGGTCCTGACTTCTCTTTCTGTATTTTTAGAAATTTCTCTTTTTTGGTAGGCAGAATAATGTTCTCCCTCACCCAAGATGTTCATATCCAGATCCCTAGAATCTGGGAATATGTTGCCTTCTATGGCAAAACAGGCAGTGCTAATGTGATCTAAGTTGAGGATTTTCACATGAGAGCCTGATCCAAGTATCCTTATAACTGAAAGACAAAGGTAGGAGGATCAGAAAGGAAGATCTGTTGAAGCAGACATTTGACACAGCCAGGATCCAAGCAACGAATGAAGGCCAGCTGCCTTTAGAAATTGGAAAAGGCTCCCTTAGACCCTCCAGATGAAATGCAGTTCTGTCTACACCTTCACCCCATATGTCGTTCCATGATGGTCTTTTTACCTCCAGGACTGTAAGATAATAAATGTATGTGCTATAAGCCACTAAGTGTGTGGTAATTTGTCACAGTAGCTGTAGAAAATTAATACACCTCTCTTCACTTGATGCATATGACCCATACATAATGTCACCCGTTCTCCACCCACCACCATCCTCCACTGTCAAGTCTGTTCAGGGCTGTTGATTCAGTGGGCTAATACTGGGCTATTGTGTTAGATTTAGACCTTTGCCAGAGCTAGAAGTGGCATGCAAGCTACATCTCAAGGAAAAGTGAGAGGAAAAGAGGGCCTATGGTGATTCATATCTGAGGCATGCCACCTGCAGAATGTCAGAAGGAGGCGTGACACCAAAAACAACATGAACCGGCTACATGCAGGAATGGAGAAACTAGGATGGAGTGTGAAGCAGGGGTAGCCAAGAACAGTTCAGCTGGACTGAGACACATACAGTATTATTGTTGGGTTTCACAACCTGTAGAAGACAGGGACCAGGTACGAAGTGATGCTATCCTTCACGGTCACAGCATCTCAAATGAATGCTTTCAATAAACAGAAAATGAAAAGAATCAAGAAATTAGACCTTAATGAAACAGTTATGTTTTAATATATACAAATAATATACACTATACTTTATTTGATTTGGTTGATGGAGACTCCCATTACACACAAAAATGTCTATTAAAATTTATCTTACAAACTTTATTTCTCATTTGAAAGTAACAAAAAGGCAAATACTATGCAAGTTCATCTAAAATCACTTGAACTAGTCTTATAAATACTATAAAAGGATTTTCTTTTGCTTTTTAAAAAATGTATTTTGATTAAAAAATTCCTCAAAAATATACAATAATATACAGTTTTAAAAGAACATTCATCTTTATTAGCTCATCTCTGCCACCTTAAAAAGTATCTTGGGAAAGCATTATTTTTACCACTTGGCAGGAAACTGAGGCCCAGTGACGTGCCCGAAGACAAACTTGTAGGAAGGAGAAGCTTAAATTGTAACAGATACTATTACCTCATTAAATCCTCTCAGCATAAAACCAAATTGGAGGAGCAACCTAAGTAGCAAAATGCAGCAACATGGAAGACTATAACTTACTGCCTTTTTAATTCCTAAGTACCTGAGACGTCAAAGTTTTTCTTCCCTTTGAAGACATTGTAAGATATCATGGCTCCTCCTCCTCTGGAACTAAATCCCAAGTGAAATGCTGACAGAGGATCCAGCAGGAGCTTCAGCTGACAGGCCCACGGAATCATCCAGAAGACAGGTTTGGGGACAATGTCTGGATGAACCTTCCCCCAAATTACTGGATTAACTGCCCTGGCCCCTCTTCAAGCACTGACTTGAGCCCGCATGTTGTGGGAGGTTATCTGCTGTTGTTCAGACACAAGTGAGGAGGCAGGTTGGAGCAAGGCCTGAGGTGCATGGCTCTTTGTGTCAAAGACCAGAAGGGGAAGATTTCATTCTTTGAAAGGATTGTTCCTTGGGCTACCACAGGTCACGGTAAGAAAGACTATCAATTCAGGAAGCTAGTTCTCCCCGAAGCTGGCCTCTTCTTACACATCCCTGCAAGAAAATGGAGGTGCACTCAGTGACACCAGGCCGACACCTGTCCGAGCGCCGTACAGGGAACACTGGTCCTGCCTGGTGGTCTGTGCCAGGGGGACCTGTGCTAAACTAAGTTTTAAAAATGCTACCAATATTACCTCACCTTTTAGATTCCCAAATGTAAGTTAATCATACCAAATGTTTTGTTTTGCTTAGAAGAAACCTTTTCCAAACTTATTTGAATACCTACACCCTCTCCCATATAAAAACAAATATAAACATAATGTGGGAAACATTCTCTTAGTTAATTATTAGGGATTTTCCCCCTAAAGAATATTAGTAGGTTGTCAGAAGAAAGGTAATAGACTAAAAAGGAGGAGACATTCTATTCCTGCCATTCTATTGCCGCCTACAAGTGAAAATAATAAAACATCTTCGGGTCTTACATTGTCAATCTGTAAGGTGTATAATTTCTCCAGCTCACTGTTTTGAGTATATTGTAGTTGAAATTAAGCTTTACTGAAGTGCTACAAAATAAAAACAAACAAAACACCTTAAGCCATTTAGAAGAAATGAGATAAGATTTTTTTCCCAGAAATGACTTACGCAATCAGTATCTAATACTCTCTATATTTAAAAGAACAGACCATAGTAGTCTTCATGTTATTTTCCCAAATGTTAGGTGGAGCTTAGAGTTTTCATCCCAAGTATTAGCTTATATGTATAGACTTTAAGGAGACAGGCAACATTTTGCAATAGTTAAAAAATAGAAGACCTCTGAAGGATGAATGATGGGAAAGCCATGAGAATATAGACAGTTTATTTTCTCACAACCTAAATCCATTGAACTACTTTTCAAAGGCTGGTCTCATGAGAGTGGTAAAAATGTATTTACTTAACTGCTATATATAGGATAACATGGAAAATATATTTCTTGGGATACTGAGCTGTCTGCCAAAGGCTGTCTTCATATGTCCACTAACTATTAATCAAATTAGCTAGCTTAAAAAAATAACAAGTTGTTTAGAATAACAAGTAATTTGGTGAGACGATGCTGTCAATTTATATCTTTCCATATTTTCCTCCCATCTCAATTGCTAGAGGTTAAGGTAGGCCTAAGGGTAAAGAAAGCTTTATTGTTTCTAAAATATTAACTATTTTATTTAAATACTAGATATTTTAACACCTATTCTGAATTTGCTCTATACAAGTAGACAATAAAGACATCAATATTTACCTCATGCTATGTTGAACTATTTAAACTAAATCCCTGAAGATGCACATCCAAAAAGTTGAGAGTTGTATTTTTGTTCAGCCTTAACCATAGGAAAGCAATGTATTGTAGAACATATTAATTCAATCTGTTATTTTTAACCACAAATGCTCTTCAGTTGTTAATGACAAAGTGAGAAATCCCATGCTTTTCCGTTTAGAACCTACCACAGTCTGCTTTTCCCCAGCTTCCAGGCTTCAGGGCTGTGGCTCTGAAGGACCTAACCCTTACTCCAGACGGCATCCCTGAGACACAATCTTTCTTTCTGTCTCCACTTCTGTGCCCAGGTCTCTCTTCTCCACATGTACCTCTAACCATCTGAAACCTATTGTTATTATTAGAGGTGAAAACATTTGTCCCAGGTCACCAAGCAAGAAATGAGAAAAGCTACAATTCAAAACCAGGCACTTGGAAAGCCTACAGACTTAATCACTACAGTGAATTTATAAAATGCTGTAAGGGTGGTATGACAGAGCTGGACTTGGATCCTGACTCTCTGGTTCCCAGCTGGATGACTGAGGGCTAGACATTTGATCTCCGTAATCATCAATTCCCTCATCTGTAAAATGAGAATAATAATAGACCTTCCCTCATAGATTCCTATAAAAGTTAAAGCACTTGGTTCAGTGCCTGGTCTATAATGAGGACCCAATAAATGTCAGAAGTTATTTTTATATTCTTAAATACTGTAAGATTTTATATATATATGCATATAGATAGATTTATACAGATATATAGATATATATATATATTCATATATATAAAATTGGAATACATGGCACACAGTTTATTCTTGTATTATCATTTATTACTTATTTCACTTATTAATTATTAAATTATTACACTATTTTTTCCATACAAACAACTTACTTTTGCCCCTCCCCAAATGAAATTGTATGGATCCTGATGGGGAGATAAAGTATATTCATTTTGCTAAATCTGTCTCAAGTATCAAGAATAGTTCATGAACTTAAATAGGTACTAAATATATTTTTTGATGGACTGATTGGTATTTAATTGTCTTTTATTCTTCATGTTAAAAATTTCCAGTTGTGCCCTGGCTGGTGTGGCTCAGTGGATTGAGCACAGGCCTCCCAACCAAAGGGTCACTGGTTCGATCCCCAGTCAGGGCACATGCCAGGGTTGCAGGCCAGGTCCCCAGTAGGGAGCACAAGAAACAACCACACATTGATGTTTTCTTTCCCTCTCTTTCTCCTTCCCTTCCCCTCTCTCTAAAAATAAATAAATAAAATCTTTTTAAAAATTTCCAGTTGCTTATTAAGAACACTGCTATGAAAGATGTGTGTAATATAATAGCTACCTATCCAGTTACAGAATGGACACTTCTCAAAAATGTAAACATTTTAAGTAATACTTTGGTATTTAGTTAACATTCAGTAAATATTTTTAAATGTATTTTTCTTTGACAAGTAGCATAGCCTAACAGCTTTTACATTTTCAATGTGCAATCTTTTTTTCCACGCCATAGTAAATGTCTTGTTCATATTTTATCTTAGCTGGGCTAGTATGGTGAATTAATTTAGCATTCACAGGGATAGATATCACATGCACTTTCCTAGGTGTTTCACTATCATTTAGCTTTAGCTAATTGGCACTTAAAGCCTTGCTAATTTTTCCCCAAAGACCCATAGTCATCTATAACATTCATGAATAATTGGGCTTTAAGTGGGAGTTAACAGGGTTGACTATTTCCAGAAATATGCAGAAATATTTTACTAGTTAAATTTGAAATTTGTATAACCCTTAAGTTATTGATTTTTGAAATTCTCCTCTCAAAAACTGAAAGTTAATTAGTACATGAAATGGAATGACTCGAGTTTTGTTATTAAAATTTGTTCATACATGTTCTATTTTTAAAAAGTTATATTCACTATCAATGTAGATGCTACGTTAAAACCAGAGCAACAACACCTGGAATCTAAAAACTGCTGTCAAAATAAATAAAATGTATCACTGTGACTTTTCGAGAAGCCTTATTTTTAGGATATTCTCATTTTGTAGTCAACTGTTTACACTTTAAAGCCGTGTCCCTTCCTCTAGGTCAGCACATACATGTTGACAGTATCTAAAAATTGGTCGGCAGTTACTTGTGAAATATAGTCTTTCACACATTCACCTGATTTTAATCCTAAATCAGTATTTCCTGCAGTGCTGACTGGCTTTGGGTAGACAGGGATTGCAGTGTTTCCCGCTTTGGGAGAGCTTTCAGCAGGTGAATAAATAGCAGCGGGTGGAAGGGAGAAGAATGCACAATATTTCCAACTCATTTACCAATTCACAAGACATATTTTTTATTTTCTTTCTCCTGGGAGGAATGGCCCAACAGAAGCAAGATATCAGTAACTGCATAGTTGTCATCTCTTACATCACCTTTTCTAATACTCTGTGAATTTCATAAGTCATTTCACAGATGAAGATACTAAAACTTAATTTATGAAGATCACACATGATTAAATGAAAGAATCAGGACTTTAGTAGAGGTCTTTGACTTCAAAAGTGATGTACTTACTACTGTGTGCATATTACCTGAGCTTTTCTCTAAAAGTGGAAAATAAAATCATTGGCAAGTTAATGGATATGTCTTTAATGGTGTGAATAATTGTAATTATGCTACATGATAATAATGGCATAAAAGACAAGTAGTGCCACAAAAGAGGCTAAACTTTTACATATAGCTATATTTAGTATTATTGACACCTAAGAGGAAAGGGAAAATAAAACAAGGCAAAATAAGAAGCTGCTAAGGTTTCTTTCTGGGTCTGTTACTGACAATGTAGATGTGGAAATCTAAAGTCAACAAAACTTCATTTCCCCATCCTCTATCAGATCCTATTGCTAATAAAGTCGATGCATTGCAATACGTCAACAAATGGTCACTGTCACCAATCAATCTATTGCCAAAAGTAGGCACCAATCTGGGGTGCAGTAAGAGGAGAAATTGTATTCAGGTAAAGAGTTTGCAAACTGAGGACATACAGCCTCCGGAGGAACCCCAAATTGTGCTCTGCTGAGACTAAGGGGAGATCACTTTTTACAGACAAAGTCCCCAACTTGGTCCCTGATTGACTCATTTTTATGCAAATGAAAAATCCAAATTTGCACAGTCTGATTGCTCCAAATGGCACTGTCCTGACTGGTTCGTGTGAAGCTGCTTTGATTGGTTGATAGAGATGCAAATGAGAATATTGCTGTGCAGTTCGGATTGGACTGGGCATTTCTCCATTCTATTGGTTGACAGACAATGCCAGGAGTTCCCTTATGAGGCCTGACTCAGACAACAGGAACACAGTGCAGGAGGCTGGCAGCTCAGTCTGAGCTTTTCCTTGAAGTGCAGAGTAAGAGTAAGTGTATTTAATCAGATAGCAGTTGCCTGCTGCTATCACTCAGAAATTAGCTAAAAATCTCAACTTTTAGTATTTCAGTAGTGTTTTTCCTCTTTAACTTTAAAGAGAGCAGGGATGCCCAGAGTCTGGAAAACAGCTCAATTAGAGTTGTTATTCACTGTGCTCAGAAAGAAGTCTGCTTTGACAACATTTTACCTATTTCTGTGCTTCCTCTACCCGCCCCCCCCCCCCACACACACACTTAAAGTCTCCCTGGTCTCCCTTTTCTAGACCCATTGGTGAGAACTAGATCCCTTTTCCTATTATAAGCACTGCCCTAAAGCACCAAAAGTTCTTCTAAATAATCCCCAAATATTTTATCCTCAAAGAATACACCTAATCCCTTAACATAGACCAGGAGTCAGCAAACTTTTTTTGCTAAAAGACCTTACAGTAAATATTTTTACCTCTGCAAGCCACTGGTGTTTATCCCAATTATAATGCGAAAGCATCCACAGGCAATATGCAAACAAATGAGCACTCTATATTTCAATAAAACTTTATTTACAAAAACAGATGGCAGGCTGGATTTGGCCCAAGTGCCAAGTTTGATGACCCCAATATAGACTATCTCCCTCGTTATACTGTGTTCTAGTGTCAAAGTAACAAAGAGGAGAGAGGTGAAACTGACACCTGGTCCTCATTTTGTCAGCATCTGGGATCCCACCGTACCTAGACCTAGGCTCTCTGTGCAGATTTCATGGTGATTATTAACTTAGACTCGATTCTGGATTCATGCTGCTTCCCCTCCTCTCCCAGTAAAAGAAAAGCAGGACTATCTTGGCACGAAAAGGCAATATTCCAGATTAGTAAATCACTTCTTTTGCAACACTACACATATTCTGCCAACTGAGTTCTTGGTAAAATTTCAAACTAAACAAATTTGCCTATCCACATTTCCTTCCCAATCTTACCCCTTATCTCTTATCTCCCAGACGGTCAGTGCCCTCTCTTGCCTTCACACTTCCTCCTCTACTTCGCCCCTCCCCATAAGATCTTCTTAACCTATTGACATTAACACAATATTCTTAAGAGTCTTGAATTTTACAAGTTAAACTTGTTAACGAAGTTCAAACAAATGATATGAAAAACGAAGATTTTCTTGTTTGAAAGGCGAGCTTATGAACCCAAATCATACTGCAGCTGGTGATGAGGAAGTATGATCAAGTGTGCAGCCCCATACTGTGCCTAAGCCATCACAATGAAGCTCCTCTTTTCCAGGGTCAGTAGAAATTAAGCTAAGTCCCGAATAAGGAGAACCTCCAGCAGTATTTTCAATTTTCTGGAGGAGAGAAAAGAGAGCAGAGGTGCTTCTTATAAAAGGTATAGGCAGTTCAAGGCCTTCCTTGCTGTGCCAGCTTAAGAGGAGATATGTGACAGATTAATTTAGGCCAGGGCACAACTTACTGGAAAGTATGCACTCATACAGGGAAGTAGAGTTAAATATTTAAATATGTCCAAATGAAATCTTGAATTGTTTCTACCCCTTCTTATTTTTTCTCTCCTAATTTTGTGAGAACAAGAACGGTTTTGTCTGAAGAGCTAGGTGGTCAACTCTGACTCATTTGTAAAGTCAAATGCTTTTTGAACTACAGTCTAGGTGTTAGGCAAATCACTGGGCTCTTTTAGATGAGAAATAAACATCTAAGTGAGTATTTATGAATGAAAAGAAAAATATCATAAACAACTTTTGTTCACCGAAAAGGAAGGTGAGATTCTGTACTTGTCTGAAAGTCAGTGGCTGTGTGTAAGAAGGACAGAGGACAATGTTGTATATAAAACAAGGAAGGAAGTCTGTAAAATTCAATCAACTTCTATAGGCTGATTTGGTACCAGAAACCAGGGGAGCTTAGAGTAGCTCTGCATTTCAGCAGACATAATGGATCTTGGCCTTCGGCCTACTCCAGTGCATTTATTTTCTCTAGGGAGTTGTTTTTATAGCGTAAGGAACTGGTCTAAAAAGATTTGGGGTTACTTAAGAAGAGATGATTTACTATTTAGCCCTGGAAGGGCTGTAATGGCTTGGAAGTTGAATCGGTACCTGGATTTATCTGAATGGACTCATCCTTCTTGCTTGATAAACATGTTCATTGGACAACAATGAACTAACTGGGCTAATTATGTTGTCAGCTAACAGTGGTGGTATAAAGGTATCTTAAAGTTGGACTCAGCCTTTCTAAAGCAAAATGGGAACCATATTGAAAATGAAAAGTAGAAATTCATCAGGATCCTCTTTCCAGAGGTACAAGGGCTTTCATCTCTGCCTCTTTCTAAGACCTACCTCATCTTTCCTCTCTATGTGAACTACGGGTTACTAACATTTTTGTACTGTGGGTGCCCCTGGCTCTTTTAGGAGACCTATGGAACCCTTCTCAGAAAATTCTTCCAATATATACAATACAGTATATAGGATTAAAAAGGAAACCAAAACACAATTATAAAATACACAATTTCAAAACACGATTTATAAAATACTAATGTAACTTTTATTTTTAATTATATATTTGCAACAAATTAGCATATGTGCTTCTTTACAACATAGTCTATAAGATCTGTCAGTGTGTCAATAACTCCCAAATTCTAAAACAATGTATAAATTTGGGGAGAGTTTCTAATATAAAAATATATGTAATTCTCCTGGAATAAAATGATAGTTACTGCTAATACTACTATAGTTTTACCTAAATTTATAATATAGTTAAGTGCTGGTGAAAATCTGTGTAATTCATGTTTCCTTCCCAGTTCATGAGCCCCCTGAATTCTACCGCTGGATCAGGCACACCTGGGCCCAGGTAAGGAAGTGCTTGCTTGTCTTTCTTTTTATTGCTATACAATGTGAGAATGGGTGGACTAGCCTAAGAGTTGCACTGTCCCCGACCCAGAGCCCACAACCATCACGTGTCTAATTGTCCCAATGCCAAATCCTTAGTTCATTTTATAACCAGGAGCCAGGTATCCATTTTTATTCCCCTACACAATGGAAGAATGGATCCAAAAGGATGCTATAAAGCAAGCATATTCTTGACCCACTCTTTTGGAGAACAAGTGAAAAGAGAATTTTTAAAGACAGGATAGGTATAAGGCAGACCTCCAAAAGAACTTGTGCACTACAGGTCTGGGACCTTTACGAACAATTTGAAAATTCCTTAGCCTAGCCTTACAGATGTAATGAGGGAGTTCTTCTTGGGGTAAAGAGTAATCACTGTTCATTGAAAAGAGAAGTTGTTTGTGTGCAAATAGAAGTCTAGGTATTTTCAAAATCTGATGTGGCACTGGCCAACAGAACTTTCCGTGGTGAGGGAATGTTCTCCATCTGCGCTGTCCAATATGGTAACCACCAGTCACATGTAATTCTTGAGCAATTGAAATGTGGCCAAAGTGACTACGGGTATAATTAAAATTTAAATGTAAGTAGCCATATGTTACTTAGTGGCTACTGTAGTGGGCAGCCCAGGTCTAACCTATTAAATAGTGCATCACCATCACTCTCCTATAACCATGACACTCCAGCCAAACTGGCAAAGAACTCCTATCATTCTGTTTCTGACCTTTGTTGTGGCTGTTTTTCAACCAGACACCAACTCATAAGTTCTGTCCATTTTTTTAGTTCATTCATTACCTCCTATGTCTAATTCATAACCCTCCTCCCCTAGAAAACTTCTATTATCATCCTAGCCCTCTGAAGTTTTAAGGCCTATATTGCCATATCATTAAATGGGACAAATCACATTCCACTTTGTACTGATATTTACCTTTAAAAAAATGCTTACGGTTACCTTCAAGTAGAGTGCAGGCTCCTCTGGGGGAAGAAACAGTTTCTCACATCTGTTTAAATACCTAATCTTTTCATATCGATGTTCAATGCAATTTTGCTGAAGATGAGGTCCTTAGTGGTTTGGAAAAACAGACGATGCAAATAAAGATGTAAATCCTCTAGAGCAAGGATGCCTGGAGGTAGACAGTCACTACATGGAAGCAGATCACTGGAATATTTCAGAATGAAGAGAGACCGAGATTGCACTTTGTGCTATCTTTAGGCAAATAAAGTGTTCTCTTTTATGAGACAAGAAAGGTCTCCTGATATTGAATAATTTACCCAAGACCACATATGAATAAAGAATGGGGGAAGAAACTGGAACCCAGGTCTTTCCCATACAGCAACATCTATAGAGCAGGAAGGTAGAAAGATTGGGTGAGGGGCTAATAGGAGGGAGAAGATAGCAGATAAGAGATTCACACACATAAAACAAAAACAACAACAAAAAAAAGTAAGCAAGAGAAGGTTTATGATATTTTGTTCAGGTTGTAGAAAACCACAAAAATAAATTCAAATATTAGATTGATGAGAAAGCCCTTCTAATTTTAAATACTAGTAAATCCTGAGTTACCTAACCAGATTAAACATAGAAATTCAGGCTGGATGGCCTTAAGTTCACATTTTTACCTGACAAAGACAGGTGCATTCTGCACCGTACATTTACATCCTAGGCTGCAGTGAATCAAGTGTGGATGGAAAGCCTTGTCAGAGTGCAAATTATTGACAGCATTTTCTGTAAGTTTCACGTGAAAGTTGGGGCAAGTTTTAGAAAAAAAAGATGATTGTGAACATTAAGTATATAGTGTGTAAGGAGAAATCACCCATCTTTCTATCTCCTAGGCAATAGCAGCATCATAGAAGGTAACATTTAACACTGCATTAGCACGAGCATAATGGATCCCACACACCTACTGGACTCTCTGACATGAGTACCCCAAAGCTATCCTATCAGATCTGAATCACTGTTCTTCATACAATAGAGATGGTTAGGAGACAGATGAAGAAAAAAAAATGAGGTAGGTAGGTAGATACATGATTAGAGAAAGGAGACTCAAAAGTCAAGGGACTGTGCTGTGGGTACCCTTGATTTGCTAAGAATATCCATAGGCTATACGAAGCACTGATTAAAACACTTAGACAAAGGTATGGCTACTACACAAAGTCATTCTCGACTTTAAGTTGGTAGAACCAACGTCAGTGACTGCTTAAAGCAGTCAGTGTTTGAATGTTCTCACCGAATGCCTACAGCATGGCACTAAGACTCTGCAAAAGAAAGGCTACTTTACACAAAAGCCAGTAGGGTTTACCTGTGTTCTAGCCTACCTTTGCTCGAAGTTACAGACTTGGAAAACTTCCAGTCATTCCATAAGCTTTTGGAAAAATACCCAATTATTTTTAATGTGGATATATTTGAAAAGCCGGTTATCAAAGCCAAAGAAAATATTTAGAAGCAGGATGTATTTGTATAGATAAGGAACACCTTTAATTACCAAGAGGAGCCATTATTTAAGAGAAATGAAATCAATGAATGAAATCAATGAAAAATAATTTCCAATGGTGAATCAATGGAGAGTCAACATGTTAATTACGGAAAGAGTAAGAATGAAAATTTGACCAATTGAGGTGACCGGGCCTGTGTACTACAAACCTGGCACTGTGCTTTTAGGACACGTTTAGCATCATTTTCATAATAATATTAGTATGTGTACTGCGTTTATGTTATACCAAGGCACTTTGCTAAAGAATTTTAAAGAGTATTTTGTTTAATGACCTTACTATAGATTATCTCTATTATTCTTATTTTATAGACAAGGAAATTGAAGCAAGATAATTAGGTAAATTGCCCACAATACATGGGAAAAGACAGAGCTAGTATTCAGAACCAGATAGGCAGACTCTAAAGAGTCTATACTTTTAATCACTATGCTATAATTCACACCGTGAATGAATCAATATGATAATTCATTTCTTATCAAAGTTAAATAATCTACAAAGCTCTTATTTGAGATAAAAAAATATGTGAACATCTCCATTCTGAGAAACCATGGCTTCAAGACCTTACAGCCACATTCTGTGACAGAAGGTGTTCTGTCCTGATGTTTGAGCATCCACCCCTGCTTCCTCCTCGCCAGGTCACGTGTTTAAGCTTCAACCTCCAGTGTGGCCATACTTGGAGATGGGGGTCTTGGAGGAAGTAATTAAATGCACAGAGATAAGGCCATGTGAGGTTACAGAGAAGGTGACTCTCTGCAAATAAAGAGAAAAACTCTTACTAGAAAAAAACCCGTTTGCCTGGCACCTTGATCTTGGAGTTCTAGCCTCTAGAATTGTGAGAAAATAAATTTCTGTCCTTTAAACCACGCAGTCTATGGCATTTTGTTATGGCAGACTAAGCTGACTAAGACAGAAGATTTAAATTGCGATTTTCTTTCCAAATAAGGAGTTATATGATTATAAGCTACAAAATGATTTCTAAAGTTAGCCAGTGAAAAGAAATTCTAAAATTAAAAACTTTTCACACAGCTCATACCCCATGACCCCCTCTTAAAAAAATATATCCTCGATTTGCAGTGTTTGTAAACCTTCAATAGGAGAAAACCTTGACCATTACTAAAAATCTTGTCAATAGAGTTTTATATGATTCTGCCTACATTGAAAAATTAATGTAGCCCACTTATTTGTAAGTAACGAAGTAAAGAAGTGCACACATAAACTGCTCCCATCACTTTTGCATGTTCCAGGTATGGACTCTCTCTTTAAAAAAAAACAAAACACAGAAGTACAAAGTTCTTGTGAAGAACAAAGTGTCACAGTTAGTTAAAATAGAGATAAATTCGGAGGTAAGTTCCTAGAATAATTTTTTAAGTGTACATTGCTCTTTCAGCTGGTACAAATAGATTAACGTACATGGCAGTATAGGTGTTGGAGCGCTCCGCTTCCTCTTTAAGCGGAGACAGCGTCAGGGGTGTGCATGCTCCGAGTGGCCCTGGTGAACGCCGAAGGGGTAATCCCTGTGAAGCCTTGAAAGCTGGCAAGTTCTATGCAAATGTCAAGTCGATCATTATTACCGAGTTTTCTACTCTAAGTGACCAATACCACATTTTGAATTTGAATCATGTGGTACATTATTGAAAGTTAGCAATACCCATTAGAATTAGAAAACGAATGAAGTGTTTCCCAGATGACCACGCCTAGTATTTTTAACAACAGTGGAGCACATTAGTTAGTATGGTTTAGTGACAAAAACACCCATAATAAATATGAGTTTTGTTAAGGGTCCAATAGAATAGTATAAACCAGGCTGATAAAGAACCTGTTGTGTGAGTACAGTGGATTTCAGAAATTATAATCATTTCATGTGGCAGATTTCCACAGAAAGGCTACATTTAATTTCAATTCAATCTTCAAATGGGAACACCTGCCACAGGCAGGGCCCTGTGCTGGATTCTGAACCATACAGAGAAAGTGGTTATACATCTGCTGTTGGGTTGTTTTACATCAGGAGATTTGGTGGTGTCAGGGAGGGGGTTATTTGCGGGGTGATGTGGGTGAAAGGTCTGAGTTAATTGACCTGAGAATGGGATAAGGTATATATTCAGAGAATAATATAGAATGTTTTATAAAAAAATCAGTGGAATATTATCCTTATATACCTACTTCAGAGGCAACATTGGATTTTCAATTACAGACCCACTCTTCAAATCTAGAGTTCATTCAACAAGCTTTGCTTTTTGACTCCTGATACACAAAACACCTGGTATCAATAATGTTACATTAGTAACTTAACAGAAAAGCCATTATATAACTTTTCTCTTTTCTTCCTTATTGCTGTGTCTTAGGGGTGCATTAAATCTGGCTCTTGTGCAACTCTTTCAGTTTTTATGTAAAAGAGGAAGGAAATCCCTCTCAATAAGAGGGAGAAATGAAAGAAGAACAAACTTAAAAATGATTTTTGCTTAGGTGTGTATAACTTCTACATTGTCATCTTTATTTTGCATTGGAACACATTCTTTGTTTTTAGGATATAATTGTTAGCAGGCTATTTTTAAAGTCTCTAAGGTCTTCAGAGTTCTGACTGCTGGTTTTTTGTGCATTTTTTACTTCCAGTTTATGAGGGAAAGTGTCAGACGGGTTGTTTCATCTACCATCACCATGGTTTTCAACACTGCGTTCAGTCTGCAGTCAAAATGCACAAATCTGCATCAGTCAACTCCGAGTGGGTAAATGCATTCTCTAAATTTGGGTACTATTTAAAAAAAAAAAACACCACCAGTAAACTAATGAGTCTAAATTCATAGTGGTAATGAAAGCTATCAGTTTTGTTAAATGATTTAAGTACGTAGGGTTCTTATGCTAGGAAGGTAAGGAGAAAAAGAGAAGCTAATTTTTTTCCCATATCTGTCAATTGAAAATATGTGGTGTTGTAGCTGAAACATGAATATTTTAAAGTAACAGCAAATGCCTGTAATTCTTCTTGGCCAGTGGTTCCAGGCATGTCCTTTACTGGCAATGAACCACATGCAGGGAGAGTCTATCTCACTGTGCCAAGGAGTTAATTATGCTTTCTGAGACTCTCAGGACTTGAGTGCCTTTATTATGCGCACCCCTCGCCCCTTTGGCCTAAGGTGGAACAAATTTCTTCTCATTGTTCAACAAATTGCTTCATTTTAACCAGAATTTTAATTTTTCTCTTTGTGTTTATGAGTAATGTTTGCAAAATCAAATAAAAAACAATGACACCCTAACTTATTCTCCCCTTCACGTTCACGTTTTTTCCTAGGGTTCACAGTGTGAACACAGCCCCGAACCCAGGGGGCGCTATTCCAAGCAGCAAAATGGAGTATGGCATCAGGCTCTGCAAACTATCTTTAGCTTATACAGTTTGTACATTAAAGAAAATAAATGCAATTGAGAATGCCTAATGGAACTGTCTGGCACATTATAGGGGGTACTTAAATATAGTCTGATAAAAAATTAAAACCAATTTATCAAAATGGTAAAACATTTGGTAATTTGGAGTACTCTTAATGTCCATTTAAAGTGCAATAGTCAGTAATTTATTCCATTTTGGAGATTTTAAGTTATCAGCATTTAGCACAATTTATAGCTCATTCTTAATTTTGCTATTATTTACTTTAGCAAATAGGAGGAGTCTTATGCTGCAAAAAAAGAGAGAAAGTGCTGATCCTCACCTTGGGGAGTCCCTCAGCGCAACAGATTCACCATGGAAAACAAATGGCAGTTCCTATTACCAAGGTGGAATTTTAAACTTATGAAAGCTTTTAGATAAGTGGCTCTCATACTTTATTTAGTATCTTGAAGAACCAACCAGGGAATTTATTAAAAATGCAAATTCCTGGCTTTTAGCCATAGGGATTCTGGTCAGAAGATTTGGAATGAAGCCAAGTAATATGCAGTGATTTTTAACAATAACCCCTAGATGATTTTATTCCTAGGATACATTTTGAAAAATACTCATTGATGGAAGACAATCTGTGCTTTTTTGTACACAATGTCATTTTATATGTAAACTATTGATTACAGGTATAGAAATCCTAAACGTAATCAAAATGTGGATTATGTTCATCTTTGGGGGTGTACACGATCTTGGGAAAATTCCATTTGAGAAATTGTATCATTTTGTACTGAAATTACAAGTTGTGTCACTAAGACCAAACCAAATTAATCAAATCAACAATTCACTTAAAAGGCTGTGGTCTATAATCAAAGCTGTAAATGTTTAAAGGTGTAAGGTGTATTTCCTTCTCTTAAATAATATAATTTATAGGAAATCATAGATAGTAAAACATTATCAGAAAAAATAAATATGGCATGCGGCTAATATTTGTAAACACTGGAAAGAATAGGCTGATTTTTTTAAACCAATATTCTCTTGTGTTTCAAAGATTTCCTAAAGAACACGGTTTTAGGGAATCCTCACAATGCTGAGGTCTCATTCTAGCCATGTATTGCAATAATGTTCATTATTGCAGAACAGAAACATACTTCACTGTGATATTTTGGCTTCAGAACTGAACTGATTCTAAATAACGTCATTGTAAATGATAAACGTTTTCTTCTATCAATGAGCTAGAGCTGGTACCACTATGGAATAATGGTTTGCACAGTGAAGAAGAAAACCTGTGCTCTTTTCATGGGTAAGAGTGGAGACCAGTGAGCTTTTTAAAGGCATTCATTCATTACATATTTTTCCACCCAGAAAAGTCAATTATAAAGGAATTCTGGATGTAAACCAGCAGATAGCATCTAATATTCAAAATGATGGTCTAAGTAGAAATTACCAAAAATACATAATTTTATATTACTTCTCCATCATCTTGTACATTCCAGAAAGCATGGAGTGAATCAACCTAATTACAGGCAAAAGTTGAAATACCACACATGTCCTCACGAACATGACAATATAACTAGGCCACTTAGAGGTGTGCACACAAATTCTAGGTTCTAGGAAGGGCAAGGCAGAGAGGACATAAGTCCTTGCACCTTCAAAGCTTGAAGTCCAAGAGCAAAGGTTCACCTCCAGCTCTTGACAGATTTTAGCAGAAAAAGATAGTTCGTGGGTGATGAGCAACAAGTTGGAGGAAAGGAGAAAGCAACAGGTAGTTTCTAAGGAATCTGCAGCCAAAGGCATTCCTAGTCCCTGAAGATGGGACTGACTGTGACAGGGACTTTAGCAGCTTTTTTTATTTTTTTTCTGATGTATGGTCTGGATTTTAAGAAAGAGCAAAAGAACAAGAAAATTTAGTTAGGACCTAGTCCTACATCCATTATCCAGGCAAAAGGCCACAGAATCAAACTTACTGGTGCTGTTTACAGTTGCCAAATGAACCATTTCAAATATTAAAATGGCATCAATACAGGTTTCTGGAGACACTCATGACATTAATAGCGTTGCCAAAAATATAACGCAAACTTTTGAACATTTGTCATACTTAGGAAGTTCTATTTTTCAGTTCATTTCCACAGTGCTGGGGAAAGAAAACATACATTCCCATGGTGGTAGGGGAAGGAGACCAAGGTTTAACGAAGGTTTACCATGAGCTTCATTCACACTGTGCTATGCCCTGTGCATGTTATCTCATTTGGAAAGTTTGTGATAAACGTGAAGTGTGCTAAGGACCCCAGACACAGCCTTGTGTGGTTTCCAGACATGTCAGGGTTTAACAATGAACACGCCATCTCGCATTACTTTAGTAGTTCACCTTTACTAATTGGTGAAATTAAAAGTTATTTTCAAACACACCACCCCCAAGAGGTGTCTGCAAATACATTTGCATATACACCCTCCTACATTTACATCTGTATATCTCTTTGGAGACCCATACAATATTCATTGGAAGCCATTGAAAAACAAAAATTGGCTTATTGGAATTTTTCTGTAACTGTCCATGGAGCAAGGATATGAAGAGAATGGGGGCAAATTATACAACTGCGCAATGTGGGGTTTTACTCCGGAAACGTACAGGCCGGAGGTTGGTGAGAGGTGGCACACGTCTACACTCGCCCATCGCTCCACGGAGAAGCGTGCCGGTGCCTGCAGAGCAGCTGGTCTCTGTGTCCTGCTACTGCGCTTCTTACAGTGTAAGCAGAAAATGCCCCCATCGTTGGCTGCTTTACCCTGGTTTCCTCTAAAAACTTCAGGCAGAGATTTACGTTTGAATATCATCTTTGGGGGTGTGGTTCCACAGCAGCAGGAGCAAGGGACAGGCAGAGAGACACATGGAAGGAAAGGAAACGGCTCAGAATGAGTTTTCCACTTGGTCAGCCCGAGAATCCATAGGACACACATCTCAGAATCATCCAATCAAAGGAAAAAATGGGAAAATATTTACCTATTGGCTTCTGTCTCCCAGTCGCCAAGAACTGTCCCCGGTGCATGAATGGACTTTACAATTCCTATTACTCTGCTTGCCTTTTGTGTCAGAAGATGGAGGGGCTTAGGTCCCAGGCCTGAGGGGAGGCATTGTCGGAAGCCTCTCTAGGAAACTGATCAAAGCCCAAGGCAGGAATAATTAGTGATGTTTTGGTAAATTTAGGATATGTGTGAATTTTCCTTTAAGTGCAGGCCTAAACGTTTGGGATTCAGATACTAGCAGGTTAGGTGCCAGGGATTACAGCTCAGCTCCTGGAGACCTAGAGAATTCACACAAAGTTGTAGCATCTCCTCCTCTTGTAACATGGGAATTGTGATTTGAAGTGCAGCTTTTATTATTTTATTTTTTATTTTTTTAGCAGCAGTGAATGCAGGACTTCAATACAGCTTGTCCATTGTCAGGGAATGAAGAAAGGGTGCCCGAGATGCCTCTAGAATTCCTGGCCGACACTCCATGGTCAGGTCTGGCATTTAGTATGTAAATTTATTCTAATAATTTTTTTTAAAGATGAGTAATTTTTAAAGGTGTTTTTAGGCACAGATTAGGAAAAACATTAATCTGGTTTACTTGATAATAGTTAACATTAAATCTAATTCTCACATTTTGTATGCATGAAGTGTAAAAGAAATCTTGAGTAGAGGGAAAACTCTCCATGTCTCACTTTGCATATAATAGAGATGTAGATGTTGGCCAAAGGGTTGTTAGAATCCTCCCATCCTTTTATACATTATGAAGGGCACGCCCGCTCTGCATCTTGGATATGACAAACAAGAATATTATGTTGATTGTATTTTCTGTTTAAGGAGGTTTCTTTTTTGATTAATAACTCCTTTAGTGATTTCTATCTTCTCCCTGGACTGAGATGATGTAACCCATCCATTATCATACTGAGCTACATTTTGATGGCTTTGGTTTAGTTTAGTTTTGTTTTTAAAAAACCCATACCTTCCTTTCCCATTTTTATACTTCCTATCACTCTGCTTAAAGCACTTTTTGGTATTTCCTTGGGATGTAAAATCAGTCCAGTTTATCTTTCTTCAACATATGTTTGTTTCCCTGCTCACTGGGCTTCCCTCTTTCCAAAGCTGTGGACAACCAGACTTAATTAATCTAGACACTCCCAAACCCCATTTGTGTTAATCAGCATATGTATAAGGTGATGGAGCCCAAACATTTTATTTAATAAAGAGGGAGTCCCAGCTGTCAACTGTCTTTTATAGGACTTACAAAAAGAAGGAATCCATCCTTCCATTTCTTTTTTCAACAAATAATGGTTGAATCATAATATGCACAGAATACTATTCTTTGTTCTGTGGGATCTTGTAAATCGGGAAAGACCTGAGCCTCCAAAGTACTTATAATAGTGTTGCTAACTCCATTTCGTCAAGTGATTTTGGTATGGGAAATAACCAGTGGGAAAGCAAGTAGGGGAAAAAAAATAAGTAGTAAGATTCCGAACAGATGTTCTACACAGCAGGAGATAGCATTTCCGACCTGGGATCCAACTTGTAAAAAGAAACTGTGTGGTGGCTTGCATTTTGAAAAGAACCCCAGATGGGAAAAGATTATACTTTGTAGCAAAGACACTACAGAGAGACCTAAATGAGATCATGACTACTTTCCTTGTGGAACCACAGAGAAGAATTTGGGGTTAGGAAGCCCCTTTGCGGATGACATGCGTGGGAGCAGCACTAAGCCATGCCTGGGCACGTGTGTTAGGCTGGCTGTGTTTGTGCGGGCAGCTTATAAAGCTCTAAATGTTCAACTTGTTGCCTTTTTATTTAGCATATTTTCTGTAGGAAATTATTTACACTGGAAATTATTTACGCCGAAGTCTCATTGTTTTCCAGTGTCTCAGCAAACCAGCTATTTATTAGGCTACAGTAATTATATAAAAACATAAAGTTAACAACCAGCAAGAATTATTTTTTAGGATTGCCTCACTTTCACTTAAATCTAACATCAATGTTATTAAACCTACAAGAATAAATAAAATTAATTTTGCTAATAAAGTAGATTTTCAAATGTTTTCAAGTCCTCTGGGGATTAAAGTCTAATAAGACTTGAAGTCACATCATCCTGTACACTGGAAAGGGTTGACTATCACGTGGCAAGTTGGGGAGTGTTCTGATCCAACAACAGGAAGCAGCAGAAAAAAACACTCCTTCACTCTGCAATGAGAGAAATATTAGAGTGCCATTCAGAAAACGTTCTTTGCAGCCATACAGATATATAATTCCAGGTCACTAGACAAGTTGAGTTCCAAAAGGGATTTTGCAAGATTTGAATCACAGGTCAGCTGGGTTGCTGTCTAGGTAAAGAATGTGGCAAAACTAAGGTCTAGATAAAAGGAAACTGAGTCAGCAGTTCACACTCTCAGAAGACGCAGTCCAGAGAACAGGGCAAGAAATGCTTTCTATCTTGCACCACGGGTCTAAAATGATACCCATGTGGAAAAAAAATAAGGAAATTCTCTGACCGAGGTCATGGAACCTATGAGGGATCTTATCAGGACAAGTGACATTATGGGATGATCCATTACTCTGAGGTGTTTTTTTTTGGTTTTTGGGTTTTTTACCCACTCCATTTAAATAAACACCTTCATTCTCTGTGTTGTATTTTGTTTATACTGGCTAACTCTCTCTGAAGATTTTTGGAGAATTTACTTGCTGACTTGTTGGTCAATTGCTTTCTCTTTTTCAAACGTGAGTTTTGTCCGGTCACCACATATCTTCAGCTTGTGAACAGGGCCTGACCCACTGTAGTGCTCCACAACCGTTAAATAAGTGAGTGAATAGTGAAATGAAGAGTTTTTATTAACAATCTTACCACATCATCACTGTGTTGTCGTGTACACAAATGAATGGTAATCTAAGCCACAGAGCCAGGGAGCGGAAGTACGCTGATAATGGAACTTGTTTGTGGGCGTGCACAATGAATTTCAATTCATCTTGTTTACATAAGAAGGATGCAGTATTAAGTGCAAATTTGGCATAGGCTTTGAAAAATAAGCCTTAATAGATTGACACATTAGCACTTTGGTGGTTCTCACCAGAGGTAATTCAGTGAAGGTTTCGGCTAAGATTAGGGAATGATGGTCCACGGAGTGTGACAGAGTGGCCTGCACACTTCACGTCCAATTTTCCAGAAGCAGCTTCAGTTCTCCCTTTCTTCCCCAGTGACGTTGCTGTGGAATTGATATGGAGTATTCTTAAATAAACAGCATTTCTCTAAACACTTGTATTCATCTGTACTATTTATTTTAAAAATGTGTTCAACTTTAAAGGATTATTTAGATCTTAAAAGTATCTTGCTCACAAGCTCATTTGTTCCATCAGTCCCTTACTCCCCTTCAAACAACTTACTTACTCCCTCCCCCTCTCCTTCTACCTCCTGGAAGTAGCACTGATGTTTTATATTCAATCTGTTATAGACGAGATAGAAATTGCATGAGGGCAAGGGCATTTTCTGTTTCATTCCTCGCTCAGTCTTTGGTGACATGTTGAATGCATAACAGTAACAACATTCAGACAACTGAAGGAGAAGCTAGTGGGCTGCTCCAAGTAGTACTTCCTGGGGTATCTGTATTTTGATGAGGTTCATCTGGTGCTTGACTGCATGTTTAGAAATCAGGTTTTATTAGTCAGTTGTTTTTTTTTGTGGATCATAAACGTTTTAGAAAGTTAATTTTAATTTTGATTATATATTTTCAAAAGTGAACTATTGCTGAAAGACTTACAGTAATGCTTCATTCCTCCCACTGCCTCACTACTAGCCCCTTTGCCATAGCAATCCTCCTTTGGGAAGATCCTCTTAGCTTTTCTGGTCTTTAACTGTTTATTCCTAACACTGCATAGTATTGCTTTATTTTGGATTCTTAACTTTAAACATTATCCAACTCCATCACAGTTTGGGAATGAACCCATGGTCAATGTTATCATTATCATAACTAATGTTAATACTGCTCATTAATGAGCCAGGTAGCATGCTCTATTTATATTGTATTCTTACAGTATTTTTTCCTGGAATCAATAACTGCAACTTTTTTTTTCTGGTTCCTTAGTTTGTTTTAAAATTATGGCTAAGTCATCATACCTTCTAATAGCTATGTAAAATATTGCCTCATTCAAATTTCCATGCAGTTAAATCTTTCTGTTTATCTGTTTCTCTTTCATCTTTATTTCCTCTGGAAACATCCCTCCTGGGGTCTTCTGCCAATCTGGAATGGCTTTGCTCTGTGTGAAGGCTTTTGCTGAGATGCTATTTGGATACTCTCTAATCCCTTGGGAAATTTTTTTTGCCTTTTTCCAATTTGTATCTCTCCATTTGAATTTGTTTTCCAATCCAAAGTCTTTTTTCTACTTGTTTTATCCCCTGTTATGGATGGAAATACTATTAGCTTCCAGGGAAACAATACAAAAGATATTTTTTTAGACTAACATTTAAAAACATTAAATAATGTTTTTAGACTAACATTATTTCATTTTCACATATGTTGATATTGTGTTTGGATGTAGACTACTAGAATACAAGGAGGGATGCCCCAAAACAGATTTTATTTATAAAAACTTGTGTAATTATTCTTACATGTTTAAACTTCAGTCACCTTCAAAGTACTTTCCATGTGATGCAATACACCTATTGAGACGTTTTTTCCACGGCTCAAAACAGTTTTTGAACTCATCGATTTTTATGCCTTTTATGTTTCTGCCCTTTTTTGCTTCACCTCTTCCACATTGGCAAAACATTTCCCTTTGAAGACTCTTCATCCAGGGAAACAAAAAAAAGTTGCTCGGGGCAGGTGAGATTGGGTAAACAGGGCGGGTGAGGCACGGGGGTCATGCAGCTGCTGCTCAGGAACTGCTGAACACTCGGTGAGGTGTGGGCAGGTGCGCTTGTAAATCACCCAACGTGAAATGGGCAAACACATTGAAAGAGTCTTCAAAAAAAATTCACTGAAGCCGAACGCAGCCTCTCACAACAATGTCAGCTGGTACACTGATACAGATGGGTTCTTAGAACACTCACCCAGCCGGGGAAGCCTGTACTACAAGGGACCTGCCCTCCAGAAGGCAATTCCGGACTTTTTGGTGTCCCCTTCATAGACATGGGTATCATCCACATGAAGAATTTGAAATACATTGTGCGACTGTCCTCTAGCTTTCTGTGTTGCTTTTAGAAAGCAAAAGCAATTTTTATTTCTGATCTTTGTATGTACTACCCTTTCCCCCATCTGGGGGGCCTCTTATTTGTTTATTATTTATTTATTCATTTTCATTTATAGCTTTAGGCAGTTGGTGGTAGGTGTTTTCAATCTAGAGACTTACATCTGTCAGAGGTGGGGAGTATTTTGGTTTTCTCTGTGGAACTTCTATCAGTCGGATGTTGGGCATCCTTGCTTAAGTTTTTCTTTCATCTTTCCCTCTCTTGTTAGTTATCTCTTTGTATTTTTGATCTCCCAACATTTTTGTTCAATTTTTATTTAGCCGATTATTACTTTATGCTCTAATATCTATTTTTTCCATGAACTTCCCTTTTCACACATTTTGTTTTGTTCCGTGGATTCAATAGCTCTCTTATCTCTCCAAGGATATTAATTACAGTTGGGTTTTTTTTTCCGTCTCCCTGAATTTGTTTTGTTTCTTTTCTCCCTTTAATTTTAGAAGCTTTTAGTTCTCTGGTTTTGTTTCTAATTAAGATCAAGGCCCTAAAAAGTGACTAGGAAGTTCTGTGGGTGTGGGCTGCCCTCTGCACTGCTGAACTTCCTGTGCTTACCAGGACTGACCAGTCAGCTCCTGTGTTATGAAACCCCCAAGTGTCTGCATTCCTCTAGTGGGGTTTGCTGTAGGCGGTACATTCTCTCGTTCACCTGCCTACCTCAGGAGAATTAACATGGCTACAGCTTTCTGGAATTTGGTGGGAAAAGAAGGCTCTCTATCCATAGTTCAGTAAGCAAACTTTAGCTTAATTTCATTGTTTGCCCAATATTGTACCTTGCTGTCTACTGGCCGTGTACCTGCAGGTGTGTCACACATGGTTAGTCATCTGAAGGTGCTCAAGGGTGTGTGGGGACCAGGGATGTGGAGCTAATTGCTCCCTGTGTGGGTTTTCAAATACTCTCCCTGATATCTTCAAATTGTTCTTTGTAATTCCAATTTCTGAGCCTTTCCAGAGTTTTTAGGAGCCAAATGTTTCAGTAAATCTGTGTGCCATGTTTTATTCCCTCCACTCTTCTAACTCACTCCTCTATCTACTCAGTCTTCAAACATTGTGAGTGGGCATTACAGATGTCTGCTAATTTTTTAAAAAGGGATTCAATGTGTTCTTATTTTTGTTTGTTTTCTTAGATGTTAGGGAGGTGGATTTTGAAAGGAGAGGAGATGGAAACGTCTTGATTTCCAACTTAAAAATCATAATCTGGTGATCAGATTTTGAAGGATAGATGCTCATTATTATAAAATTTGCCAAAATTTGTTTTTAAACAGAATGACATTTTATTAATCAATACTTGGCAAAATTATTGTGAAGTAAATTTAAATATTTTTATTGGTTGCTGAAAGAAATCTTGTCCCACTAGGAAAGTCTACTTAAACTAAATAAAGACCTAAACATTTCTGGTGGGCATTGAGTCATAGTAGGGGAAGGTAAGTGACCTTCCTGGTTAGTACTGTCATATCATCCTAGACTAATGCCACGTTCTCCACCTGAGTAGGTACCTGATCAGTAAACACAATGCTTATACGGGGCAGCTAGAAAATTCTCACCACCGTATTGTACTGGTAATAACGCAGATAGATTCCTATTTTCTTTGTTTATTCTTCCTGCAGAATATTTATACCTATAACTACAACAATATATTTTACAAGTATTTGGGTGAGAAAGGAACAAACATATAAGTGCCCACTGTGTACCACATACAGTACTGTGGCTTGTGGATTTTTATTATATTTTTGTCAGATATTTGTTACATTTTAAATTTATGTATTTGTTAGTGAGATCTGAGGGCAGTGCCCAAGTTTTGGATAAATCTTAAGGTATTCCCTCTCATTTTCTTGTATCATTTCCTGTGTAGACTTTCACATGTGGCTAACTACATTCATTTTATAGTTCTTTCTATATTTTTTTATTTTTACTGTTGATTTTTTCTGGCTTTGTTTATAGTTATGTGCATAAATCTTTTGTTTATTAATATCATACATTGCATACTTAACATTGTAAAATCCTCATTGCTTAGCTTTTCACAAAAACCCCCCCACAAATTCTTTGTATTTGAAGGGGGCTTTAAACAGCAGGTCACAGTGCAAAACTCAACATAAGCCCTCACTCAAGTTTGGTACTAAGCCACAAATAAAAAACATTGTAAAATGGAGGCAAAGGAGGAGGAGGAGGAAAGAAGAAGAAGAATTATTTTAAATTGTAGTGTGAAAACATACATACGCACACATACATCAACAACAAAAATATACATTTGTAATCATGCACATTTGTATACTTCCTGGACAGGAGTGCAGCCACGGAAGAGTTTTTCTGACTCTGGAAGCTGTTTTGAATTTTGCACCTGCTCTTGAGGTGAGCCAGACTGGCAGGAAGAGAAGGTAGGACTGATTCCAGAGTGTTAGTGCTTAGCCAGTTACTAGAGTCACAAACCCTCAGGGTGAGCTTGAGCTGCAGATGCAAGGCAGATCGTCCTCCTTGCGTTAAAAAAGAAATTTCATGAAAATAACGACTGGTCTTGAGCCCAGCAAGCATGGAGAGGAAGAATAAGTTATCCATTTCCAGCAACTTTATAAATATAGGACTTGCTTAATACAGACGGATGACCTTGAATTCCCTTCTTATGAGTATGTTTGTAATGCTGAAAGCAGCCCCAGGAGGCTGAAGAACTACTCACACAGTGGCTATTAATAAACAGTGGTCTAAAAGTTACAGCAGTATAAAGTGTTTAGACAGGGGATTCACTTCAATATTGCAATGAAATGCTGAAGAAGTGGGGTGCTTTGCATCCACAGCCGTGTCTGAACACTATGGGTTGTGTGTGTGCATGTGTCCAGATGAGTGCACACACTCATGTGTATGCATGTACAACTCATGCTCACATACTTTGGAAGTCCTCACTTGTGTGTGGATTCAGTAGTAGATAATGCTTTTTTTAAGAACATTGTACAACTTAAATCTCTGTAGCAATGACTTTGTTTCTAAAATCTTTCCAATATTCTCACACTTCGAGAAATGTCAATGATGGTATTTAGTACTGTGGAACTATTATATTTTAATGAGAGTATGACAATCGTGGGATAAAAACATTCGAGTCCCTGCTTTAGACTGAGTTCATTTCAAGATGTAAGAAAAATAATATAAACTCAATAAATTTCCTAATGACAGTTGGTCAATAACATCTTCAAACACAGAGAGTGGTTTTCCAGTAGTTAAAGAGAAGTTACCTGGATGCACACACGAGCAGCAAGGGTAAGTTGCTGAGTTTTCTTTTGCATCCCAGTTTCACATTTGGGTGTATGACTGCCATCTTTCCATTTTATTTGTTATTTCTTGTATATCTATTCTTCTCCTCACCCCATCAGTCATTTTATAGAGTAATATGTAATGTGAAAAGCATCTTTAAGAAATTATATCATATGCCTTTTTTTAAGGTAATTCAAACTTGGCCAAAAAAGAACTCTATGCTAAATTTATATATGTTCCCGGAGACAGAGACAAACTATTTTTTCTCTGTCCCCTTCATGAGACATTTAAGCAAGTGGAGAACAGGTGCCGCATGCCTGGAACACCCTGTACTCCGAATATTCTCGTAAGAAGCTGTTCACTCTGGGGAGAGCATTTCATTTCTAAGTCCCAGAGAACACCACCTGTGCTTCGTCAGTCACTGCGGTACACAACCTCTGCGGTAAAAAGGGGTTTGATTGGGCCGTGGATAGAATTGTTTCTGCAAATACTTCGCAGGGGAGCTGATACATGACTTTACATATCCCAAGTGGGGAAATTTCTGTACATGTCTTAGGACAAAGTATTTCACCTGTGCTTTGCATGAGAAGAATAACACAAGATTGAGCAATGTGCTAAAGCACTATATCTTTCTTTGGAAAAAAATTGCTTGCTTTTACCAATATGAAAGATGTAACTCAGTTGTGTCACGACGGTGACACTCGTGTAGGAAAAGAAAAAAATGAGATGGAGGGAAATATTGGTTAGCAGGATTAAGGGGCAAAGCTCCAAGGTTTTGCATTCATCTTGGGACTAGTAGGTATATCTTATGGACTTGGTCTAATAAAAACAACTTACACAGCACTGTGGGTAGGAAAGGAGCCCCAAAGACAATATTTGTAAACCATAAATTACTAATATATATGTACTCACGAGGAATAAATTATTTTGCAATATGGGAAGCATGATACTGCTTTGAAGAAAAAAATAGAATCTAGATTCTGAAAGAGGATTAACTCCACCAGGCTCACAGGATATCTATTTTTCTTAAGTCATTTTTATTGCCTAGAGTTTTAAGTAGCCTAATGGTTAGAAATAATGAGCTTGCCCACAGAGAACATCTTCTTAACTCCCCCAGGCAGAGATGGACTATGATTTCTAAGCATGTCAAGGTGCTCTGCTCATGTTCTATACTCCTATCCCACACCACCCCAATGTATATGAATAACTATCCAGCCCCCCAAATGTAATGCTGCTCTACATTAGGGTATCAAGTAGTTTTGCAAGAATGATAACTATGTTGAACTCCATCTGTGATGTAGTGCTCCAGGTTAAGTTCTTTATGTCTATATATTAGCTTTTAATTATTCTAGATGACCACAGCATAAATTTTGAATTGGAAATTATTGGGGAAAACTAGGTGGTATGAGGGAATTTGTTCTAATGACAACAGGTCAGTACATAATATTAGAGGTCGTTGAAATCTGAAAACAACAGTGTAGGCCTGACCCCACTACCATGAGTTTATATTTTAAAAGGTGTATTTGCAGTAGTCTAGAGGAAATTCCCACTTGAATAACTGATCACATCTGACACGAGGTTCATTTCTCTTTCAACTTAGACATGTTTCCTTGCTTATCTATTTCATTTTGTCAGGGATATCGCTATTCTTCTAGTTTCTAGGGCAAGAAGCTAGGAATATAGGTATCATCCTTGCTGTTCTCACCATCATTTTCTGTGTCACCTTCAGCTAAGCCTTCCATTTTTGTCTTTATCAAAGATTGTCTTGATTTACCCTTCCTTATTTGTGTGCAGTCAGCGTATTAGCTCCCGGGGTTTTCAGAGCCCACCAGCTGTCCATCTCCAGTCCCCAGCTCACATTCTCTGCCTTCCTCGGGCCTCTCTTCACTGTCATCACACTTTGCAAAGGCTTAGCTTACCTCTGGAGCTTTCTTTATACTCTTCTTGCCTGAAACGTCCTTCTGGTTTTCGAGGTCTGACAATTTCCCTCTGATATCGATTTCTTTCCAATGTAACCTAGACATCATGGTTTAATCACTTAAATGCATTTTCACCAGCACCCTCAATTTCCTTCTTATTTTTTCTCTCTTTAGGCATTACCCACCCCCCAGCCATCCCCATGGAAATACACCACCAAAGATGAATCTACTGATTCTTTTTATTAACCATCCTTTTCTTTTTCCTTACTATTTGTCCTTGGTGCTGAACATTAAAAATCTACAATGGGGCTGAACAGTACCACCACACCTTTATTACAAACGAAGTGGGCCCTCAGTAGTACCAGGCATTTATTTCTCTTGTGTCTGATTATGGCTTTTTTATATTTCCTTTTATTGCTGTTCACAGGTTTTATAGTGCTCATTTCACTTCCATTTCTTGACCCCTGAGCAGTTGATTCTGCTTGATTCTTCAAACAAAAGAGAGGCTGTTAGGAACAGCTCACCTTTCTCTCTGGCACCCTGGCCTCGAACACAGAATCCATTCTCATCCATCTCTCCTCCTGTCTCAGAGCAAGGTACCCCTTGGTCTTCTCTCTAGGACATCCTTCCCCGTGCTCTAGGATCTCGATCATTATTTAACCCCTTTTTTTTATTTTTAGATATTCTACATTTCTTTTTCTCCCCTGAATCATTCTTCTAGAATGTATAGTCTAAATGTCCCTCCACTCTCAAAAATAGTTTATCTTATCCCAACTTCCCCTTCAAGCTACTTTCTAATTCCTTTTTCAATTGTGGTTAATCTTCATTGAGTGGAGAAGGGAGAGGAGAGATGACAATCACTGGCTCTACTTTCAAAAATTTCACACAGTCCTTAAATTATTACAATCTGGCTTCCACTCTCATTACCCAACTGAGATTGTTCATTCTCCCATTAGACACTGGCATTCTCATTGCCAAATCCTATTTTGTTCTCATACTACTTGATTTTCCCATGAAATTGATATTCAGAGAAGCTGTGTTATTTCTCCCATGAATTCTGTACTACCAGTTTCTCCTTTTTTTTTTTTTTTAATGCATGTACTGCCTTTCTGCCTTCTATTTACCCACCTATCACATTTTAGGATATTCTCCTTGATATTCATTTGTTTTCTTTGCAGAGCCCCCAAATGATCTCATCTTTATTCAGAGTTTTACTGGATTTATATATGGAGCAGAATTCCCAATCTGTATGTCTGGGTCTCTCTCCATTTTAGTCCCCTTTGTTAATTATGACTTTTATCTTTGAAAGTATATATATATATATATATATATATATATATTTCCTCATATCATTATCTTATTTACATATATCCTTGGTATCTATAAAATAAAGGTCAAACTCTTTAGTGGTGTAAGCCCTTCAGCATCTGGATTCTCATCTTTCACTACTCACAGCTGCATATAGAGTTCTCCAGTGACACTGAAAATCATACCATAATCTCTTCTTCCGCTCTGTTTGTGTACTATTAACTTCTCTTCTCCACTCTAGATCAAACACTGAAAAAAAGTTTCATGACCACGAATAGAGAGTATAATTCAGATCTTAAAAAAATACTAATATGTGACCATTTTGAGATTATCTTGTTGGTGCCCTGGGGCAAAGTCACACCCTGAGAGATTCAGCTTTTTCCTTCCCACTAGAAAAATAAATAAAAGTGATCATTGTCAAACATCCTAGGAACTTCAATATGAAGTAAGCCATAAGGTGTGTCTTTGACCTGAGGGTTGGAGAAATGTCCTTCTTTCTCAGGCCCAGGGACTTCCAGGAATGGGACTGATCTAGTATCCTAGGCTAGGTTTCCACAATACAAATTCTCATGTGACAGGATTGGCGTGCAAGTGGTTTTTTGAGGACAAATTGGAAAAGGCACAGGAAAAGCATGATATATGAGGGGGGAAAGCCAACAAGAGTATAATTTGAGATGAAGTCCCAGCTGGGCTTGATGCTGTGAGAGCTCTGGAGTATCTCATGCACCTCTGATGTTGTCCAGCCTTGAGGGACAAAGGAAGCTGGAATTTTCTCTACTTGCCCCAGCAGTTAGTCATTGGTTACCTCCTGGACGAAGGGAGTAGGGATGAGGACTTGTAAACCCCAAATACTGCTAGCTGTGCCTCAGGAGCAAAGAGCACTCCTCTGAGGAAGCTGCAGGTGTGAGTGGTTCAAAGTAGAACACAGAGCTGGCATTTGCAAACAGAACTGGCAACCGAGACATAAAGGAACACCAATAATGTCCAATTCACCTGGTTATGGAGAACTTGCTAATAAACACAGAACTTGCTTTTTTCCACTGCCAGCAGCAGTAGTAGCAAGAATGTCAACAGAACAGAGAAGTGACAAGTTTGGAACAATCATCTTCTAAGGAGTAGTTGAGTTCTCTGGCCACGTGTGGCCCCCCTAGTCACACCAGGCCCTAAGTACCAGGACCTGGACCCCTGGGCCCCAGAGAGAAGAAGCACCAGTGGTCACTGGCAGCAGCCCAGTGTGCACAACAGAACAGAGACATTCATTCTGAGGGTGGTTAGCAACAGGGCAAAAGCATAGGGACAAAATGAGCAGGCCCAAGAAGAATGCAGAGTAGCATCATGGGAAATTCAGGTAACTGAGATGTGGGGGAGACTTTGAGAGAGAGAAATTACTAGAATCTCTGAAGCCAGTTAAAGTTTGGGCTACATTTCTTTAAAGTACTGCTGAGAAACTATAAACATCAGGCTCTGAGTCCCCAACAGCTGCATTTAGTTAATCCTCTAATGAGCCAGAAGGTGGGGCAACAATAACTTGTCTTCTCGAGCTCCAAGACCCAGGAACAATGTTCCAACTTGAATGAACTCGTTTCTAACTCCCCCAGACACCGCTTCTCCATCCTCTGTGCTGGAAGAGCACTTTGCTACATTTATCACAGAATCTGATGCACTGCTCTGTGGTGGTCTGTTTCTGGGTCTGTCTAACCCAATAAACTCCCTCCAGAAACGCACTTACGTCTGCTCCTCAGTATTTAGCATAACATGTGGCAAGTATTTTGGTCTTAATAAATATTAGTTGAGTAAATAGAGTACCTAGAACCATATTTTTATTCATTTGGTGGTGGGGGGGAACATCTTTAAGAGCCTGATGTAAGCTGTAAAACTTCTTAGAAAAATATACAAACACACAGAATTTTGTATAAAATAACCTGGAAGAATTTCTCAAAATAGACCCCCGCCCCAAATCAACATTGTTCCTAGGATTAAGTGTCCTTCAAACTCAAGACTGATAGTGATGATCCTCCAAAAATTTTGAAACCCTGGTATATTCTAACTCTTACGTGACACTAATAAGAAACTTAAAATCAATCCAAGCCTTAAGAATTTAGGAGCTCTCTCACAAGTTACATGCACCAGCTACGTGGTGGAAGTTCATACGAATTATAATTAGTGTGAAGTGAAGCACTGATGGGAGCCAAGCAAGAAAACAGAAGAGAAGGAAATGAAGAGACCAGTTAATGAAAAAAGAAAATGGGCAGAGAAAGCAGGTTTGGCCCTCAAAGTGAATGGTGGGAAAGGCGATGTCTTCCCTCAGATTCTGGTCCCATTCTAGGATGTCTCATTCGACTACTGAATGAGTCATGTCTAAGGTACTTTAACCAGATGTAGACAAGACCTCTTTCTTCATAGATTCTGTCTTTTCCAAGTCCACCCAGGAGCCTAGCATTCCCTTTCATTCCTCTGGTCTTAAAATATGCTTGCTTTCTAGATGTTCTCTATATAGCCAATGTCATTGACATCATTTATTTAAGTAAAGGGAACAACTTCCACTGTTTATGTGCAATGTGTTAATATTGCCAATTTAGAGATTTTTGAGTCATAGTGTTACCACTGGTATTTAGCTAATCATTAATAAAGGAAAGAGCAAAGGGAATTAGACATTGAGCTTAATAAACTGGGGGGCAGGAGTCTATGTGCTTCACGGGAAGCTACAGCTTCATACCCCAGGGGATCACAGCATTGTTCTACCAAAGGGCTCAACACTCCTCCGTTGCCCCTCTGGTGCCAGGTTGCCTGGGGCGAGCAGGGGGAAGTAAGCACACGTGCGACAGAAGTCAAAACGGCACAGCGGGAGGTGCTCGACCAGGGAAGCCTATCTGCCTAACTAGGGGATGTAAACCTATCAAAACCCTGTGAAAGCTTGGGAAGTTCATTGGTCAATTTGAAAAAATACCTGGTCACTCCCAAACCCAAGCTCCTGGTTATAGCCCCAGGGAACAAAGAGCTCTCTCTCTCCATCTCCCGTTTGCTTCTGACCCACACTTATCCCATGCACTTGTGCACCTTCTCTTCACAGCCATGTGGCCTCAGCAGCTGCATGGATTCCACAGGCAGGCTCCAGGAGGGAGCCTAAATACCTCAGCACAGCAATGGATTGCAGCTGGGAACACACACTAAGCTAGCTGGATGCTGGACTGTATTGTATGTGGCCTTTATTCTGCCCCTACTAAAGACACCACTGGAACTTTCCCACGGCCAGGTGGATGGAGATAAGACATTGGGAAGTCAGGGGGGGAAACCCCTGGTTTTACATCATCAGTACAGTTTACCATGGAACCCCATCCTCCCGTGCAGGTCTCAGGAAATTCTTTACCTCATGACACCACAAAAACTCCATTTACACAGATAACAATTTGTTCTCTGTAGTGTTTCTACCTTTGATAAAAGTGGAGTGAAACATTTTGCATATATAAAGTGCCAATGAGTAATTATTGACTAGCTTATTGCTGACTGCGCACAGTTTTAATAAGAGAGGTATCAATTTATATACTTTATTTCTAATTTTAAGATATTTTAAATCTTATTCTCTTACTTTTGAACAGTTCGCCCTGCAATTTGAGATTTCACTCTTCAGTTTAAGATGAACCCTCAGCTAAACACATGAGGAGGAAAGGCAGCATCCTGATAGAATCGAATTTTGGTAAACAATTATTTAAAGGTAAATTGAAAATATAATCCACCAAATAACCATATTTCTTCTGGGTACAAAAACTTACTCTTTCTGTGTTACCATGACCATGACATCTCTAAATGTGTGGGGAAAACTAGAGGTAAAATATTTCAGATGTGAAGTAACATATGTTTAAAAGTCTCTTTAAACTTTCCCACAGAGATGAATTTTTTACTATCAATTGTGGTTCGATTTTTGTTAATGTTTGTGCTCTTTTCATATATACTTGAAGTATATTAAATGTTTAAATTTCTGATTGTTTATAGTAAAATAGCACATTTTCTAGATTCAAAGACACATGTTTCTAATATTTGGGTGCATCTTACAATATATATGAACATGTGATATAAAAGCTGCCTTTAAATTGATGGTGTGTTTTTCAAATGATGGGATATCAAGATGGAGGAGATAAAAATAAGATTTTGTTTAGTCTTCCAAAAACACTTCTCAGAGATGGGTACTTCTAACTGTCTACAGCTTCTAAGTTCTCTATCCACTCCCCTTTCATCTTTTTCACCTTCCATCTTAATTGCCTTGTCGAGGGAACAGGTAGGCAGGGCATTCTGAGAATAGGGTAGAAATGAGACGTGGTTGGCTTTCTGATCCTGTGAGAGACATCCATGCATTAGCAGTCAATCAGTGACAGGCAATGTCCATTTCTTACTGTTTTATATCAGTTTTAGGAAACTACCTTCATACCTGGCAATGTTTCCAATGTGGAGTTAGATTGAAACATTCAAACAACAATTTTTAACAATATCAAATCCAAAATGCTTCCTTTTAGCACTTGGCCACACTTTTTCCCCAAATATAAATCTATTTGCATTAGAATATGCCAAAGGGTTTGTCTCATTAAACTGTATTCAACTGAAAATATTTTATCAGTGAGAAAAACAAAATGTTATGTCAAAGTTACTTAAAAGGTGATGGGGGGAATGAAAGTCATTTCATGAAACAATGTGAAAAATGAAAAAGCTCTCTTTGATCATAGTTCAAAGGTTATGTCCATTTCCTAGGTAGTTATTTTGGCAATTAAATCTACTCAAAAGTTTTTATCTTTAAAAAAAATTAATTGTATGTTGAAAAAGTGAATTGGAATAATGTACTCTGTAAAGGTTAAAAGAGGTTATTCCAAATGTTATTTCAGTAAAATTAGATGTGTTATCATATGCAGAAAAGTTTAAGATATTAAAAAAGTATAAGATACTAAAAATATTATGGGACAAATATTATTTGGTTTTATTAGTAAGAATTGTTATGGAAACATGTATTCGTTACCTCAAACCAATGATTTTCAGCCTTTTTCCTCTCATGGCACACATAAACTAATTACTAAAATTCTGTGGCACACTAAAAATACATTTTTGCCAGTCTCACAAAAAATAGGTATATTTTGATTCATTCACACCAGATGGCTATTGTTGTATTGGCTGTTGTTCTTTTTTTAATTTGACAATCTAAGGGAAAAGAGGTCAGTGCCCCTGACTAAATAGTCAGGTATTGCATATTTCAATTTTTTTTGTGGCACACCAGTTGAAAATCACTGCCCTAAGCTGCTAATTTAATTGGTGTTTGTAAGGGCAATGCCAGTGTACACTGCTATGTATCAAGTTGTTTAAAAGTCCACCTTGATTCAATGACTGGACTATACATTCCTGAAGATACTGATCATAGTTCACATTTTTAAACAGCTTTATTGAAGTAAAACTGACATATAATAAACTATATATATTTAAAATATACAGTTTGATAAGTTGTTCCACAATTCACTGATCTTCTGTTCATTTTTTCCACTTTTTTTCCTCTGTGTTTCATTTTAAATAGTTTCTATTGCCATGACTTTCTTCAGTAGCATCTAATCTGCGGTAAATTCCACCCATTGTAGTTTTCATCTCATGCATTATTTTCAAGAGAACATCTCTAGACATTTAATTTGGGTCTTTTAAAATATACTTTATGTTCCATTTAACATTTGAAACATGTGAAATATGCTGCAGTCCTCCCTTCACTGAGGGGATGAGTTCCAAGTGGGTGCCGAAGCCTCGGACAGCACCGAACCTTCTGTGTGCTGTCTTTCCCAACAGGTACATGCCTAGAATAAGGTTTATAAATTAGACACAGTAAGAGGTTAACAACAAGAACTAGCAATAAAACAGAACAATTACGAAAATGTGCCATAGTAAAATTATGTGAATGCGGTCTCTCTCCATCCCTGTCATAACGGTCCCGGTAACCAAGAGGGCCATTAGTGTAACAGGCAGGGAGCATGTACAGCATGACCACCGACTCACATCCCCAGTGGGACAACGCGCAAGATTTCATCACGCTGCTCAGAACTGTGAATAATTTAAAACTTGGGAATTGTTGATTTCTGGAACTTTTCATTTAATATTTCTGGACCATGGCTGCCCACACGGTGGCCGAAACCAGGGAACAGGAAACCGCTGATGACACCGCTGTAATCACAACTGTGGTAGTACGCGTCTGTCCTTCGGTGCTTTAGTAACGTCTGCGTTGGTTCTGAGTCACTATCAGTTGATTGGTCAAACTTCATTATGAGCTTATCTTTCTGCTTCTTTGTATGCTGCTCATCTTTGATTGGTTGACAGACATTGTGGATTATACCTTATATGATTCTGGCTGTTGTTGTACTCCTATGTTCTTGAGTTTTGTTCTGGGGCATGGTTAAAGTATTTGAAAATGGTTTGACTTTCTAAGGTCTTGCTTTTAAGAATTGCTATGTGGGACCAGAGTAATGTTTAGTAGGACTACTACTACTGAGGAAAGGTCCTCTGAGTTTTTTATCCAATGCCCATGAATTATGAGGTTTTTTAGTATGGCTGATGGAAACAGGTGCCAGGCCAGGTCCTGTGTAGGCCACAGGGCACTGTGCTGGTCTTTTCAGACGATTCTTACTCTAGCCTCAGGTAGCTTCCTTACACACCTATGCTGATCAGTGCCATGACGAATGCTACTTCAGTAGAACCCTCTACAGAGATCTGGATGTTTTACCTTTGTGTAGCTCTCTGTTCTTCAGTGCTCTGTCTAGTCAACTCTGGCGATTTCGGTGTCTGTGCATGCTCAGCTGCAGTCAGCTCACCTCAGGGAGTTTGCCAGGCCCCTCCAGGGCCCCTATTTCCTGTACTGCAGTCTGGGAAGTCTCTCAAAGCAGAAGCTGGGGGCAGTCTAGGGACTCACTCCTCTAGAATCACTTCCTTTGTTGTGTGAGAAAGCCATTATTTCAAATATCTTGTCTTTTTTTCTTTTTTGATAGGGGTGAGGTTGAATCCAGTACTCACTACTCCATCTTAGCCAGCGGTGGAAATCTACATGTCCATAATATTATACATATTATATCTATACTTATATATGAGTAACATTTTAATCTAGGTATATCTGAACTATCTGGAAGTTTTTGTGGAAAGTATTATTGCAGGCTTCTTCATCCTGTAAGAAATATCCATGTATTATCTTGTCATGATATTGCTCAGAAGTTGTGTTCGAATGTCTTAGTATGACTCCATATGGCACTACTGCAAAGTATAAAGAAATGTATATATAATCAGTGCTCTCTGACTGTACCAAGCCCCTATCCCAGTGTGTCTGTGCAGGTACAGAAACAGATACATTATTTTGATGAGAAAAAAATTTAATGATTTTGAATTTATTCAGTTTCTTTCCTATACTTTCAATGAACTTTATGCTTGGTTCTTTTACTCAAATGATTCTTTTTACAAGAATCATTTTTGTAATAACAGCAGAAGAATTTATTAAACCTTTGCCATTTTAGGAACTGCTTTCATGGGTCATCAATAGACTTTCTAAGAAAATTGGCACTACTGGAAGGAAAAAACAGCATTTATGAAAGTAAATTGGAAAACATTTTAATCATTCGAAAAATAGGTTCTTTACACAAACCATATCCTTGTGACAACATACAAAAGATACCTTTAATAAGGTGCTTATTCTTGGGAATCACTGTTGAAGAATACAAAAACTGCCTTGACTTGTGTGGCTGAATGGGTTGGGCATCATCCAGCAAAGCAAAAGTTCATGGGTTTGATTCCCAGTCAGGGCACATGCCTGGGCTGCGGGCCAGGTCCCTGGTTGTGGGGGCGCAGGAGAGGTAGCCCATAGATGTTTATTTCGTGCAATCGATGTTGCTTTCCCTCTCTTCCTCCCTCCCTCCTCCTCTCTCTAAAAATAAATAAATAAAATCTTTTAAAAAATGGATACAAAAAGTATTCTTTCTCAGCGGTGGTTAAGTATGGCTTCTAGGGTTTAATAATAAAAGCAGGACTATTCATGCATAATAGAATCAGACTTTTTAATTTTTTTAAAGCATGCTTTCCTTTGCTATTCTGGACAGGTGTTTCCATAGTGCAATTTAGACTACAAAAATGGCTCGTAATTGCCAACACCTAATTTAACATTCTGAAGCTAATCATAAAACTACCTCCCCTTTCACAGAAGAGACAAAGTCTCCGCTGGGTTTTAAATCCTGATTATATGACAAGGTTCCAATTGAAATTTTCGCTATCAACCAAGTGACCTTCAATGACCACAAGCTGGGGAGCTTGGTAACTAATCTAAAGAGATCTCTAGGCAAAACCCCCACCCCAGTGCTGGTTTCCAGACTCGTTCATTATTCACCTCAGGAAAAAAGACAAGCAGGATATGAAAAGCAAATGATTGTAGCAACCTTCAACCCTCCATTCTTGAAAGGCCAACAGCAAGCTGTGAAAATATTCCCATAACCTTACTTCCTGTGTGGGAGCTTAAGACACAGATAAAATGTTTATATTGTCAGCCCACAAATAGCAGTCAGTAATTCTTTCTGCCTTTAAGAAAGTGCTATTTCAGAAAAATATTGCTCATGTGAAAATAAAAGAAATCTACACTCATAGCTACTTGCAGGTCATAATAAAGTCATGGTTAATTATTTTTTTACTTTTCATAATTTTTTTCATCAAATTTCAGTTTAAGGAAGGCTTAAATATTAATCATTTTGTATAGAGTTTTCCTTCTCATAACAAAATTCTTTCATAACAAAATTTTAGTTTTATAAGACTTCTTTTCCAACTTCATTAAAAAATAGTCCTGGCATAGTTGTACATGATGCTGCTGGACAAGAAATTTATCTTATTCCTAACTTTAAGTAAGATTGGTAGACACATTGACTCTAAATGCTGAACCATAAATTTCTTGGAGTTTTTTTCTAAACCAAGTTTTTGTTCTTTACAGTGATCAGCATGCTGCCTTGCACAAAGCTGACACTATTAAATATTTGTTGAATAAATGCTGGGCTTTACTAATATAATATTGAACAAATTGATTTTCTCTATGGCTTTGGTGAATATCTCCCGGGGGTTTTTCTCCTGATTTTTAACTTTATGTCTATAAAATTTTGCCAAAGGCATATGATTAGACTACACTTAACTATACATTTAACAATGTGTCTGTCATATATTGAAACCAGTAGCACTTTATAAAACAGTACACAAAATATCTCAAAATATTTATATTAAGATATACTAGTACGTTTTATCTGGGTATGCTCAACCTTTTTTCCAATACAGATTTTATCTGTCTTACATAAAATAACTGTACAATAATATTTTTAGAATAAATTAGAAGAAAGAAGGTTAAGAAAAAAGGAAGAGGCAAACATGCCAACCACCAAGGCCAACCCAGTGGGTACAATTGGACAGAAATACTGACTGTGTAATTTTTGGCAGCCCGGACCAAAAAAAACAAACAAACAAAAAATAAGAAACACAATGGATTACATAACTCACTAATAGAAAAAAATTAAATTAACTACTTTCTCAAGGGAGGTACATTTTTTTTTTTACTGGTAGTAAACTCAGAGCAAGTTCTCACATGGGTCTTGGGTAGGGAACATTGAGTCATTTAATAGACAATGTAATCATACCAATTTCACAGCAAATGCAGAAATGGGCCTCATGTGGCTCTTTCTTATAGGGGCCTTCAATGAAAGTCAAAGGCATAATATTAAAACACCAGGGAGTAAGACAGGCCTGGGAGGGACCCAGAAAATGAGATGCCAGCATGTGTTCAATCCTGATCCAAAGCTAGATCTTAGAATGTTGCTAGGAGTAAAATGCTGAAACTGGTTTTCAGTTGATGTTTCCTATATATTAGAAGCTGGATAGCTGCAAACCTTTCAATGAGATTTTCCTATTTGTGGTTAAGAATAAACTAGTAACATTTAGAATCCACAAAAACACATGAATGGCCAATCTATACTTAAAAAAATCAGAAACTTACCCTATGTTTTGGTCTGAATCTCCTTATTCCATAAGATGGTAGAGTGCAAGGGAGAGATCTAATATTGGCTGAGCTTCTCAATCTTTTCCATCAACGTACCTCTAATGGAATGGTCAAATTAAACTATTACCACTAGGATTTGAGATACATTGCCAAAGGTTTGTGTTATAAATCAACAATCTCTTTAAAATCTCAACTTGAGATTTCAAAATGCATACACATTATTATTCCATAAAATACTCATATTTTTAAACATAAAACTAATGACAACATCAAATGCTGATGACAATGTGAAGGAACAGGATTCTCACTCGTTGCTAGTGGGAATGTAAAATGGTACAACCACTTTGGAAGATAGTTTGGATTTTACTTACAAAACTAAACACTCTCTTACCATAAGATCCAGCAATCACACTCCTTTGCATTTACTCCAAAGAAGTTGGAAATTTACCTCCACATGAAAACATCCACATAGATGTTTAGAGCAGCTTTATTCATAATTGCCAAAACTTGGAAGCAACCAAGATGTCCTTCAGTAGGTGAATGATTAAATTAAATACGGTACATCCAGACAATGGAGTATTATTCAGCACTAAAAAGAAATGAGCTATCAAATCATAAAAAGACACAGAGGAAACTTAAATATATATTGCTAAGTGAAAGAAGCCAATCTGAAAAGGATACACACTATATGATTCCAACTACATGATATTCTGGAAAAGACAAAGCTATGGAGACAGTATTAAGATCAGTAGTTGCCACTAGTTAGGGGAGGAGAAAGGGATGCACAGAGAGAATATAGACTTTGTAGAGCAGTGAAACTACTCTGTATGATATTATAATGGGGGATACATGCCATTTCACATTTGTCCAAACCCATAGCATGTACACCAAGACTGAATCCTAATAGAAACTATGGACTTTGGGTGATAATAACATGTTTCAATGCAGATTCATCAGTTGTAACAAATGTGCCACTCTGATGGGGGTTGTTGATAACAGGGGTGGGGGAGAGCTGTGCATGGTCTGGAGGGAGTATATGGCACATCTGTCTACTTTCTGCCGAAATTTGATAAGGTGCCTAACACTGCTTTAAACAATAAAGCCTATTAAAATTGTTTTAAATAAGCTATAAGAATATGAGCCTTGTGTATTGACTAGCCTGAAGTGCTGCCTGGCCCCACTCCACTGAAGGTAATTCTAATCCATTTTGAGTAGCACAGCCAGAGACAGGCAGGGTGGTTGTAACCTGAAAAATTTTCAACCTATGTTACCACCTACTCACCACAGCCCTAAGTGAATTAATGTTGTTGTGGAAAGCTGAATTCTAAGTAGTATGTTCTCCCAGAGCATTCGCAGGAAATATCAGTAAAGAATAGTTTAAACAAATGACGTGCTAAGGGAACTTACTTGATTCCCACGCTTGAACGCCCTTCGAGCAAAATAGCTTCACTTTGTTCAGACACATTATAGAGTCCTTCTTCCTGATAATACATAAATTACTTAGACTTTGGTTTTTTGGGGGTCAAAATAATATAAAACTTGTGCTCAAATTTGTCATTCAAAACTAATAAAACATTAACATGCACACATTAGATAGATATATTGACCGATTGATCTTAGGATGTGTAAATTTTACACATATTAACTCATTTAATCTTCATGGTCAGCTATGAGGTGAGTACTATAGTATCCATTTTGCAAAAGTAGAATTTGAAGCACAGAGAACATAAGCAACTTGTTAATAGTCACACAGCTAGTTACTGGATGAGCAGGGACTTGAACCAGTCAGATTGACTTCAGTGTCTTTTTAATGACTATACTAAGCTGATTTAAGATTATTCTTTATTTTTTATTGTTTACGCTATTACAATATTACAGTTGTACCCCCTTTTTCTCCCTTTTCCCACCTCCACCCAGCTCCATCCACTCCCCTTCTTCGGTCAATCCCGCATTGTTGTCTGTGTCCATGGGTCATGCATAAATGTTCTTTGGCTAATCCCTTCACCATCTTTCATCCATTCCCCCCACCCTGACAGTCTGTTCCATGTATCTGTGCTTCTGTTTTGATTTTGTTCATAAGATTCCACATATAAGTGAGATCATATGGTATTTGTCTTCCATTTACTGGTTTATTTTACTTAGCATAATATTCTCTGGATTCATTTATGCTGTTGCAAAGGTAAGGCTTTCTTCTTTTTTACTGCTGCATAATATTTCATTGTGTAAATGTACCACAGCTTTTTTATCCACTCATCTACTGATGGGCACTTGGGCTGTTGCCAGTTCTTGGCTATTGTAAATAACACTGCTAGGAACATGGGGGTGCACATGTTTTTTGTATTGGTGGTTCAGGATTCTTAGGATATACTCCCAGAAGTGGAATCACTGGGTCAAAAGGGAGTTCCATGTTTAATTTTTTGAAGATACTCCACAGGGTTTTCCATAGTGGCTGTACCAGATTGAATTCCCACCAATAGTGAACTACGGTTCCCTTTCTTCACATCCTTGCCAACATTTATGGGTTTTTTAATTTATTTATGGTAGTCATTTTGACAGGTATGAGGTAATATCTCATTGTAGTTTTAATTTGTGTCTCTTTGATGATTAGTGATGTTGAGTATTGTTTCTATGTCTATGTGCCATTTGTATGTCCTCTTTGAAGGAAATGTCTATTCAGGTTCTTTGCTTATTTTTTTAACTGGATTATTTGTCTTCCTGGTGTGAAGTTTTATTAGTTCTTTGTACATTTTGCAGATTAAACCCTTATCAGATATATGATTGCCAAAAATGTTCTCCCATAAAGTGGGTTCTTTTTTCATCTTGCCGATGGTTTCTTTAGCTGTGCAGAAGCTTTTTAATTTGATGTAGTCACATTTGTTTATCTTCTCCTTTGGTTCCATTGTCCTAGGAGATGTTCATACTGCCCAAAGCAATCTATATGTTAACACAATTCCTATTAAAATACCAATGGCATATTTCACTGATCTAGAATAAATATTCCAAAAACTTATATGGAACCAAAAAAGACCCTGAGTAGGCTCAGCAATATTGGGAGAGAAGAACAAAGGTGGACGTATCACAATACCTGATATCAAACTATACTATAAGCCCATTATAATAAGAACAGCCAGGTACTGGCATAAGAACAGACATATAGATCAATGGAACAGAACAGAGAGCCCAGAAAGAAACTCACACCTTTATGGTCAATTGATATTTGACAAAGATAACAGAAGCATACAATGGAACAAAGGCAGTTTCTTCAATAAATGGTGTTGGGAAAACTGGACTGGTACATGTTCCCCCCCAAAAAAGTGAAACTAAACCACCAATTTACACCATACATAAGAATAAATTCAAAATGGATATAAGACTTAAATGTAAGTTGCAAAATCATAAAAATTCTAGAAGAAAACATGGACATAAAATCTCAGATACCTCATGCAGCAAAATTTTTGCCAACTTATCTCCTGAGATTATCCTTTTAAAAATATTTTGGTTCTATAAACTTGAGTTACTTCAAGTCTACAGGTTGCCTAGAACTATGGTCAGAAGTACATCTGGGCCAAAGCAGTCCGGTTACAGACCACAGAGAAGCAGCCACTCTCAGTGTCCCTCAGCATTCTGCTTGGCTCTCTCTGTGTCAGTGACATCCCCCGGAGTTCATGGATTTCCTCTCCACAATGTTGTCAAGCATGTCCCATCACGTCCTCTGAAATATGTCCCATGTCTCCATTATAGCTTTTTTGTTTTAACTCCTACTTGAAACCAGCTGAATCTCTCACTCTTTTTCAATGCATGCTTTGTGAGAAATCTTCAACTAGATACTTTTTCACCTTAGGTCATACCATCATTTCCAGCCAGCCTTTTATTTGGAGCCCTGATGTGGTCTAGCCAGCAGTGGTTGTGGGAACTGGTACCTAGTCTATGAAGAACAGGACTATTCAGGGAGCAACAACGTGGCTAAGGTGTTTCCCTTGTAAAGGGTGTGTGCACCTGACAGGCTTTCTCAGACTTGGCCTATTCTCTCCAAAATTGAAGTAGATATGTTATTGTTCCTTTGTATTTCCTCAAAGAACTAAACTCCTTCAATAACCACTTATCCTTTCTTTATCAGATATATTTTGACAAGTTACTATTAATTTGTAGTATGAAGAGGGGCAACATGGTTGCAATGGGCTATCCAAGCCCCCAAAATTCTTAATCAGCATAAAAATAACTTCAGTGTTTCAGTGAGTGAACACTTGAAAACATTTTTAAGTATATATTTGGAAAGTCAGTGTGAGTTCTAATGCTGGCTTACTCCTACTATACACATCTCCAATTTCCAAAACAAGTAAGCAAACAGAGAACAACACTCTGTTGTGTGAACTTTTCCACTCTCAAAGAGCTGTAATTTTGCATTCTCTCTTGTTCTATTCTGAGTTCATGAGGACCACCCCTCTGCTATTATCTTGAACTGTCTTTGTTGATGTTCTGTGTCACACCGTCACCATTCCCGGTTTCTCGCCCCCGCCTCCACCAGCACTACTGGTTTAAATTGCCCCGTGTCCTGCTGGATTTTTGCTATTATCCACTTAGGTATGTGCTAATTTTGTGTAGAAATGACATTGTATTTGTAGATAAGCAAATGAGTCACAAGAATGAGATGAGAGTGGTTTTGTCTGTTGCCTATTAGAAAAATCTATTGTGCTTTGAAGCCATGGCTTTTTCACAGTTGCTTTGCTTTTGCTTGTGCTGATGGAATTTTAGTTGCAAGCAATGAAAATTAGATTAAAGGCGTGTGCTTAAATCTGAAACTGTTTTCCAGAGGGTGATATGCAAAAATTCTTTACCAAAATCTCAAGTTAAGAGGATAATCTTTTATAAAAAATGTCTTTTACATAGAAGTCCTGGAAGATACAGATGTGAGAGGCAAATACTGCTTTTAAAAAATTCCATTTATTTATTTTAAATTTTATTGAATTTATTGAGGTGGCATTGGTTAATAAAATTATATAGGTTCCAGATACTTAATTCTATAATACATCATTTGTTTATTGTATTGTGTGTTCACTAACCCAAGTCAAAGCTCCTTCCATCACCATTTATCCCCTCTTTACCCTCTTCTTCCTCCACCACTCAGTTTCCCTCTGGTAATCACCATACTGTTGTCTGTGTCTGTGAGGTTTTTCTTAATCCCTTGACCTTTTGTCACCTAGCACCCCTCTTCCCTTCCCTCTGACAACTGTCAGTCTGTTCTCTATGAGTCTGTTTCTATTTTGTTTATTTATGTTGTTCATTGGATTCCACATATAAGGAGATCATATGGTATTGTGTTTCTCTGAAGCAAATGCTGCTTCTTTAATGGAAAGAAAAATATATAAACTATGTCAGATTCCCAGCAAAAGTAATGTTTATTTTACTTCACTGATATATTGAGTATAAAACATCACGTGATATAATATATATTTTTAGAAAAAATACACTCATTTTCCTCGCAAATTTTCTTTAAAGTGTTCTTTGTCTTTTTTGAGACATTTTTATTAAACAATTTATATTTTTATAACTGACATTTTTTCTAGTTTTATTGAGATATAATTGACATATAGCACTGTATAAGTTTAAGGTATATAGCATAATAATTTGACTTACATATATTGTGAGATGATTGACAAAATAAATTTAGTTACCACTATCTCATATAGATACAAAAAAAGAGAGAAAGAGCAAAAAAGTTCCTGTGATAAGAAATCAGCATTTGCTCTCTTCACAACCTTCAAATATACCACAGAGCAGGGGTAACTACAGTCACCATGTTGTGCCTGAAATTCCTGGTACTCTCTATCTTATAACTGAAAGTTTGTGCCACTTGACCACTGTCCCCTCCCACTCATGCCCATTGATCTCTGGAACTTACAAATCTGATCTCTTTTTTTCTTTTTCTTCTTAGGCTTCTTTTTTTTTTTTTTCTTTAAATGCAGATTCCACATATAAAATCACACAGTATTTGTCTTTCTTTGTCACTCAATGTAATGACATCAAGGCCCATTCCTGTTGTCACAAACACAGGGTTTCTTTCTTTTTTTTATGACTGGATAACATTCCATTGTATAGATAGACCACAATTTCTTTATCCATTCACCCATAAATGGACACTTAGGTTGTTTCCTTATCTTGGCTACTGTAAATAATGCTGCAATGAGCATACATTTTCCAGTTAGTTTTTTGTTTTATTAGGAAAAATACCCAGAATTAAAATTGCTGGTTCCTATGGTAGTTCTATTTTTAATTTGTTGAGAAACCTCCATACTGTTTTCCGTAGAGGCTGCACCAACCTGCATTAACACCAACAGTACACAAGGGTTCCCTTTTCTCTATATCCTAACCAACACGTTATTTCTTACCTTTTAATAATAGCCATTCTGATAGATGTGAAGTAATATCTCATTGGTTTTTCTAAGTTTATTTTTAAATTACAGCTGACATACAAATATATTAGTTTTAAGTACAACCACATGATTAGACACTTATTTAATTTATGAAGTAATCGTCCTGAATAATCCTGTCCCCCTCCCTCTAATGCCATACAAAGTTACTGCAATATTATTGACTGTATTCCCTATACTGTTCTTTACGTCCTTGTGACTGCTCTGTAACTACCAGTTTGTATTTCTAAATCACTTCACCTTTTTCACACACCCTCCCAAGCCCCATCCAGCAACTGTCAAAATGTTCTTTGTATCTACAAATCTGTTTCTGTTCTGCTTGTTTACTTATTTTGATTTTTTAGGCTCCACATCTAAGTGAAATCATCTGACATTTGTCTTTCTCTGTACAACTTATTTCACTCAGCAGATGGCAAGATTCCATTCTTTTTTATGGCTGAATCATATTTCTTGTATATATGCACCAGTTCTTCACCTATTCATCTATTGATGGACACTTAGTTTGCCTCCATATCTTGGCTATTGTAAATAATGCTGCAATAAGCATATGGATGCATATGTCTTTTTGATTTAGTGTTTTGGGTTTCTTCAGATAAATACCCATAGTGGAGTTGTTGGGTCCTTTTTTTGTCTTGTTATAGCCTTTGTTTTAAAGTCTATTTTGTCTAGTATAAGTATTGCTACCCCAAATTTTTAATTTTGTTTTCATTTCCACAAAATATCTTTTTCATCCATTTACTTTTAGTTTCTGTATGTCTTTCAACTTGAACTGAGTTTCTTGTAGACAGCATGTGAAAGTGTGTTATTTTGTTATCCATTCAGTCACCATATATCTTTTGATGGCGTTTTAAATCCATTTGCATTTAAACTAATCATTGATAGATATGTATTCATTGCCATTGTACCCTCCATATTTTTTATCTTTTTTTCTTTTGTCTTCTTAAGAATAACATTTCATGTGATATTGGTTTGGTGGTGATGAACTCTTTTCGCATTTTCTTGTCTAGAAAGTTCTTTATCTGTCTTTTGATTCTAAATAATAGCTTTGCTGAAGAGAGTAATTTTGGTTGTAGATTCTTGCTTTTTATTACTTTGAATATTTCTTGCCAATCCCTTCTGGCTTGCAAAGTTTCTGCTGAGAAATCAGCTGACAGTCTTATGGGATCTCCCTTGTAGGTAACTAACTGCTTTTCTCTTGCTGCTTTTAAGGTTCTCTCTTTGTTCTTAAACTATGGCATTTTCATTATGATGTGTCTTGGTGTGGGACTCTTTAAGTTCATTCTGTTTGGGACTCTGGACTTCCTGGACATATAGGTTTATTTCCTTCAGGTTAGGGAAGTTTCCTCTCATTATTTTTTCAAATAGGTTTTTGATTTATTGCTCTCTCTCTTCTCCTTCTGCAACCCCATGATGTGAATGTTGGTATGCTTGAAATTTTCCCAGAGGCTACTTATACCACACTCATTTTTTTGGATACTTTTTTTCCTGTTCTGATTGGGTGTTTTTTGTGCCTTTATATTCCAAATCACTGATTTAATTTTTAGCCTCATCTACTCCACTGTTGATTCCCTGTAATTAAATTTTTCATTTCAGTTAGTGTATCTTTTATTTTTGACTGGTCCTTTTTTTATGGTTTCTATGTCTTTTTTTATGCTGTTGAAGTTCTCACTAAGTTCCTTGAGTATCTTTACAACCATTGTTTTGAACTCTGTATCTAATAGTTTGCTTGCCTCTCTTTTATTTAATTCTTTTTGTGGAGATTTCTCTTGTTTTTTCATTTATGACATGTTTTTTTGTCTTCTTATGTTGGCTGCTTCCTGTGTTTGTTTCTATATATGATATGGACTTGCTGTTTCTCCCAGTCTTGATAAAATAGCCTTCTGTAGTAGGTGTCCTGTAGAGCCCAGTGGTGTCACCTCCCCAGTCACTGAGGTGGGCACTGCAAGTGCATTCTTGTGTGAGTTGTGTGCACTGTCCTGTTGTAGTTGATCCTTGATTGCTGTTGGCACTTTACTGGGTGGGACTGAACCCCATGCTTTTGGCTGTGGGAACCAGCTGCAACTACAGAGGAGGAGCTGCTGTGCAGGGGCTGACCTCAAGGAGTAGGGCTTGATTCAGTGTGTCTTTGGTGCTGTCCAAGTCCAACCCTTGATTTTGTTGCTTGTGTAGGTAGTCAAATTATAGTCAGTCATGGTCTGAAGCTAACTACCAGGTGTTCTGGCTCTGGGGCCTCCTGAGAGATGTAAGGTCAGATTCTGCCTGTGCCCTGCTAGGGGCCACCCAGCATGACCTATAGAGCAAACTGCAGATGGCTGATACTTGTGCTGGGCTTGGAGGTATCCAGAAGAGTCCAGGCTGTGAACTAAGGCTAGCTATCACTAGTTCCAGCCTGAGGCAAATTAGCAAGAGGTACAGGGCACAGTGAGGCAAGGCCAGATCTGCTTGTCAGAGAGATTTTAGGAAAAGTTCAAAGCACGAGCCAAAAGAGGTCATTCATATGGAAAAGCAACCAGAAACAGCTTGGATGGACCCACAAGCTGGGTGGGGCATAGCCTCAGGGAATCAGCAGGGCAGGTCTAAGAGTGTTAGCTAGGTTGATGGAGACTACACATGGCATCTTGCCTACTGGCTCTGTGTGGGGAGGGCTCAGCAAAGGAACAACGGACTATGCCAGCACTTTTTCTGGGAGAGAGCTGCCCCTCCAGTCTCATCTGATGCCAGACAACTCAGTTCCTCCCTGGGTGTTCCTAGTGCCCCAGCACTGGAGCCCAGAATGAGTAGGGCCATGTAAGTCCATGCATATACCCTTTAAAAGAATTGCCTGGGACACCAGCTGCCCTTAATCTCAGCCACAGTCACTGCTGGTTTTTACAGCCAGAAGTTTTGGGGAATTTTCTTCCTGGCACAGGAATCCTGGGACCGGGAACCTCATGTGGACTGAGACCCCTGGCTCCTCAGAGAGAACCTCTGCAGTCAAGATAACATTCCTGATTTTCATCCATCACACATGAGTGTGGGACCCGTATGAGTCTTTGCCCCTCCTACCAGTCTTAATGTGGCTTTATTTGTATATCCTTAGTTATAGGACTTCTGTTCAGCTAGATTTCAGACTATTCTCAATGATGATATTTCTGTAGTTTAGTTCTAATTTTGATATGGTTGTGGGAAGTTTTGAGTATGGCATTTACCTAGGGTACCATATTGACCAGAACTCCTTATTAAACATTTTAAGTTATGCAATTTTGAAACAGCAAACTGTAAGAACAATAACCAGAATGATGCCATGTGATATTCACTAGATTAATTAGTTGATCACCTTGTATTGCTTCCTTGGTGGGACATTTATAAACTTTTATAATCTTAATAATTCAACAACTATAGTGTTTTTATATGAATCCTTTTTTATAGTTTTTTAATGAATCCTTGACATCCTTGACATATATTTACAAATACATATTACAGATATATATTTATAACTAATTATATAACTATACATAATTATATATAACTAATTATATTATAACTAAAATATACATTTTTCCTCTCTTTTGTGGTGTTAAATATTTTTTATTTTTATGTTTTTATCTTAATATTTACTATCTTGTATAACCTAATTATAATTTGCCAAAATATTACAACTTCAAGGGTATTACTGATATTTTATGCAGTCAAGGAACCACATTTAAAATTAAAATCCTTTTGGTAATTCTGGCATATATAATACATTTTATCAGTGAATTAAAACTTAAGACTTAAAAAAAACATTAATTTTGAAATGGGATGCTATAAGTGAAATCACACATATCACAGCATTAGTTTATAATAGGATGACCTCATTTTAATTATTTTCAGAATATGAATTAAGCCATTATAGGTGATCTTTTTATGAGAGGGTCTAGGAAAGATGGAAAATATTTTTATAGCCTTAGAGTAAAAGGATGTGGTCATTTGAAAATGCATCATTAAAGACTTAATCCCAGTCTCAATGGGTGACCACCGGCAACTCCACAGACCTTTTCCAGAAGAGAAACAGAAGATGTGAGGTCAGGAAGGAGAACAGAAAGGTTTAAAGCAAAGCACATTTGGGGTTGTTGGGGGCAATCATAAGCCATACATAAAAAAGATAAAAGGTGAATATGTCTCAGTCTGCTCCATAGCCATGTGACTCAACTGACTAAATTTCCAACTAGTGTTGTCTCAAGGATTTCTTGTTTCTCTCTCTGACCTCGGCTACTTGAAAACTTTAGTTTACACAAAGTCAACTTTTATGTGGAATTTCCATTCATTCAGGAGTGGCAAGTATTTTAAAATATTCCAAACTTATGATATAGTCTTAACTTCTTACTGAATTTTCAATACCCAAGACAACGTATTGTTCACTAAAATTACACATTGATTGTCATCCTACTGTTCATTTAACTAACAAAATTAGTGATTTTCTATAAACAGGAAGAAGTCATTTGAACTCCTTCCTCAGTGAATGGTCAAAACAATATATAATAACATTTTTTCAATATTCAAGATTAAAACTGAAATAAGGTTTTTTTTAATCTCTGAAGAAAAAGTTTCATCTTTTGGGGGGAGGGAAATCCAAATTCTTATTTTAGTAAAAGCTGTGTAAACTAAATATATGAGAATACCTTTTAAAAATGATTAATACACTTATTTTTAGTATAATTTTTGGTTTATGGAATTGAGCAGATAATATAAAGATTTCCACAAACTACTGTCACCCTTCATAATGTTGCCAATAGTTATATCTTGCATCAGTGTAGTATATTTGTTACAGTTAATGAATGAATACTGATACATTATTATTAACTCCCGTCCACTCTTTTATTTAAAGATTCAGAATTTTTTAATTTTTTTTATTATTTTAAATATATTTTATTGATTATGCTATTACAATTGTCCCATTTTTCTCCCCATTTATTCCCCTCCACCCTGTATCCACCCTCCCACCAGCATTCCCTCACCTTAGTTCATGTCCATGGGTCATACATAGAAGTGCTTTGGCTTCTCCATTTCCCATACTATTCTTGACCTCCCCCTGTCTATTTTGTACCAACTATTTATGCTTCTTATTCCCTGTACTTTTTCCTCCTTTCTCCCCCTCTCACTCCCCTGTTGATAACCCTTCATGTGATCTCCATTTCTGTGGTTCTGTTCTTGTTCTAGTTGTTTGCTTAGGTTGTTTTTGTTTTTGTTTTTTTAGGTTCAGTTGTTGATAGTTGTGAGTTTATAGTCCTTTTACTATTCATATTTTTGATCATCTTCTCTTTCTTAGATAAGTCCCTTTAACATTTCATATAATAAGGGCTTGGTGATGATGAACTCCTTTAACTTGACCTTATCTGGGAAGCACTTTATCTGCCCTTCCATTCTAAATGATAGCTTTGCTGGACAGAGTAATCTTGGGTGTAGGTCCTTGCCTTTCATGACTTGGAATACTTCTTTCCAGCCCCTTCTTGCCTGCAAGGTTTCTTTTGAGAAATCAGCTCATAGTCTTATAGGAACTCCTTTGTAGGTAACTGTCTCCTTTTCTTTTGGTGCTTTTAAGATTCTTTCCTTCTGTTTCATCTTGGGTAATGTAATTATGATGTGCCTTGGTGTGTGCTTCCTTGAGTCCAAATTCTTTGGGACTCTCTGAGCTTCCTGGACTTCCTGGAAGTCTATTTCCTTTGCTATATTAGGGAAATTCTCCTTCATTATGTTTTCAAATAAGTTTCCATTCCTTGCTCCTCCTCTTCTCCTTCTGGCACCCCTATGATTTGGATGTCGGAATGTTTAAAGTTGTCCCAGAGGTTCCTAAGCCTCTCCTTGTTTTTCTGAATTCTTGTTTCTTCATTCTGTTCTGGATGAATGTTTATTTCTTCTTTCTGGTCCAAATCGTTGATTTGAGTTCCGGTTTCCTTCCCATCACTGTTCGTTTCCTGTACATTTGCCTTTATTTGACTTTTCATAGCCTTCAACTTTTCCTGTATTTTGCAACCATACTCAGCCATTTCTGTGAGCATCCTGATTACCAGTGTTTTGAACTCTGCATCTGGTAGGTTAGCTATCTTTTCATCACTTAGTTGTATTTTTTCTGGAGCTTTGATCTGTTCTTTCATTTGGGCCATATTTATTGTCTTGACGCACTTGTTACTTAGTAAGGGGCAGAGCCTTAGGAATTCACCTAAGCTCACCTAAGGGCTGTGTTGTGGTGCTATATGTGGGGGAGGGGTCCAAGAGGGAACAATGCCACTTGCTTGGCTCTCAGCTGGCTTTCAGTCACTTCCCCTGCTGCCCACAAGCAAAGTGGGCCCTCCTGGTGCTGATTCTTATGTGGGTGGGAATGTATACATTCTAGTACCCTGTGGGTCTCTCCAGCAAACTCTCCTGTGAGGCTGGGGATTTCTCCTGCTGCTGCAACCCTGGTAGGTTTTTTCAGTTAGAGGTTTTGAGGCTTCTTTTCCCTTGCTGGCACCCTGAGTTGTATGGTCTGTTTCACTCCCCAGCTGTTCCTCCCAGTTTATCTGCACACAAATGTGGGATTGCCTGCTCTGCCAGCCACTGCCTTGCTTTGAGTCCTCTCCACCCAGGCTACCCATCTCCTCCCCTCCTACAGGTCTGGATGAGTGTTTCTTCTTTAACTCATTGGTTGTCAGATTTCCATACAGTTCGATTTTCTGGCAGTTCTGTTAATTTTTGTTTTTTAAATTTATTGTCCTTCTTTTGGCTATGCAAGGAGGCAAAATGTATCCACCTATGCCTCCATCTTGGCCAGGAGTCCAGAATTATTTTAATAGTGGTAGATAACTAAGAGTTTTGCTGTAAGGGTTGATTTGCCACCTAATTAGGGCATATTATCATCAGCATTTTTACAACATTCTTCAAGCAAAAGCTACTATGTGTCTCTTTCTTTCTTTCCTTCTTTCTTTCTTTTTTTCTTTCTTTCTTTCTTTCTTTCTTTCTTTTTTTTGGAGATTAAAGTTTTTATTCACTCTCCAAGAAAGGAGAGGGACTTAGTGTGGAGGGATACACCAGCATTGAGGGGTAGGAGCTTTGATCTTTTATTGGATTATCATTGGATTAAGGAAGGTGGGGGAATTGCTGTTGTGTTGCTGCTGGGCTGTTGGGGCTTTGTAACATGAGGCTGCAGTTTCTTCCAATGTTATCTTCTGCCTGTGGCTGCAGGAAGCGGTTATTTCTGTTCTTGCTTCCATTAATTTCCAGTCCAGAACTGTGCATTGAGCTCTGGAAACAATTTATAATTCCCAATGTGCGGGTTACACACACCTGGGCACCACTGCGTGATGCCCCCACAGGCAAACCTGTTGGCTTATCTGGTGTCACTGACAGGACACCTGCTGTGCTTTAGAGCGTCCTGTTTGAACTTGATTTCAAATTTCTGCAAGTTCCTCCCTGGGACAGGTTGAAATTTCTAGAAAATCGATTGCTGGTCATGAATGTGGGTGAGGAGGAGGCTGTCTGCAGAGTCTGGAGAGACAGAGAAAGATTAGAATCCTCTCTCCAAACCTCACAGAGACAGTGTTGGGGGCAGTCAGCTAGAGTCAAGCTTCCGCTGCCCTCTACTCCCCTAGTCTCAGGTGTCAGGAGCTGGAGAAGAGGGAGAAATGGAGAATGTCCCTGTATGGGCCACCAAAATGTTAGGGTGATTGGGGATGCAGGCTGTGAAAGAATTCACAAAGAGAAGAAAGTGTAGAGAATAAAGTTTTTATTCACTCGCCAAGAAAGGAGAGGGGCTTAGTGTGGAGAGATTCACCAGCCTCTCTCTCTCTCTCTCTCTCTCTCTCTCTCTCTCTCTTTTTTAACACACACACACACATCCCCCTCAAGAATCACAAATTCAGTACTTAGTAATCTGGTCACATCAGCTAGCAACAGGCTGCTTTTCAGGTGGAGATCTCAAAAACATAGCTGTTCAGATGACAAGTCTCCATATATATTTTTTCTCCCTCTCTCTCTTTTAAAATTGTTGTTCAAGTACAAGTTGTCTCTATTTTACCCCACCACTCCCCTATACCCCAGCCATCCCCACCTCCCATCCTCAATCCTATCCACCTTTGGCTTTGTTCATGTGTCCTTTATACATGTTCCTTGACGACCCTTCTCCTCTTTCCCCTTTATCCCCTCCCCCCTCCCCTCTGGATACTGTCAGTTCTTTATTTCAATGTCTCTGGTTATATTTTGCTTGCTTGTTTGTTTTGTTGATTAGGTTCCATTTATAGGTGAGATCATATGGTATTTGTCTCTCACCACCTGGCTTATTCCACTTAGCATAATGCTCTCCAGATCCATCCATGCTGTCGCAAAGGGTAGGGACTCCTTCTTTCTTTCTGCTGCATAGTATTCCATTGTGTAAATGTACCACAGTTTTTTTATCCACTCATTTACTCATGGGCACTTAGGTTGCTTCCAACACTTAGCTACTGTAACTTATGTTGCTATGAACATTGGGGTACATAGGTTTTTTTGAATTGGTGATTTAGGATTCTTAAGGTATAATCCCAGAAGTGGAACTGCCAGGTCAATAGGCAGTTCCATTTTTAGTTTTCTGAGGAAATTCCATACTGTTTTCCACAGTGGCTGTACCACTCTGTATTTCCACCAACAGTGTCCTAGGCTCCCCTTTTCTCCACAACCTCTCCAACACTTGTTGTTTGTTGATGTGTTGATAATGGCCATTCTGACTGGTGTGAAGTGGCATCTAATTGTGGTTTTAATTTATATCTCTCTGATGGCTAGTGATGCTGAGCATCCTTTCATATGTCTCTGGGCCCTCTGTCTGTCCTCCTTGGAGAAGTATCTGTTCAGGTCCTTTGCCCAATTTTTTAATTGGGTTGTTTGTCTTCCTTGAGTGGAGTTGTGTGAGTTCTTTATATATTTTGGAGATCAAATCCTTGTCCAAGGTATCATTTTCAAAATATATTTTCCAATACAGTTGGTTCCCTTTTTTCATTTTGCTGATGTTTTCTTCAGCCATGTAGAAGCTTTTTATTTTGATGAAGTCCCATTTGTTTATTCTTTCCTTTATATCCCTTGCTCTAGGGGACATATCAGTGAAAATATTGCTGGGTGGAATATCTGAGATTTTCCTCCCTATGTTCTCCTCTATGACTTTTATGGTGTTGCATCTTATATTTAAGTCTTTTATCCATCTTGAGTTTATTTTTGTATATGGTGTAAGTTGGTGGTCAAGTTTCACTTTTTTGCATGTAGCTGTCTAGATCTGCCAACACCATTTGTTGAAGAGGCTATTTTTACTCCATTTTATACTTCTGCTGCCCTTGTTGAGTATTAATTGACAAGAGACTTGGGTTTATTTCTGGGCTCTCTATTCTGTTCCATTGATCTATGTGTCTATTCTTATGCCAGTATCTGGTCCATTCTTTATATTGAGGCTTACATTTTGTATTGTACAGTTCTATGGTTTTGACAAATGCATAATGACATGTATCCACCATTACAGTTTCATACAGAATCATTTCACCACCCTAATAATTCCTGTGGTCCACCTACTTATCCCTTTCCTCCTTCCCATCAAACCTCTGGCAACCACTGACCTTTTTACTATTTCTGTCATTTTATCTTGTCCAGAATTTCATCTAGTTGGAGTCATACAGTATGTATGTAGCCTTTTCAAATTAGCTTTCTTCTAGTAATATGCTTTTAAGGTTTCTGCCATGTCTTTTCATGGCTTAATAGCTCATTTATTTTTATCACTGAAGGATTTTTTAAATATGCAAAATTTCCACAACCAAATGTAGCACTAAAAAGGTAGGTTACTTAAAATATATCTTTAAATAATATTGAATATCAAAAAGTTGTTCATTTCAGATGCACAAATAATTTTCAAAGATGACTAAGCTTAATAAAATTCCTTTTAGTCTGCAAAGTGTATTAACCTTGTTTACATTTCTCAATGCTACTTACATGCCTGTAAATCATATTCAATTCTTTTCTTACCCATCTGTAATACTTGGAGCATCTGCTAGTGTTCAATAGGCCAGTATATCCCATTAAGCAGAATAGTTGGCTAATAATCTATATTCCATGAACCTCCAAAGCCATGAGAATTGTTCCTCTTCCCTGTTCTTGAATTTGCTTCCTTCTCTTCATTATACACTTTTGACTTAGATAATAATTAATTTATAAGAAATTATCTTGGCAGGGGCTGAATAACCATGAAATTCTGGGACATTTTTCTATGGCTGTTTCTCTGCGTCTCATTTTATCTACAGTTGATGACTTGTTGTTCTAGACTCTTCTACAAATTTGAATTTCCACTGAAATAAAAAATACACATGAAATCCAACAAGCAAACAAAAGAAAATAAGAACACTGCAATTTTCATTGGATCTGATGTTTCCTATTTATATCTTAATATGTACTCAAGCATGACTACTTAATTGAGCATTTTTAAGGCAAGTGCACTTATAACAAATTACTCTGATTTGGAAAAACACAAGTTTTAAAAATAATCTGTGTTTCATGTTTTTGTGATCTAAACCACATACAGTAGTAGTTTTTGTTCTCATTAGAGAAAACCAGGTTGTTATGCAAGTATTTCTTAAGCATTTGTTTGAGAAAACCATTTAAATGATCTAGGCAAGACTGCTTTATCACCACAAGAAACCAGAATAAATGTAGGATACTAAAATATAATAGAATTCATTTTTCTTCTAAATAATTTGCTTAAGCAGAAACTCATCTTGTAAAATGGCTTAGATCCAGTATTTTTGGTCTTCTCACTTTTTCTGGAAACCATATTTGTTACAGCTTTAGAAATAAAGCGATTTAAACAAAATCAGTTAAACAATAAGAAGGTCATGTGCATATTTATAAAAATCAAATGATCTGTTAATTAAAAAGTACAACCAAGTATTAACATTGGAGCTTAAAATTTCCATGGCAACGGTTAAAAAAATTAACAGCACATATGTTATTTACTTTGCAAAAGAGGTAGATCCATTAAAACAAGCTGATGCCCTAATACAGGGTGGATTTGTAATCGTATGTTTGAGCTAATAAACTGAGAAGAAGTGTCAGCAGGTTTGGCAAGGAAAATAGAGACTTGAAGTCAAGCATATTCAGGTAACAGTCATGGCTATTACATTGAAAAATACAATGTCCCAGAGATTCCTAAGCCTCTCCTTGTTTTTCTGAATTCTTGTTTCTTCATTCTGTTCTGGTTGAATGTTTATTTCTTCCTTCTGGTCCAAATCATTGATTTGAGTCCCGGTTTCCTTCCCATCACTATTGGTCCCCTGTACATTTTCCTTTATTTCACTTAGCATAGCCTTCATTTTTTCATCTAATTTGCAACCAAATTCAACCAATTCTGTGAGCATCCTGATTACCAGTGTTTTGAACTCTGCATCTGATAGGTTGGCTATCTCTTCGTCGCTTAGTTGTTTTTTTTCTGGAGCTTTGATCTGTTCTTTCATTTCGGCCATTTTTTTTTGTCTTGGTATGCCTGTTACGTAGTAAGGGGCGGAGTCTGAGGTGTTCACCCGGGTGAGGTAACCCACAATGCTGCGTTGTGACACTGTATGTGAGGGAAGGGGTCCAAGAGCGAACAATGGCACTTGCTCCACTCTCTGCCAGATTTCAGTCACTTCCCCCGCTACCCACAAGCAAAGTGGACCCTTCTGGTGCTGATTCCCAGGTGGGTGGGTTTGTGCCCGCTCTAGGACCCTGTGGGTCTCTTCAACGAACTCTTCTGTGAGGCTGGGAGTTTCTCCCGCTGCTGCCTCAACCCCCACAGGTGTTTTCCATCAGTGGTTTGAGGCTTTATTTCCCTGACTGGAGCCCTGGGTTATGCTATCTGTCTCAGTCCCCACTTGTTCCTCTCGGTTTACCTGCATGCGAATATGGGACCGCCCACTCCACAATCCGCTGCCTCACTGGGTCCTCCAGCCACTGCCTTGCTGTGAGTCCTCTCTGCCCCTCCTACCAGTGTAGATGATGTTTTTTCTTTAAGTCCTTGGTTTTCAGACTTCCATACGGTTCGATTTTCTGTCAGTTCTGGTTATTTTTTGTTTTTAAATTGTTGTTGTCCTCTTTTGGTTGTACAAGGAGGCACAGTGTGTCTGCCTACACCTCCATCTTGGCCGGAAGTCCCTTTTTTCTTATTTTTAATTATGATGGATGTTAAATTATTATCCTCCTACCCCAAACAAATGCAGACTTTGTTTGTATTCACATTTCATCTGACTGTAATTCATGATAGTGAAGTATATAAGTAACTCAATGTGTGTATGTCTATAACATATCTAAATATTATTCATTTAATAGTAATAAGAATGAATAGCCACAAATCAATGATGCTTTTATGTGGAAAAATCACAAATGTAAAGATATATAAATTGCTTGATAGTCTGGGTTCTCAAAATGCATAGAAGTTATTGAGGAAGATGTTATAAATATAAATGAAATTATAGAAAACAACATGAGGCTATAAATAATCAGGGTTTAGAAAGTGCTGCAGCCCCAAAAGGCAGAGGAGGGTGGAAAAGAGAAAGGCCATTCAGCACTCTATGATCAGGGTCAGTCCTCACAAAGGAGGCAGGGTTTGCTCTGGGTCCTGAAGAATGGATGAGATTTAAATACCGGGCAAGAAGGAGGACAAGAAGTTTCCAACATGGTGAACTAAGGCAGAGAGAGGATGGGAAAGTTCAGTGTGCACTGGGGCCACTGAAGAGACAGAAGCAGTAAGTTCATGTAAGGCCCTAGTCAGAGATAAGGTTGCAAATACAGACTAAGAGCAGAATTTGGCAGATTCTATATTTCATGATAAATAACCCTACTTATGGGCAGGTGATTAATTTGCGGGTTTTTGAGGGGAAAGGGTGCTCTGTGGGCAGATGAACCTGACAGCAGTGGGCAGGCTGTTTTGCCAGGTGGGAGGGCTGGAGGTAGGGAGATCAGTTAGTGAAACTATGAAGTCAAGAAGGGGGAATTGTTGAATAGGAGGCAAGGAAGGGGGTGGTCTAGTGATGATTAGTGACAAAGTTGGCATTGCGGTGAGTGTCAAAGCAGTCAGTTGAAGTGGAAATATCCATTTCAAAATTATTTTAGGAGATAGAATTTAAGCATAGAAAAGTTTAAGTGAATTTATCTATTTCCTCAGAGGTCTAAAACTCAGCCATTAAGAGTAATAACCAATTAAACAGATGACAGCTTAAAGGAGAAAAAGTATAAAGAAAAAATGGAAAGAGGGCTGAGGATTGAATTTTGGAGACCCCAATGTTCTCCTGGGAAGAGGAATCCTAAAAGAAAAAAAAAAGTCTTTAGAAATAGGTGGACCACAAGAAGGTGGCCTTCTAGAAGTCAAGGGAAAGTAGGATTGACCAACCCAGTTAATGCCAATGTCCACCTCTCAGAGACTAAGGTAGAACATTTGTTTAGTCATTATCTTTCACTACATAGTTCACACATTGCTCAGAAATGCTTCATGTAACCGAATACACTCCTACTCTGCCAACAAGTATCAACATACCCTGTGAACTGTTGCAGAGTGATTTATAACATGAATAAGGCCCAGAAAACTTGTTTTCCTTATGCTTGTGGATACACGTCAGTCAAGACATTCAAAAGCGTAACCAGAATGGCATGAAAAACTCTAGAGCCAAGTTTTCTTTTCTTTCCTATTGTGTTAATTCCAGAAATCAGGTGTTAACCACAGAGAATACAATAAAGCACGATCAGATATTTTTTAATCCCTAAACCCAAAATGACTTAAAAATTTGCTGAGTCCATTTTCTGTCAGAATATGCCCAGATGTACATGTTGCTCATAAGAGGGTAAGAAACCCATTCCACTCTGTGTAGAGATCACTCGTGCACACTACATTGATGCACCTGTGTGTCCTAGCACAGAAGGAAAAGTTAGGAAAAGAAAGCAGATTTGGATTCGGCTGCCCTAGAGATTGTTCAGTATGGTTATTGGGGTTGGCCTCAGAATAGTAACCACTGTAATAAACCATCAGCCTTCAGAGTGTAATGTACAATACTAGCTCAGGGGCAGCTGCTTCTTGGAATAATGTGTTTGTCCCTTGGGTTAAAGGTAAGAGGGAAAAAATTGCTGAGGTTAAATTACTGTCACCTTGCCCTGATGACTTAGAATACTATATAAGGGTTGTTACTGGGCATCTGTCCTAGTGAAGTTGCTGAATCCAGATGAGAACCTGGGAAACTTGTTATATAACTGAGGCTGGCGGTGTAGCCCAGCTGGGAGATTCCTGGGCTGGTTACAGTCCTCCTTCTGCTTCTGGTTTAGCGACGTGATCCTGAGCAAGTCACTGAATCTATTTTGCCTTGACTTTTTCAGGAAACAAAGAGCTGTCTCTAATCTACAATAAAAGATAAGAATATCCTTTTAAAATGTAGAAAGCACTGTGGGAATGGGCAGTTTTGAAAATTTTTTATGGATCTAGGAAATATATACTTAATTTCTTCTAGATTTATTCCAGATTAAAAATTAAGATTATTTATTCAAAATTTTGAAAGACCTCTTTAAGCAGAAAGTTACCATTTCTGGAAAATAAAAGTGTTTCCAAACTTGAAATCACATTTTTAAGCACTACAATGTGATTTCTCACCAAATTTCCATAGTTTTCTACATGGCCATTTCTTGGTTTTTACTTTTTTCCTTGTCTTTTCTTTCTCTCCCCCTCCCTCCACTTTCTCTGCTAGAGGATAGTTTCAATTTCAAAACCAAAGATTTTTGTTTTATCTGAATGACATTTGAAAAATAGTCTTTTGTAAAAATTTGAAGAGCAGAAATCACTGTGTAATTTTATAAAAGCAGGTCCAGCAAAGATGTATTAAGGTTAAATGAACCACATACCAGAATTGTCTGGGATTTAATTTGGGGGCTGAAAACTGGAAGAATAGGAATAGCAATATCTTACAGCACATCTAGACCTGAAAAGGACTTTTTTTATTGGCTGCCCATTACTAATAATGGTGCTAATGGAAGATGGGCATGTTAGCTTGGAATATAATAAATGGCAGAAAATATCAAAGCTGGAAAAATATCTGTTAAATCTAACTACAGAGTGCTCATTAGAACTAACAAGAATTTGAAACTTTGAAAACAGCATGCTCATTTCTGAATAATAGAAGCAATATTCATGTAGGAGAGAGTTAAAATTGTGTGATTCATTGAATATTAAGCAAACTTGAATCTCAGGTGGTCCCCACTTTCCAAAGAGAGGACCCTAACAGGAGTTTTTGTTATTTGTTTTGCGTTGTTTGTCAACTTCAAATACACATATGTTTATTTAAAGAGCAATTTATTTATTTAACTTATTTGTAAACTTTATTTTATTTGACTGCACTCAATTTTAAAATCACATTATTTTAAATGCCATGGTAATAAACAAACATTGGTATTTTTATGCTGATATATGAAACAACTATACTAAAACTATTCACTTGTATGAATGCTGTATCATGCTTGAATATAATAAAAAGTATTTTACGAAAATTATCCTTTAGCAGTCAGTGTTCTTGTTAAAATCAGAACCACTTTTTGAGTCATCTAAACTGAAGAATTTATTGTTACTGAACAGAAATGGGGTCTGGCTGCCTGCTGCCACCAAAAGGCAAACTCTAGAGGCAAAGGCTGGTGAGAAAGGAGGAAAGTTTTTATCTGGATGATGAACAATCTGGTAGAATGGGGGAACTCCTTGACTCAAAGCTCACCTCTCCTGCAAAACCCAGACAAAACCCAACCATCCTCAGCAAGACAAAAAAAAAAAAAAAAAAAAGGGCAGTGCCCAGAATTCCTGCTCCATTTTAAAGTACCATCCTTTGGAACCTGAAGCAGCTGCCAAGTGGTCAGCCAGGTAACTTGGCTTGTTTCCAGCTCCTGTCTGGCTTCAGGCTCCCACCTGAAGGTGGTGTGTGCTGTTGGTGCTGCTATTGGCCATGGGCCTTCTAGAGCCACCGGGGCCCATGCTCCCAGGCTGCAGAGAGCATGAATGTACTGGCAAATGCTTTACCAGGTCAACAAGGGAGAGAAAGACTCCCTCCTGGAGGCCTTGGGCCACATGACTGCTAAGGTCATTGTACCCTCTGAGTGCAGGTCCTGAGCAGTGAGCCATGAGCAGGAGAGATTTCTTTGTTCCCTTAGGTTTGTATTAGTTTTGAGTGTGGGATGAATCAGGTGCTCCCTCAGAATGAAAAATTAACTTCCTAAATTTTCACATGCTTTGTTTGGGTCCATCTCCCAATCAATTCCTTCATTTTCCCTGGCTAGACTGACAGGCCTCTTTGGTCTAGAACCACCTCCTGCCACCATTTAGAATTCTGTGGTGCATATACCTGCCTTCCCCTAGTTACACCCTCAATCCATTACTAAAAGGGGATAGAAAGGCTTTTTCACTCCTACCCAATTATCTTGCTAGCTTTGTGTGTGATCAGTGTAAGAACTTCCTCTTTCCACCATTTTCTTTGGGGGCAGGGGAGCATGTGCTCAGTTACCTGGGCAACGTGGCCCCAACTGCAGGACCTAACATTGCCCCCTGCCATGGTCCCGAAGTAGTTCACGATCTCCCCCTGCAGCCTCTCCTGTTCCCCGCCCTCAGTCCACTCCCAGCCATCCAAGCAGACTGTTTATTGGTATTATTATTACCTTCCCTTCCATCTAAATTATCAGAGATATAACTCTTTCTCAATTGGTGGCTTAGGTGGTCACTGGAAATTCACTCCAGGCCACAAATATCCACTTCGTAGTTAACATTTCAACAATGTAGTCATTACTACTTTACTTTTTGTAAAAAAAGTGATTATCAGGCCATAATCCAGTAATAATTATTAAATATGTATAAATTTACCACCTTTTAAAAATTTAACTTCATCATTAATTGAATTTTTGGGGTTAGTGGATCTTTCCCAAGTAGATGTTTATTGTTATTTAATATGAGAGATTCTATGAGATGATTTTCTTGTATCTAAAAAATAATTTTGCCCTGGCTGGTGTGGCTCAGTGGATTGAGCGCTGGCCTGTGAACCCAAGGGTTGCTGGTTCTATTCCCAGTCAGGGCACATTCCTGGGTTGTGGGCCAGATTCCCAGGAGAGGGAGCACGAGAGGCAACCACACACTGATGTTTCTCTCCCTCTCTTTCTCCCTCCCTTCCCCTCTGTCTAAAGTAAATAAATATTTTTTTAAAAGAATAATTTTGAAAAATTAACTTTATATTCAAACATATATGGTACTTGTGTTTTTTAATAATCGGATCTATTAAGAGTAATGTAATAAGGGCAATAATTTTTTAAAATCTTCACCTAAAGATGTTTAATGATTTTAGAGAGAGAAGGAGGAGAAACACTGATGTGAGAGAGAAGCACTGATCAGTTGTCTCCCATATGTGCCCTGACTAGGATTGAACCCACAGCCTAGGTGTGTGCCCTGACCAGGAATCAAACCTGGAACCTTTTGGTGCATGGGACAATGTTCCAATAAACTATGCCACCCAGCCAGAGCAAACAGGCAATAATTTTTAAATACTTTCTGAAGTATATATCATATTCCTCATAACCATTTTTATTCCCTATGGCCCTTCAGCTAAAACTGCCATGAAGAAGGGAAGGGTGAGTACACAGGACTGAAGAAGAAGGAGCATGAAGAAGGGAAGGGTGAATACACAGGGCTGAAGAAGAAGGAGCATGAAGAAGCTCTGACCTCTGGAAGAGGAAGTGGACAGACTTTCTGATTCCAAAATCAATAAGAATGTGAGAGTGAGAAGAAGGTAAGGGCAGGGATAAGATGTGAGGGCTCTCTTGCTTCCACCATTTAGTTAAAATCCAAAGATGGAAGGACCTAGAATAATTGTGTAGGTTTTGGGGATTCCTAGAAATATCCTTGGGAATATAGCAAGCCTCTTAGAAAAACTGTCTCCTTAGAGCCACATTCAATATGGCACCAGGCAGTGGAAAAGAAAAGGTTAAGGAGGGTGATGTGGAGGAAGGCTTTACAGAGCTCTCTATGCACTTCAAGTGAGAGTGAGAGAAAGCAACTAAGAGTTCCCTGTGGGGTCATGATAAGGAAACAAGCACATAGGTACTTAATGAGTGAGAACTCTTGCTACACAGCGGGGGTACCCACACCATGCTCAAAGATCTAATCAGCAGCAGCCATAACCTAGTCTAGTCATTGCCAGTTGCTTGGGGAAAAAGACCACACAGCATATTTCAACCGTATGAAGCAAAACACTTAGAGAGGAACACATATACCTATAGCTCCATGCCCTCTATTGGAAATCTTAGGAATCACCTTTTACTTAGAAGCCAGCAGGGCAAAGAAGGAAGGAATATACATCACTTGAGAATAAAGAAATAATCTTTATTTCTTTAAATTTTGGATAGGCTGAATATTCACTTACCCAACAGAAACTCAATTACCCTAAAAAGACATTTATGTAAAAACAAAAACAAAAAAACAGTTACTTGTCATTGACAAGTTTCAATATTTCTTCCCAGCATCTGTGGAAATGAGATCTTCTGATCAAAATGTGATCTATTTTAGAAATAGATAAAGCACCTTTATATTTTGCCTGTTTGAATTATAGTTTAAATACTTCAACTTAATTTATAGATTGAGGTATCAGTTAGGATAAACTTAGATTATTAACAAGCAACCCCAACTTTCAGTCCCTTAAAATAACAAAGACTAATTTCTCACTCATGTTGCATGCATGGGAGTTAGCAGGAACTGCTCTTCCTTGCAGTTAGGCAGAGAGAAAAGTCCGAGCTGATGGAGCATGGACCATCTCAACTAACTGTGACAGGGAAAAAAGAGAACATGGTAAGTTGTACAATGGCTCTTAAGCTTCTGCTTCAAGTGATATGTATTCCTCCTGCCCAAATTTTATGGCCAAAACCAGTCACGTGGTCATATGTGATATCAAGGTGCACAGAAGGTGCACTTAACTTTACCATAAGCCCTCTAGAAGAAACAGTTAGGTGGGGAACAGCGTGAATGGCCACCACCATTTGTAAGTTCTTTGTAACTTTCTGGATTATGGTTTCAACATGGAAAATCATTTGACCAGAACCAGATGTGAGAAATAGAAAACATAACAATGACTAAAATTTCAACATAAATTATGTATTGTTTACAATCTGTGCCATTATTTTCTTACATTCCTTAATATAGTAACATCTGTATTGGTCAGAGCACAATCAAACAAAAAGAGTTCTCTCCAGATCAGGGGTTGGCAAACTTTTCGGGTAAAGTGCCAGATGATAAATATTTTAAACTTCCTGGGCCATCTGGACTCTGTAAAGCATTTGATTCTGCTGTTGCAATGCAAGAGCATCCATTGCTAACACACAAATGTATGGGCGTGGTATTTTCCAATACCACTTTATTTAAGCACACTGAAACTTGAATCTCGTAATTTGCACATGTCACAGAATGTTATGCTTCCCTTAATTTTTTCCCAACCAGTTAAAAATGTAAAAACCATTTTTAGCTTACAGGCTGTACAGAAACAGACAGTGTACTAAACTTGTTGTAATAAGGAATTTTATATAGAGAATTGAGAACATACAAAATTATTGGAAGGAGTGGAGGAACAGTTCTAGCCTTAACAACCAGGAACAGCTAGTAGCTCCAGAAATTGCTCTGCCTTTGCCTCGAGCAGGCAAACCCCTATCATGGCTACAGGAAGATGAAAAATTATGAGCTTTCCGTGAATAGTGCTGACTTGCCAGGCTGCAGTCCCAGGCTACTCTGCCTGATCCGGAAATAATGCCACTGCTGCTCCAGGAAACTGCTGAGTCAGGAATCCACTCACCCCCCCCCATTGGGTAGTCTCTGCTATCTCTGCCACCTTGGCCTTGATTCTTGCCAGCAAAATGCCTCAAGTGTGGATTTCTTACGTTTTGTTTAGTTCCTAAACACTCCCACAAGAATTAAACCATGTTCTAGCCCCCAAAGAGTCTGAAGAATGCTTTTTAATTTTCCAGCTGCTGCATGTTAGCTGTGGGTTAGAACAGATACTGGACAAAGCAATGAAAGATATTGGACACAGACTAATACAAGAGACAGAGACTCGATTAAGTTGATTTCCTTGGCATTTCCTCAGTGAGCTCCCAGGAAGATAAAGGTCTTTGTATACCTTTCACAAAATGACATAAAACCAAAAAGTATTGTAGTCATCCTTCCCACTGGGTGTCACCACCCAAAACAATTATTTATTACATTCCCCTGACCTGTGAACTTTCATCGTAGCAGGTTTGTGTAATCATGTGCCTGGTAGTACTGTTTGAATAGCAACAAGTGCTTGTCGGTAGAGAAGGGTAAGGATTTTGGTATAGACATGCTATGAAGCAATTAAAATAAAAGAAATGGAAAGAGGCCTCAGAAACATTTATATAAAATAAGTTAAAGAGTAGTTTGTGAAGTATGGGTCCACATTTCAAAAGATAATTTTAAAAATGCATTATTACATTCAGTGCTTTGTTTTGATTTTAAATATAATTCAACCTTGTAAATGTATTTCATAGAAGCATATAATAGAGAAAGTAAAAATACTCTAACTCTAATCTCCTGAGATAACTGCTTTCAGTATTTTCTTTGTATATTTTTTCTGTACCCATAAAGTAAAGATTACATTTTTAAATGAATTTGGCTTTAAGATTAATATTTCTACTTTTAGTAATATTTGTCATGTCAGGGCTATAGTATACCAGGACCTATGTGGTGCTCTGAATTTCTTTATATTTCTACCAAAATAAGCCATAGGGTATACTGATACATTCACAGATATAATTTCTATGTGTTAACATAGAGGAATAACTTGTTTCACAAATTCGGGTTTAATTTTGCATAATTTTATTTATTTTTTAATTTTAAAAAATTTTTATTGTTATTCAGTTATAGTTCTCTGCATTTTCTCCCCATCCCTCCACCCCACCCCAGCCGAACCCACCTCCCTCCCCCACCTCCACCCTCCCCCTTGATTTTGTCCATGTGTCCTTTATAGTGGCTCCTGTAAACTCCTCTCCCCACTCCCACCTGGCTATTGTTAGATTGTTCTTAACTTCAATGTCTCTGGTTATATTTTGTTTGCTTTTTTCTTTTGTTGATTATGTTCCAGTTAAAGGTGAGATCATATAATTTTAACTCGTAATCCGTTTCAGAGATTTTTATTTTCCACAAGTACTACAACATGCTATTATTTTCAGTTCAAATATGTCATTTAATCAATCCAAGTCAGGTAAGTTACATGCAGACATTAAAACATAATTGATTATATATCTCTGAGAAGCACTGCGTTCCATTATGCACTCCTTGAATACACATGTAAGTCTCAAATTGTAAGGTTTTTAGGCCAAATACTTCATTTTTCCTGTATGTACAAAAAAGAGAATCTACATAAAATAAGTATAGGAGCTATTTCAATCCTTACTTAATATTTTAATGAAAGCATCCCATCATGGTTTCTCCCCGTGCACGGGTTCCATCACTGTTATCTGCGAAATAATCTATAAAAGTTATAACAAATTCATCAGTTATGCTTCTACAACACATTTACTTTCTACTTGAGCAAAATATACATAGATGAATAAGCTATGTCTAGAACTGGCTGTAAAAAACAAATTGTTCAATAGCAATTAAGTCTAGAGGTAATAAGGCACTTACAGTAATTAGTTATAGTTAAACCTCACTAAATCTGAATAAGTGGGAAACAGAAACAAAATGCAAAAAGGCTGGACTGCAGAATGGATTCAAGCAGTGATTTTCAAAACTATTGGTCCTAGGACACCTATGCATTCTTACGAATTATTGAAAATGCCATAGTAAGCCTGCCAGATAACATAACAGAATGTCTAGTTAAATTTGAATTTCAGATAAACAATGAATAATTTATTAGTATAAGTATGCCCCCCAAATTACATGGCACATATGCACAGTAAGTTTATCTAAAATTCAAATTTGTTGAGTATCCTGGAGTTTTATCTGCCAAACCTGGCAACCCTACTCCACTTTGTTTATGCAAGTTACATCTGTCCATATTTTCTGTATTATAAATTAAAACTAAGAAAAAATTTTAATGTATGTATTAATAAATTTATTTTAAAATAACAATAGACCTATTACAAAAATAATAATTTTTATAGAAAATAAGTATCTTTTCCTTTAAGAAACAATGGTAGGGTTGGGATTGTTTGACATTTTTGCCAATCTTTCTAGTATCTAGCTTACTAGAAGGTAGCTGGATTCTCATGCCTGCTTCTGCATGAAATCTGTTGCAGTATATTGCATATCTTGTTCTGGTTAAAGTGTATAAAGAAAATATGGCCTCTCTCATATATGCAGTTTAGAAAAGGGAAGAATATTTTAATGCTTTTTCAGGTAACTGTGGATATTCTTCTTTGATCTATACTCTAAATCCACAAGTGAAAATTAATTTTTAAAAATATTATAAGTCAATTAGATTTTAATTAAAAAGAGCTTTATATTCCAGATCAAACAAAATACTTATTGATAAATATGTTTTTATTGACATTTTATTGTTTATATTTTTTATTTCTTCTTCTTTTCCTCCTCCTTCTTCTTCCTCTTCTCTTTTTCCTTCTACATTTCTACTAATACTGGTTTAACAGTGATGAACTCCTTTAGCTTTTTCTTGCTTGGGAAGATCTTTATCTGTCCTTTGATTCTAAAATAACAGTTTTTCTAGGTAGAGTAATCTTGGTTGTAGGTCCTTGCTTTTATCACCTTGAAAATTTTGTTCCCATTCCTTCTGGGCTGCAAAGTTTCTGTTGAGAAACAGCTGACAGTCTTATGGAGCTCCCTTGTAGGTAAGTAATTCTTTTCCTCTTGCTTCTTTTAAGATTCTTTCTTTGTATTTACCTTCAGTATTTTAATTATAATATGTCTTGGTGTGGGTCTCTTTGGGTTCATCTTGTTTGGGACTCTCTGGACATCATTCATAAGATTAGGGAAGTTTTCTCTCATTTTTTCAAATAGATTTTTGATTCCTTACTCTTTCTCTTCTCCTTCCAGAATCCCGTGGTGTGACTACTGGTATTCTTGAAGTTGTCCCAGAGGCTCCTAAACTACCCTCATTTTTTAAATTGATTTTCTACTTTTTGCTGTTCTAATTGGGTGTTTTTGCTTCATTATCTCCCAAATTGCTTATTTGATTATCTGTTTCATCTACTCTACTGTTGATTCCCTGTAATGTATTATTCATTTAAGTTACTGTAGTCTTCATTTCTGACTCCATTTTTCTATGTCCATTTTACTTTTCTTATCTTTTTGTTGAAATTCTCATTCCATTCTTCTCCTCTTCTTCTCAGTTCATTGAACATCTTTATAACCAGGGTTTTCAATTCTGCATCTGGTAGACTGCTTTTCTTCAGTTCTTCTTCTGGAGTTTTGTTTTGTTCTTTTATTGGGGACATTTTTTTTGTCTCCTCATTTTGGCAATCCCCCTGTTTGTTCCTATGTATTAGGTGGAGCTGATATGTTTCCTAGGCTTGGTAGATTGACCTTATGTAGTAAGTATCCTATAGGGCTTAGTGGCACATCCTTCATGGTTACCTGAACTGGGCCTTCCAAGTATGACTGTGTGTGGACTGTGTACATTCACCTGTTGTAGTTGAACCTTGATTGTTATTGGCTTTCCGATGGGAGGGTCTTACCTTCTGGCTATGACTATAGTGGAGAAGCTGTTGTGCAGAGGCCAACCTCACAAAGCAGGACTTGCTTCCATGGTGCCCTGGTGCCTCCTGACTCTGCCTCTTGAATGTGTTGCTATAGAGGTGGTTGGTTGGAACTCTAGCATAGTCTGAAGCTGTCTACTGGGTTCACTGGCTATGAGGCCTCCCAGGAAGTGGAGGACTATATTCTCAGTTTCCTGTGCCTTGCCTGGGGTCCCACAGAATGAGCTACAGAGCGATCTGCAGTTGGTTGTTACTTGTGCTGGGCTTCGAGTAATGGGCTTGGAGGTGCCCATAAAGGGCCAAGCTATGAACTGAGGCCAGCTTCCACTTGTGCCAGGTTAGGGCCACTTAATAAGAGATACAGTACAGGTACTGCTTATTTGGTGTTTATAAAACTTTGAGAGATTTTAGGGATGTCTACAGCATGAGTCAAACCAGTCTATTTGCATGTAAGTCACTGGTAATGGCTTGAACGGGCCTGCAAGTTTGGTGCTGTGGGGTCTCAGGGATCACCAAGGCAGGATGGACAGTGTGAACGGGGATGATGGAGTCTTGGGTATGGTGCCTGCCAGCCAGCTCTGTGGGGGAATAACTCAACAAAGGAATAGCCTTTGCCAACACTTCTGTCTGAGAGAAAGATGCCCCTCTAACATTTGCCCCAAAGCCAGACAATTTCATCCCTCCCCATATGTCCCTGGTGCCTGTTCAGTTACTGCCCACGTGCTAGAGCTCAGTGAGTGAGTCTGAGTAAGTCTATGTGAGGGCCCTTTAAGAGAAATACCTGGGATTCCAGAAGCCCTCTGTCTCATTCAGCCACAATCCCGTGGTTTTCACAGCTAGAAATTATGGGGACTTTTCATCCCGGCACTGGAACCCTGGGCTGGGGGCCCTGGTGTGGGGCTGGGACACCTCACTCCTCAGAAGGGACCTCTGTTGCACACTTATCACACTCGATTTTTTAACTGCCATATATTGTGGGTGTGTGAACAGCCCTTTCTGAATCTCTGTCCCTCTTACCTGCCTTATGTGGCTTCTTCTCTATATCTTTAGTTAGAGAACTTCTGTCTTGCTGGTTCAGGTGGCTCTGAGTGATGCTTGTTCTGCAGTTTAGTTGTAATTTTGATGTAGTTGTGGGAGGAGGTGAGCACTGTGTTTACCTGTGCCACGACATTGACCTGACCACAAGTGACAGTTTCTTAAAGGTTCATTGCAAATAGAAATCTGAAACTACAGCAGTGAAATATCCATATTGTCTAATTAAAATCCATTTGTCTATCAAGCTCTTTGATTGGATCTTCTATCTGGGCCTAATTTTATAATACCATGGGCATCGGTCATTTGAGAAATAATTGGCTCACTGATTTATGTAGATCTTTCAAACAATCTTTATATAATATCAAAAATCACATTTGTTAATATTACCAATAATCTCAGCAGAAGAGTCTTAAATGCTGCCGTGTCAAACTCAAGGTTGTGGATCTACATCTTCCTAAATACTAATTTTTGCTTAAAAGCTTACATTTTATCATTGGCAAAAGATTCTAACGGTTGTTATCCTCGCTGAAACAGGCTCATTTTGTTCATTTTTAGGGAAATGTCTGCCAAACATCCAAGTCTGTATAATCATAGTCAGTCATTTTCTCAAGTAGACATGGTGTTCCATTAAAAAAGCAGCTAATTCAATCCACAACTTGAACATTTTCCTTGAGACCACTCTCATACTTTAGCAGAAGTGCTTTTATATGTATTTACAATGTTCATTATACACAATATTTAAAAATATGTATTTGAAGGTAGAGATTTAATTACATTAATGTTTCATCAAAGGGATTCTTAAGTGAAAGTGGCTCTTTTCCCTCTGACTGTGTGCAGTAGAGACTGTAACGGCCAGTAGAGTACGGTTTGGTGCCGTTGTCGTGACCATGCTCAAGTGCTAGAACAATTGCTTTATCACCATCGACTCAGACGTCAGCACATGGCTTTGTGGTATTATTGTAAAAACGGTTTGGACTTGGTGTAGCCCCTGTAAAAGTTGTAGAAACCCCCAGAAGTTTGCATACCAGGCTCTGAGAACTTCTGCTTTAAAAATAAACAAGTATATTGTTTTCAGAAGTACTGCGCTACTTCCAGTCATGGTGACGGCACAGGTAAACACGGATCGCTTCCCTGCACAACCACATCAAAATTACAACTAAAGTATAGAACAGCTGTCACTCAGAACATTCAGAAATCGAGTAAAATGAAGGTCTGACCCCTGTGGAATTAAAGAAACCACATCCATCCAGACTGGTAGGAAGGTCAGAGACATGGAGACACAGAGAGGCTGGTCCCGCATCCACACATGGTATATAAAAATTTGGGAGGGATATCTTGGGAGCAAGGAATCCAAGCCACATGCCAGGCCCCCCAGTCCAATGCCAGGAAGATAAGTCCCCATAACTTCTGGTTGCAAAAATCAACAGAGGTTGGGCTGGTGGAAGAAACTTCTGGAGTCCCAAGCAGTTTCTCTTAAAGTACCCACACACAGACTTAGGCTCACTTCCTCTGAGCTCCAGAGTTAGAAAAGCACCAGTGACATACAGGGAGGAACCGAAGTGCTAGGCATCAAGGCAAGAGCTGGTGGACAGCTATCTCTCATACAGAAAGTTGGGCAGAAGCCATTGTCTCTTTTCTGAGACCTCCTCCAACAGAGCCACAGAGCTGGCAGGTGGGTGACATATCTGAGACTCCATCAACCTGGCTAACACTGTTTACACCACCCTAGAGATCCTGGGAGGCTCTCTCCCACCTAAATTACACTGTTAGAGTGGCTTTTCCCATATGAATGGTTGGTCTTGGCTCATGCTTCACAACTTCCTAAATCCTCTCAAACAAGTAACAGCCAGTCTCAGTAAGACCCCAGAGCCTCTACCTCTTGCTAAGTGGCTCCAGGCCCAGCTCTAGTAACAGCCAGACTAGATCCACAGCTTGGTTTTGCCTGGGTATCTCCAAGCCCAGTACAAGTAGCAGCCACCTCAGATTGCTTTATAGCTCAAGCAGGGTGGCCCCAGGCAAAACACAGGTGGGGTTGCCTTTGGCCTGCCTCACCCAGGAAAGCCCAAGGCCTGCAGATCCTGTGGACAGATAAAGACCGCATAAGAGTACCTCCACCCTGCCCTTGCACAGTTGATCCTACATAGAGAGCAGAGGTTGTTGGTCAGTGGTCAATCTTTGTAGCTTACTGGCCTGGGTAAATCCCTCCCATTGATCTGCCAACAGCAACCAAGGCTCAACTACAAGGGCACACCCTGAGTACTCAGCTTGGGTGATAAGGGAGGCTGGGCCACTGAACCCTGAAGGCCGCCTAATATATTAGGCCATACAACCAAGACACAGAGTCATAGCAGTTCTACCTAATACATAGAAAGAAGAAAAAAAAAAAAACACAGGGAGCCTGCCAAAATGAGGAGACAAAGAAACATGGCTCAAATGAAAGAACAGATCAAAACTCCAGAGAAAGAGTTAAATGAAATGGAGACAAGCAATCTGTCAGATGCTGAGTTCAAAACACTGGTTGTAAGCATCCTCAAGGAACTTAGTGAGGACCTCAGCAGCTTAAAAATGATCCAGTCAGAAATGATGGATACACTAATTAAAATAGAGAACAATTTACGGGGAAACAACATTACAGTGGATGAGGCCAAGAACCAAATCAATGATTTGGAACCTAAAGAAGCAAAAAACAAACAACCACAACAACAAGAAGAAAAAGGAATCCAAAAGAATGAGGATAGGATAAGCAGATTCTGGGACAACTTCAAGGCTTCCAACATTTGCATCTTAGAATTACCAGAAGGAGAAGAGAAAGAGCAAGAAATTGGAAATCTATTTGAAACAATAGAAGAAAAATATTTCCCTAATTTGGTGAAGGCAACAAACATGCAAGTCCAGGAAGCACAGATAGTCCCAAACAAGGTGGATGCAAAGAGGCCCACTCGAAGACACATCATAATTAAAACACCAAAGGTTAAAGATAAAGAGAGAATCTTAAAAACAGCAAGAGAAAAGAAGTTACTTACCTACAAGAGAGTTCCCATAAGACTATCAGCTGATTTCCCAAAAGAAACTTTGCAGGCAAGAAATACTCAAAGTCACGAAAAGCAGGGACCTCCAGCCAAGATTGCTGTACCCAGGAAAGATATCATTTAGAATCAAAGGGCTTCCCAGACAAGAAAAAAATAAAGGAGTTTATCATCACCAAACCATTATTATATGGGATCTTAAAGGAACTTATTTAAGAAAAAGAACAAGATAAAACTATGAACAATAAATGGCAAAAAATACATATCTATCAACAATTGAATCTAGAAAACAAGCTAAGCAAACAAGAAGATCAGAGACTGAACCATGGATGCAGAGAGCATGCTGATGGTTGTCAGGCAGAAGGTCGGTGTGGAAGAATGGGTGAAGATGTAAGGGGATCAAGAAGTACAAATGGGCAGTTACAGAGTAGGCATGGGGTTGTAAAATACAGTGGAGGAAATGGAGTAGTGAAAGAACTTATACACGTGACCCATGGACATGAAAATGTTGTGGGGATTGCCTGAGGGAGTGGAGGTGCTGGGTGGTAGTGGGTCATGGGTAAACAATTGGGACAACTCTAATAGCATACTCAATAATATATAATTTTTAAAAAGTACTTGCCGAGGAGATAATTACAACACAAACATCAATATTTAGCCCTGGTTGATGTGGCTCAGTTGGTTGGAGCATCATTCCCATAAATGAAAACGTTGCAGGGTGATTCCTGGTCAGGGCACATGCCTAGGTTGCTGGTTCAGTCTCCAGGCACATGCAGGAGGCTACCAAGTGATGTTTCTTCCTTGCATCGATGTTCTCTCCCTCTCTGTTACCGTCTCTTCCCTTCTCTTCCCCTCTCTCTAAAATCAATAACCATATCTTCAGGTGAAGGTAAAAAAATAAGAATATTATATGTATGATAATTAATGGACAAAACCAACACCGTTTCTTAAACATTTATCACCTATTTTTTTCTTTCCTTTATTTTCTGTAGCTGCAATTTACCTTCTCTTTTGGTTATAGTACCAACTTCTCATCTCCCTCTTCTCTTTGTTCATCAATAATTCTGTCCACCGATATTTCTGTGCAAAATGAAATAATGTATGAATGCAAGGAAAATGCACCAGGACTTCGGGAGATCTTGGTTTGCTTAGGGTTCCACACAATTTAATTCCCAAGGCCACAGGGACATGGCTTCAACCACCCTTCTAACATAAGTCGTACTGTTATTTTGCTTAAAATCTTGTGATGTGGCCTCATTGTCCTGATAAAATTTAAATTCCTTAGCCAAGTGAATAGGTTCTTCCCACCTTGGTCTTAATCCAACCTCTGCTTTGCTTTTCTGGTCAGCTCTCGAAACACAGACGCATACACATGCACATTCACACACAGGTGCAAGTGATTCTGCTTCACAACTTGCTATTTCCTAAACATACTTTCTGCTTGCATACTTCCGTGCCTTTGTGCATGCTGTTTGCTCTGTTTCAGATGTTTCTGCCCAACCTTCATTAACCTGGAAAATCTCTCCCCCCAAAAGTTTTTACTCATAACTCATCTTCTCAAGGAAGCCACCCATGAATAACCTACTGGAAATGTCACCCCCTTCAACACTTCATTTCCTTCTTCTATGCTTTGTCCTTCATTCTTACATACTACATATATTATTTATTTTGATTAATTTCTGTTTAACATGCTAGAATGTACTTACCATGAAGACAGAGATTTTTACCTGTACTGCCTACAATTATATCTTCTATACCTATTGGTACTTCCCAAGTATTTGTAGGTGCTTCATAAATATTTGTTGAATGAATAAATGATTTAAAATAGCACCTCCTATGTTGCCTTCCTTCACTTTATTAGGACAAAATTAATCACATTTTCTCATTATTTTCATGCTACATATAACACTATACTATCTATTACATTGTTTGATATTTTTTAATGTAGCATTTCTACTAGACTGTTAACATATATAATTTGTTTAATTCATCCACAACTATAGACTTAGTAGGCATTTTGGAAACATTTGTTGAATTGAAAGCTAAGTGATGTTATATAAGGCAGGTAAAACAGAATAATTTAAAGTTTGCATAAAATGGGATGACCAGATACAAGCAGCTATTTCAAGTAAAATAATAATATTGAATGGCTTTTTAAATGTGGCTCAGAACAACTATTCTCACTGGAATTAATGGAATATGTAAATGCCCCTTTCTATGTTAAACATGGTTGGTATTTAAAACATTAACCCCCGGTTTTCCAGAGATGCTATCTTTGATGCCAGTGGCCACCTTGGTTCTAGCCACACCTTCTGGTATGTCTTTTGTTTCTTACTCCCTTCATGAAGGAAATTCTGATCTCAGTCAGTTGTTGCTTTCTAGTGCTGTTTTTAATCTGTAGTTTATTTAAGGAATCGCTTTTTCTCCTTCAAGGAAAATTCAGACACCAGCCACCTTGTGAATGAGATTTTGTCAGAATCTTTCTTTAATCAATGGACTCATAACCATGCAAAGTCTTTTCTCCCCTAAGGTTGAGTTTGATTTATTCAATTTATAGTCATGACAAAATGCCTGTATCTTCAAATGTCATTATCCACGTTATAGTTAAAAAATAGAATTCCATATAATTTTGCTTATATGTGGAATCTAAAAAACAAAATAAATGAACAAGCAAAACAGAAACGGACTCAAAGATACAGAGAACATTTTGGTAGTTGCCAGTTGGAAGGGGGTTTGAGGATGGGTGAAAAAGGTGAAGGGATTAAGAAGTACAAACTGGTAGTTACAGAATAGTCACTGGGATGTAAAGTACAGACAGCAGGAATATTCTAACTATGTATGGTATCAGATAGGTACAAGGTCTATTGGGGTGATCACTTAAGTTCTATATATAATATCTAATCGCTAGGTCATACACCTGAAACTAATATAATATTGTATGTCAACTAAAATTGAAAAATAAAAAATCACTTAAAGTCCAAAATAAAAATTTAAAAAAATAGAATTGAGAATTTTATACAAAGAAGCAAAAAGCAGTCTCACTGCCATATATTTGGGAAATACAAGCTCTCCAGAAAGTAGGGAATATGTCGCAGGGGTGAGAGTAGGTTGTGGCGAGCAGCTGAGTGGTGGAAGGAGCTGCTGGATGAGCTATCTGAGGACCCAGTAAGTTCCTGGGGCCTGAGAGGAGGACTTTGGAGGTAAGAGGGTAGTGGGAAAAGTTCAGAGACCAGCAGGTTGAGGCCAAAGTTCAGACCCCTGACCTTTTAATTTGACATGTATCTGTGGGAAAGGCTCTACAATAACATTGAACTAAATGGTTTGCTCTCCACCTTGATCCTGATTTTGCAATTGGGAGAGATAACAGTAAAAAAGAGGAAACTAAAAATTTCAGGCTTGGTTGTATAAAGTTAATAGCCATTTATGTATAAACTATGTGTAGTTTGTTGGCCTTCTCATATGACAAGGACATTATGCCTATTATCAACCATTATAAACTATGATTTGATTAGAATTTCTCATGCTTTCAGAATCTACTATTAATAAACAATATCATAATTTGGCTACCATTTTAAAGAATAGGTGAATTGTAACAAAAGGACTCATGCCTGGGCACCTACACCAGGTAAAATTTTGAGGTGTTATGAAAAATGTTACCGGTGAAAGAGGGCATGTATGTTTCAAATAGAATTTTTGCATGTTGTTTGCTTTTTCTGATGCCTGGTGAAGAATTCCTGGCTGACCTTTCTGAGTTTGCTGATCACAGCTTTAGGTTTCTGTGATTCAAGTCCTTAAAAATACATACCTCTGTCTCAAGTGGTTTCTACGACATCTACAGAGAAAAGTATGGCCTATAGTGTGGAGTCTGTTACCCACTGCGTGAATCTGAAACTGAAGATGTGAAGCTTCAGCTTTCAAACATTCCTCACGAATCGTGGCTATGGTAATTTTTACCATCAGAAATATGTGGTGTAAAATGTAAATTCTGCAGTCACTACTGGTCTCGCCATGATGTGTGATAACACTATTTAAAACCCGTATCAACAAAGTGAAAGTGGCTTCTTCATAAACCCAGAGGATATTTAAAAAGAAGGTGTTCACATTTTCAGAGGTCAGTTTTCAACTGAGAACATATTTGGGGGCATAATATTGATCTACCCAATAGTTCATTGGTCCCTCAAACTGTATCCTTCTGTTTGAAGCAGCTTTTCATTTGCATATTGACAAAATGCGCGACCTTCTCTTCTGACCTTTTAACCCCGACCAAGCTAATCCTGCCTTTGTTCTAAAAAAGGTCGAGGGTGGTCCTACTGCTTCCGTTGTTTTCCACGTTTAACAACAGGGACCTGGTTGTTTTAACAAAAATTAAGATTATTAAGACAATTAATAATTAACAATTTAGGATTCCACAAAATAGTTATCAAGATATGTTGTCCTATATAAATGCTATTAAAATCAATTGCATGAGCATTATTGCCCATCATCAATAAACAATAAAATAAAATGGCTATATGTACATGTTACCTTTCACTAAATGAAACAAGCTTCATTATTCCCCAACACCCTATAAGACTACTGAACTCAGACATAAACTGGCCAGACACCTTACTTAGAGTTTCAGAATAAAAGGTAAAAATCTATCCCATCTATTGCTGACAATCTAACCTTCAGAGCTGATAATCTGAAATAAAGCAAAATGCCCCAGGAGAGACATATGTGGGAGTCATTTCAGTTGGAGATTGAAGGTCACTTCCAGCAAAGCAATCAAATATCTAATAAAACCTTAACATCACATTTTTTGGCATATAGGCAAGCAGAATAAACTAGATTAGTGAAAAAGCTTGGAATCTTTACATCTGTAGTAAGGGAAGTATAGTCACTGAATGTTATTCCTTTTCTAAGCATCAATGTGGAGTTTAGCAAATGTTCATTAAAGCTAAGTTTATATAATATAATAACTAATAACAAGTTTATGTATTGCAATTGCATCAATTTATAAAGTGGGAAAGGAAAGTTGTTTTATTAACTGTCATTGAAAAAGTAAATTTTTATAAAAATGCCACACACTTCTCTCATTATTTTGATGAATTTGACTTCCTAATTAGCTCCACAAAGATTTTCTTCTATAATTATAGAAGAAATTAGAACCTGTTATTGGATACATCAATCAGTATTTATCAAAGAACATGGAAAGAGGTAAAATAAATTTTAATGTATTCAATTCAATCTTCACATTAAGAACAAACATAAATTTACTATTAAAAAGTCCTATGTTGTTTCCATTTTTGGATATTTGATAAATGCAAATATGTTATTTACACACATTGACAATTTAGAAACTTGATTTAAAATATGCTGTATAGAAAAAATTTTAATAAAACATTTAAAATATTTGTTATATATTCTACTCATATAAACAAACTCACTGGATAACCCCTATTTTATTTTTTTCACCAGTCACTAGTTTTTTTTAACACAGTCCCCCACTACCACAAAGTATGCAGCTTGCTCTGAGAAAAGTACCTTTGTGATCATGTTATCTCCCCTGGCCGGTAAGTATTCCAGCCACTAAATTTTAAAATCACAGTATGTACAATTGCTTAAAGTTGGAGTCACACATCATTATAAAACAAAACATAAACTTTAAGTTAAATTCTACCTTAACTTTTCCATAACACCCCCCTTTCCTCCATCAGAAACTCACTCAAAATTAAATTTTTGAAAAGCCAATAATAGCAAGTGTTGATTAAGGCTTTCCCCACTCCACCCCCAATTATCTATGAACATTTATTTATAGATAATATTTTTAGTCTCTTCTTGCCCTCCCTGAGATACTTTATGTCTTCCTTTCTCCTGTATTTTACTGAGATATCTACTTGAATAATCTTTTGGATCACTTTGGTTACTACTAGATATTTTTGGAGACCACATTAACAAACTAAGGCTAATAAATTAATGTTTATGAAATGACTGCCTCAGAAACCTGAATCAGACAATTCCATATGAAAGAGAATAAAATCACTTTGCATTAGAACATTCATGGGTAATTTGATTGCTTATTGTCACTTTATAATTGGTGATTAACTATTTCATCTTTGTTCTGGAACTTTCTGAAAAGTAGATGAATGGTATAGACTTTTAAGTGTTCTTCACTCTTGGGAGTTCCACTTAATCATAGGAACATAATATTTTATATTAGTAGTTATGCTCACGTACCATTGAACTTAATCTCTGGGAATTGAAACTCAGTCATTTTATTTATATGAATAGTGTATCTGTTCAATATATTGGAATTTGGGAAGAGCAAAATTCTGTGAAATATTATAATTTATACTTAAATACATTCATTATTCTGCTGATAATAAAAGAATAGAAAAGTTTGATCTTCTTGCTAAAATTTTGAGAACTCCAGTGTACCCTGCTTATGTATCTGGAATTACTGAAGAACTTGAGCCTGAAGCAGGGCACTCATTAAGTGAACAGCAATTGACATTACATGTGTCCTGTCTTTGATTTTGATCCTAATCGCTCTGAACACAGGGTTGAATTATGAACAAGTAGATTCAAAATTTAACATCCTAATGCAGTAAAGACAAAATTACATTTGTGTAAAATGGAGATGTTCCAAGAACTTTATGATCAGGTATGTGGAAGTTTGAGTTTTTGGCCCAAATGTCCAGGCCTCTCTGCAGAATAGAGCAATATTACATCATTTCTCTGTAGAATTCATTGTCAGGATCTGGGGCGTTGTTAGTTGAATAGTGACACGAAGTCTTGATCTTGCACAAAACTGAAGCAAGTTCCTGAGCATGATTTGGCATTTTCATGAGTCTGTCATCAAATTCATTCTATGGCATCAAGGTGAGACTATACAAGGTATTTTACATAAAGCAAGAAAAATTCAGATTAGGAATATAGCCCTGGGAATAATATTTCTGATTATTTAATATAAAGTTTAAAAGTCAATAGAAAGTAAATCTCTTAAGTAATGTCTTGTAACGTGTGTTAAAATTTATTATTTTTATTTCATAACTCAAAAAGTATTAATTTCTTATTTTAAAAGTATAGAAAACCCAGAAAAGGACCAAGAAAATAAAATTCAACCATAAACTGACACTTAAAGATCACTATGAATGATAACTACTATTATTTTCTAATATTTTTCTTTTATGTGTACCACATACACACATCAATGAACATACATTAATGATTTACATATTTGGGGTGAAACTATAAATAATGGATATTTAGAATTATTTTAATTCAACTACCATTTGTTCCTCTTCCTAACAACTCTCAATTTCCTAGTTCAGTATTACCTCGCCCAGGTGTGTAGTCTTGGTGGGATCATAAATCAAGAAACTTTGAACTTCCAGCCAAGATGGTGGTGTAGGTAGATACCCTTTGCCTCTTCTTACAACCAAAAGGACAACGACAAATTTAAAAACATAAAACAACCAGAACTGCCAGAAAACCGAACTGTCTGGAAGCCCAACAACCAAGGAATTAAAGAAGAAACATTCATTCAGTCTGGTAGGAGGGGCTGAGATGGGCAGCTGAGGTGAAGAGGCAGCGTCTGGAAGACCAGGCAGGCAAAGTGGTGGCTGGCAGACAGGGTGGTCCCACATTTGCATGCAGATAAACTGAGGAAAACTGGGGAGCTAGACAGCCCACATAACTCAGGGTTCCAGCGTGGGAAAAGAAAGCTTCAAAATCCCTCGCTGTAAAAACATGTGGGGGTTGTGGCAGTGAGAGAGACTCCCAGCCTCACAGAACAGTTCCTTGGAGAGACCCACAGAGAAATAAAATGTACACAATCCCACCTACCCGGGAATCAGCACCAGAAGTACCCAATTTGTAAAGGGAGTTCCAAGGTGGAGGGGAATAAAGGGAAGAGAAAAAAAATGGGACAACTGTAATAGCATAATCAATAATTTTTTTTTTAAAAGAAGTCTACATCTTCTTCAGTTTCTTTCTTCAGCATCCTATAATTTTCCAAGTTCAGGTCTTTATAGTAAGTGGAAGCACATACCATGTTCATGGACAGGAAGAATTAACATCGTTAAAATGTTCATGCCCCAGCTGGTATGGCTCAGTGGATTGAGTGCCAGCTTGTGAACCAAAAGGTCACCGGTTTGATTCCCAGTCAGGGCAAATGCCTGGGTTGCAGGCCAGGTCCCCTGTAGGGGGCATGTGAGAGGCAACCACACATTGATGTTTCTCTCCCTTACTCCCTCTCTTTCCCTCTCTCTAAAAATAAGTAAATAAATAAATATTTTTAAAAATTATTTTTTAAAAATGACCATACTACCCAAAGCAATCCAGAGGTTCAATGCAATTTCTATCAAGATACCAGAACTAGAACATAGAACAAATATTTCAAAAATTTATATGGAACAGCAAAGGACCCCAAATAGCAATGACAATCCTGAGAAATCAAGATTACTCTTGATTACTCTTATATCTGGATGGATACCCAGAAGAGTAATTGCTGGGTCATATGGCAACTTTGTTCTTAATTCTCTGAGGAACCACCCCACTGTTTTCCATAGTGGCTGTACCAGTCTACATTCCCACTAGCAATGAATGAGGGTTCCTTTTTCTCCACAACCTCTCCAACACTTATTATTACTTGTCTTGTTGATAATAGCCATTCTAACAGGTGTGAGGTCATATCCCTTTGTAGTTTTGATTTACATTTATTTAATAGCTAGTGATGTTAACATATTTTCATACATGTGATGGCTGTTTGTTTGTCTTTTGGGGAGAGGTGTCTGTTCAGGTTCTCTGCCCATTTTTAACTAGACTGTTTGTTTGGTGTTGAGTTGCATGAGCTCTGTACATATTTTGGATATTAACCCCTTGTCGGAGCTGTTGCTTGCAAATATCATCTCCCATTCGGTGGGTTTACTTTTTGTTTTATTATTGATTTCTTTTGCTGTGCAGAAACTTTTTAGTTTGAGATTTATTTTTGCCTTTACTTCCTGGCCTTTGGGGTCAAATTCATAAAATGTTCTCTATGACCAGGGTTCAAAAGTTTAGTAGCTATGCTTTCCTCTATGTAACTTATCATTTCATATCTTATATTTAGGTCTTTTATACATTTTGAATTAATTTTTGTACATGAAAAAGCTGTCTTCTAGTTTATTCTTTTACATACGGTTTTCCAATTTTCCCAGCACCATTTATTGAAGAGGCTTTCTTTTCGCCATTGTGTGTTTTTGGCTCCTTTGTCAAAAATGATCTGCCCATAAATGTGGTTTTATTCCAGAGCTCTCAATTCTGTTTCATTGATCTGTGTCTGTTTTTCTGCCAGTACAATGCTGTTTTGGTTATTATATCTCTGTAATATAACTTGAAGTCAGGTAGTGTGATACCTCAGCTTTGTTCTTTTTCCTCCAGACTGCTTTGGCTATTCCATGTCTTTTGTTGTTCCACACAAATCTGATGCTTTTTTGTTTTATTTATTTTTAAAAAATGACATCAGGATTTTGATGGGGAGTGTATTAAATCTATATGTTGCTTTGTGTAATATGGACATTTTAACTATGTTGATTCTTCCAATCCATGAGCCTGAAATGGCTAATGGTGTGTCCTCATTAGCCTATTCCTCTGAGGTAACTTTGGCTATGTTTTTGGTTATCTACTCTTATTTTGTTCTCACATATTTGACAAACTCAGTTTTTCAATTTTCCATTAATTCTGCTTGCTTCTTGATGATTTCTCCAATAAATTTCTCTTTTTCTAGAGTTGGTTTCTATTGTTCTCACCCAAAAACCTTGATCAGCACAATTGTCAAATACTTTCAGTTTTACTTCCTAACTGACTTTAAAATCATCCACTTGTTTCGATCTTCATTACCACTACTACTCATTTCAAGCCACAGCTCCTTTCTCTCACATTTACTCTTCCTGGCTTTTCTACCCATATCCATGCTGAACGTTTTGGATTCTATCCTTCACACCACAGCCAGAGGGAGCTCTTAAAAACATAAATCGATCATTTCATTTTGCTCATATCCTTCAAAAGCTTTTCCTTGTTCTGGAGATAAAGAACAAATCCCACCATGGTTTGATCTGCACCTACTTCTCCTGCACCAATTTAGCCCTTTATCCTCTTTGTTGCAACCTCACTGACTTTCAATTTTTCAGGTAAATTATGATGCCTCCTGCCACAGGACTATTACTTGGAATATATTCTCATTCATTCAACATTTTATTTGAGAGTGCCCCTTTCACCTAGTTAGTTTCTACTCAACCTAAAAACCAAAGTTCAAATGTCCTCTTACTCCTCAGTGTAAGTCAGGTTTTCTTTGTCATAAACCCCTGTTCTTTTACTTGACAGCCCATGGGCAGTCCATGTAATTGTACACTCACCGGCGTGACTTTATAATCGTCTGTCACCCTCCCTGGCCTGTAAAGATTTGGGTGATCAGGGATCACATCTATCTGTTTTTACTCCTTGTTGCATGCTAGTACCAGCGTGGTGACTGGAACCTAATAAATACACTATCAATACATCTTAAATAAAATATTCATCTAACAATTCACAGAGTATGACTTAGATTTAGAGAGCTATTATTATAATATATTTCTAAATTTAAATATATATATAAAAAACTCCTTTTTTGTGGTTCTATCTTGCTAAATTTTGTAGTTTATTGCTAGATTCTAAAAGTAAATGTTTCTTTATCATTTATGTTTTCACTTATTCTTTTTTGCTCCATTATTTCTTACACTGCACTGCTCAGAGAAAGCAGCATTTGAGATCATGTATCTTAAGTTTGATACATGATCTTAAGTTAAATTGAAGTTCCTCAATTTAAAGCCAATCATTTAAAAACCCTTCTATAGACTTCTAAATTGACCTTCCACTAAGAAAAGAAAGTGCTTATCTGAAGGAAAAAAAAAATGGCAGCCTTCCTATTGAAGATTCTTCTTCCAAGCTTCACATATAAAAATATTCTCTCTTTCCTTGATTTTCACTTAGTCATAAGTTTTTAGCTCAAGCTTCAATTATAAGAGCTGACAAACACTAATACTGGAAAAAAATGAATGGCTGCTTCCAAATAACACACTGTTCTTTGAAAAATATCACTTAAAATATCAAATTCATCTCAGCCCAATTATCAGTTGTTCTAAAAGTCTCCTTTGAGTCATTTATCTTTATGACCATTGTTTTTATACATGTATTGGCAATTAAACAGGTGGGACAGATGGACAATATCTACAAAGATAACACGTATAAAAATGCACTCATTATAGCCCTACTAAAATATTTATGATAAAGGAACTAAATTTAATGTGTTCATTTTTATAATAACTTTAAAGAATTCATGTTTAATTAAAAGGCATATATAAATTATGCTGTTTGCTAGCACTGTTGACTATGCTGTTCCCATTCTGCCAAACTTAATATAAAATTAATTGTTAATTTTCAGGCCAGTAGTCTGCTCTTCACTGAGACATATGCTGATTGTTCAGACATGAATCAGTGAAATATAAACCTCATAATCGAGGGCTTTTTTTGGTGAGGTCTTAAAGTAATTCCCAAGATTTAACATTACTCTCAGTGTGTAAGTTTTCCCCTTTTAAAAAGGGGAAAGTTATACTACATTTAAAAAATGTAATATAACTTTCAGCATATGCTATGCATCAAGTCTGTTTCACATTCTGAAACAGAAATAATAGCTGAATCATTATTATTTTGGTAAAGTTCACTTAGTATTAAGAGTAGTGACTTTATAGGGTGGCAAAGAATGGCTTATCTTTTGCTCAATCACAGCCATAAGTGTGGACCAATCTAAACTTTTCTCATTTTATAATACTTGAAGACCTCTGGGTTAGTCTGACCTTATATAAACAAATATAGCACTTCAGCAGCCTGTTCCAAACAAAACTTGAAATGGCCACCAACTCCAAAGGAAGTGATTATTCACTTAGGGAGTACTTGGCTCTACCTTCAAGGTTAACATGACTTCAAATGGCAAAATTATATTACTTATATTGTATGCATTTCATGTGCTGTTAGGATAATTGCTATTTCATTTTAGGAGACGGCTGGACTAAAAAAGTGTGACCAGTAAATGTTTCTGTGACATTGCCCTCCTTGAGCCCTCTCCGACTTTACTAAATGGCTTTTCTTTCTACGGTTTGTTTGTTTATTTATTTATTTATTTTGCCTGGTAAGAAGGCACACTGACTCTTCGGTTAAATAGAAATCCAATTCTCTTTCTCCAGGTGAAAGAAAAGCATATTTCCCCAAATTTTAACTTAATGAATGACAATAAAAGGACTTTATCTCTCCTTATCTCTACAGCATCTCTACAGAGCATTCCATCTCACTTAATGAGGCGTGTGTGGGTCCTCCTCTTCTGCCAAGCACAACCAGGCATCTGGGATCCTATCATTTCCATTACCTGAGCTACCTTCTTTCCACCTGACATTTTCTCCTTGCTCTCTAAACACTAAACACTTTCCACAATTGTCTTCGTACCTCATCATGAAGGATGGAGCTTGTGTGTGGTAAACACCATCACAGCGATTATAAACCAGGGTTTTTAATGCTTCTTAGAAACTCAGCTGTAAATATACCCATTTAATTTCCACTTAAAAAATTAAGTAGAAATATGAGTGAGAATGTAATTATACACCATAAATTCAATCTATTGTTTTAAATAAAACAATTGGCAAAGTTTTGCAAGTTATTTTTAGGAGCAAATTATCTGTGGCCCAAGTAGCATGACAGTGGTTAATAACCACTAACCCAGTCACATGGAATCTTGTTTATTTATCAGGGCCCAACTCAAATCCACTATAATTCAGAGAATATTCATTCATTGGCTTGTTCATTTACACAGCAATTACTCATCGCCTGCACCAAAGACCACACAAGGTGTTGGAGCTGTAATGACAGGTGGAAAAAGCCCCTGTTCTCAAACTGAATATACTCTACTTCCCAGTTCTTTCTTTGTGACACATACTTCTGGCAATTTTGAGCAGAACCTCAGAATCCTTCTGAACAGAGCTCTCCAAGAAACTACCACTAATCTGTTAGAGAAAGCATAAAGATAGACATATACACTATAGCTGAACAGACATACATGTAAATACATAATTAGTAAAATATAAGTTACAGTGGTGTCAGATAAATATTTGAAGAGCAAAAATCAATGTCTATTAATTAATTTAAAATGTATAATTTTTGTACAGCACCACTGGAGCCTGTGTGAGGGTCAGAGAAATAATCTCGGAATAGAAATAATAAAGAATTTAGAAGAAAAAATAAAATGCACACCCAAATAAGAATGCAAAACCAATATCCTTGTAAATATAGTCTCCTTGCATTACTTCAATTTTCTCTTTTCTAAGTCATTATTTAACCTACCACACTCTAATTACTGGTGTGGGACCCAATCTGTCCTACTGAGCAATTATCTCCTAGTTTCCAAGTACAAGGAACTCTTCAAGTTCTGTACCTTATTTGGCTTTTTCATATAATTTAATATGTTGACTACGCCCTATTTGAAAATGGCTCCTCTGTTTCCAAACACTACACTTCTAGTTTTCCTCCTACCTCCCTGATAATTCCAATTCAGATATATGTTTTGATTCTTTTTCTTTCTCTATCCTTGATATTTGTTGTTCCTCATAGCCCTTCAGTCTCTTGTCTCTCTTCTAAAATATTCTATCTGGTTTATTTTCTCCAAACTCAGGGAAGCTACATTAAACAACTACAGTAGGCACCATTCACTTCTAGTCTAAATTAATGGAGTTGCTACAATTGTACAGGGCACAACCTGCATAGCCCAACGCATACTCTCACATCTATGTCTGGTCTAAGTAATAGGGTCTTTTTTCTTGATTCTGGGTTAATTTCATCAGTTGCATGAATTAACCTCACGTTTAGTTCCACCAATACAATCACACTCAGATGTGTATCTTCAGTTCTGAGAACTCCAAAGTTCCCAATTTGTGTTTCCAACACTTTACTGGACGTCTTCACCAGGAAGTTGTAGAGGTTCCAATCTACACCTACCACCCAACACGTCAAACCTGATTTCCCTATTCTATTCAACCTTGTAGTTATGAAGGCTATCCTGCATTCACTTTCCCAAGCTAAAACTTTCAGAGACAGCTTTGATTTCTCCCATTCTCTTCATCCAAATAAAATCAGCCATGTGTCTTGTCAAGTCTAACTTTGAAATGTCTTTAAAATCTGTTATTTTTATCCATTCTTACATAATTTTATTTATATAATGCATGTGGTCCTCTCCATTTTTTATGACTCATCCTAGCCTTCATGTGATTCAACATTACTAATTCCTTTATGCCTATTCATTTTTTTATCTATTCTCACTATTTTCTGAAAACCTGTCTTTGCTCCTGTTATTTTCTTCATCCAAGTGATTTTTCTTTTGAAAATTGTATTACAAATATAATTTCCAAAGTTCAACTCAAATTTACTCCTTTTAAAACATTTATCGATTCTGTTTTAGTTTGACTATCCTCCATGAAATATTACCCTTTCTCTCCTTTATGTTCCTATAGGGTTTTGTCCGTGTTACTAGTAACACATCTTTGAAAATCATTACTACTGACAAAACTTCAATAAACTACAAATTCCTTCAGGGAAGGAACTAGGAATCTTATTCATCCATGTATCTTTAGAATATAAAGGACTGATTAACCCATAGAAGATACTTACTTAATAAATTTTAGGGAATTAAATTGCACTCTTAAAATTTATATTAAAGACCTAAACAGATTTTTAAAAATTATGGCACTAGATCATTATCATTAAAAAAATACATACTTTATGAAAGTAAGGGGAAATTGAAAAAAATATAAAATATGAGGTCTGTCTGGAAAAAGTCTAGCCATTGTTTTATTATCACAGTTGGTGTGACATCAATGTAACACCGCAGCCAAAGAGAGTGAACTGGAATGTACATGCATGAACAATGATGACTTCACCGTACTAGTCAGTGGGGGAGGTTGATGCCATTGAGTGAGCATGTGTACTGTGTAGCTGTTGCATTCAAAATAGCTGAACAAGTAAAGCAATGAATCTGCATCAAATTTTGCATTAAGCTTCAACATTTCTCTGCAGAAATTACTTGAATGATTCAGAAGTATTTTGGGGACCATGCAATGAGTGCAGCGCAAATAAAAGTGTGGCACAGACACTTCACAGATGGTCGAGAATCTGTTGAAAGTGATCCACATCCTGGAAGGCCTGCAATAAGCAGAACACCTGAGAATGTTGAACATGTAGAGGCTGCAATCAACAAAGATCAGCAACTGACAGTGTGAGAACTAGACGCTGATCTGGGAATTTCAAAAACTACTGTGTTTGAGATTTTGAGCAGGATCTGGGCATGAAATGTGTCATGGCAAAATTTGATCTGCAGCTCCTACTACCAAAGCACATGGAACATCGTGCAACAGTCTCTAATGACTTGATTCAAACTGCTACCAGTGAATGAGATTTCCTCAAGAAAGTCATAACCAGAGATGAAAGGTGGGTCTACCGCTATGATCCAGAAATGAAGGCCCAGTCATCCCAATGGAAGTCACCTGGTTCTCCACATCTGACAAAGGCACAGCGAAGTCACAGCAAGATGAAGACCATGTTGACTGTGGTTTTTGATTGGGAAGGTTTTGTCCATCATGAGTAAGCCCCTCCAGGCCAAACAATTAATAAGGAGTAATACTACCTCAATTGATTGAGAGATGCAATATGATGAAAATGGCTGCAGCTATAGGCAACTGGTGATTGGCAGCTTCATTAGGAAAATGCACCTGCTCATGCATCACGTTTCATGCAGAGTTTTTTGGCAAAACATCAAATCATCCAGATGACTCAGCACCCCCTACAGCATAGATTTGGTGCCCTGTGACTTCTGGCTTTTCCCAAAACTAAAATCACCTTTGAAAGGGAGGATATTTTAGACCATCAATGAGATTCAGGAAAATAGTATCAGGCAGGTGATAACTATTCTAACAAAGGATTTTGAACAGTGGAAGAGACAGTGGGAGACCTGTGTGAGGTCCCAAGGTGCCTACTTTGAAGGGGACTGAGGCATCATTGTCCTATGTACAATGTTTCTTGTATCTTATATCATCTTCAGTAAATGTTTCTATTTTTCATAGCACGTGGCAGGATACTTTCTGGACAGACCTTGTATGTATATAGTTCCTGAAACTCACAACTGCCATTAATCTACACAGTGATTTGAGGTTGTATTACTCAGTTTGTCTGTTTGTGACTCTTAATTATTGTAATCAGAGAAAAGTCGTTTTGGTTCTTGCATTTTACTTGCATCCATTTTCTGCTCCCTTCTGCTTTGGCTAAATAATCTTGAAAACAAACTGCTCAATAAACAGTATTTATGCATTAGGTATACCTTATATTAATAAATAAGTAACATTTATAAACCTACACTTATTTTATCAACCTACTCTTCTATTTTGTTCCTGCAAATGGATTAGGAAAAATAGATCAAGTATCAACTCCAGGTGTCTGTAGAGCAGAATGCTTTTCTCTATTTAAATCTAAACTCATGCTCACTCCCCTCATTCATATTCCCCTGATTTAATTTTGCAGACTTCCTCAACTATAGTTCTGCTTGTTCTCATCTTAAACTTGGTTTATTTCTCATTCTATCTTCGAACTACATTTAACCCTTAACAGTTGTTTTCTTTCATTTGGTTTATGTAAGCAGAGTTCAAAGAACAGTGGAGGAAAGATTGAAATGAGATTGTATGATTACAAAGGATCCCGAATTTGCTTGGGAGACTCTTCAGGCCCTTGATATATTGTTTTTCCTTAGATTTCAGAGTCAAGCAACCATATGGAACCCTCCCCACCTCTCATTGACTAAATCTTTTGCTCATGTTATTCAAAATGTAATTCTATTCATTTATTTATTCAACATATATGTGCCTACTGTATGTATGTGTGTGTATGTGTGTGTGTGTAGCCAGTCCTATTCTAGGCTTGAGGAATGCTACAGAGTACAACATAATTCCTTTTCAAATAAAGGCTTCATTGCATCCTAATGGGAGAAAATAGGCAACAACAAACAGATATACAACATGTAAGTGGGTAAAACATGTTATGCAGGGAAAAGGCTAACAAGGCAATGGGATAGAGAGAGATGGAGGAGATGGTGTTATTTTGTGTAAAATAACAAGGAGTGCCTCCCTACTGGGGTGACATTTGGACAGAGACAGATGTGAGGGAAGGAAACAAACCATAAGAGTATCAAGAAGATGAATACACCTGGCATAAGAATGAGTGAGTACAAAGGTCTAAGGTTCTAAAGAAGTAAACTTGGTGTCAGGGGCCCCACAGAATAATTTGGATCTAATCACAAATCTCTGTGTAAAGAGCAAAGACAAAGTGCAAGGAAGTCATTGAAAAAATACTGTATCTAAGACCAATAACAGTGGGTTTCCATTACAAATATTGTACCGAAAGGGACAAGGCAGTAGATTAGTTGCAGGAATCCAGAAACAGAGAGAAACGTCTAGAAAGGACTGCTTTGTAGGATTGGACTCCTTAAACGAGAGATGTAGCCTGCAGCAGAGAGAACCTGCAGAGAATGAGACTGCAGTTACAAAATGACCTCTTTTCCTCCTTCTCATTTCTTGCCAGTGACTCCTACTATTCAAACTGGAGGACTAAGGCACACATTGACAAAGTCCATATTTTGTTTTCCTCTCTCAGGGCATGGAATAAAGGGGAGAAATATGAAGAGGGGACCTTGAGGAGCAAATGGAAGGTAGCCAGCACAGCCAACTCTGAAGGACCCAATGAGACCAGAGTGTCTCATTGAAAGAATGGCTGGAGATGCAAATATGGAGGTAGAGGACAGGTCATGTAGGGTGTGGTCTTTATAATGTAGACATTGTAGTTTATTCTGAGTGATTTGGGAAGCCATAGGGTGTTTCCGAGCAGAGGAGAAAGCAAGGATTGAAACAGAAAGACCATTTGGGAACTATTGCAATAATGTAGGTACAGCGATGATGGTGGCTTGGACTAGGGAAACTGTGGGCGTGGTGTTATGAGAAGGGGTCAGGTTCTGGATGTATTTGTAAAGTAAAATTGTCATAGTTTATTTATGTTGGCTGTGGGAAATAGAGAGGGTCAGCATGGAAGACGCCAGAATTTGGGCAACAGAAATAAATGAGTTGCCATGTATTGAGAGGGGAAAGACTTCAGAAGGAGTAGGTTTGATGAGTCTATTAGACATGTAGGTAGAGAGGACATGTAGGCACTTTGAGATGCTTGGGCCTGGGAATATAATTTCCACATTTGTCAGAATATGGAGGCTATGGGACCAAATGTCACTGGCCAAAAATTAAGTTATAACTGAATAAAACTACTGTAATACTGATTCCTGGGGGATTCTATTACTTCCATTTTAGTAATGCAGAAAACATTTAGCAAAGAAGAGTGAGAAGGACTAGAATGTGGTACAGCAGAGCTGCATTGTGCATTGAGTATAATTGGATGGTATAAGTTAAAAATAATTTGGGTCAAAAAAGACTATAGTTATAGGGAGAATATGAAAGCCATTGACATATTTCATTATCTTAGGAAATTTTGAGAGGGACAGAAAATAGTTGACTACATTTTGACTTTTTTTATCTTACTACTTTTGAAATTGATAGTTTTATCAAGTTAGTTGTTAGATTAGTCAAAACTTTTAACCTAATTTTCCATAACAAATTGATATTTTAAAATAGTTTGGTCAAGAAGGCATCTTAAACATAATCTGATCCAAAAAGTGTGTGTATTTACATTTATTCAATTCACTTTCCTATTACCATTTTTGACACTAGAAAATTATTTGAAGGACTATGGGAAATTTTAAAATTGCTCATGAATGTCCTTAAGACAGGGTCAAGGTTGCAAAGATTTTTTTTGGAAGTATCAAAGAGCATTTATAAGATTCTGCCCTATCTTATAGTAGAATAACGGCCCCCAAAGATGTCTAGATCCCACTTCCAAAAACCTGTGAATATGTTACCTTCCACAGGAAAAGGGACTTTTCAGACCTGATTAAGTTAAGGGCTTTGAGATAAAGGGGGTTATCCTGGATTATCTTGATAAGCTCAGTGTAGTTAGTTATATGACTCCTTAAAAATCAGAGCACTTTCCTGGCTGCGGTCAGAGAGATTAAGTTTGCTGACTTTGAAGACAGAGGAAAGGGGTCATAAGTCAAGGAATGTGGGTGGTCATGAGAAGCTGGAAAAAGGACAGATTTATTCCCTGGAGTCTCTTGAAAGGAACAAAGTCTTTCTGACACTGTGTTTTAGCTGACTGTGGCCCTATTTAGCTGACTTCTAACCTAGAAAAATTAAGATACTAAGTTTGTGTTGGTTTAAGCCATGAAGTCTGTGATGATTTGTTATAGCAGCATCAGAAAATTAATACACAGTGTTATGATATTCTGAAAAAATGATCATCTCATTTGAGTGAAGAGACAGCCAAAATGGTTATTTTTAAGATGGTTTCTTTAAATGAGAAGCAGCCCTGATCAGTGTGGTTCATTTGATTTGGTGTGGTTGAGAGAAGGGCTGATGGTTCCATTCTCCATCAGGACACATGCCTGGGTTGTGGGTTCTGCGCTTATCAGAGGCAACTGATTGATGTTTCTCTCACACGTTAATGTTTCTCTTCCTCTCTTTCTCCCTCCCTTCCTCTCTAAACAAACAATCAATCAATCTTTTAAAAAATGAGAAGCAATTTCTTGTCTTATATTCAAGATCAGGTGTGTCTATAGAAGCCTCAACTTACCCACTATACCCTACTGTCCTGAGAAGATGGTATTTAGCTTGCAGATGAAGGAATGGAAGTTCAGAGAGATTAAATAAATCCGTAAGATCACTCAAATAATCAGAATGTCCTAGAACTACAACCCATTTTCCCCTCCAGCACTCTGTCGCAAAGGCTTTCCAACATTCCCCTGTCCATACATGCTTATGAAATCCAAAATAGATTGGAAGTAGAATGATTATGCACAATTTCCTTTTGGCTGCCTGACTTCCTTTTGGCCTTTTGCAGCAAGAAATGGGTGCATTTGTATGATCATATTAACACAATAAGGGAACAAACTAATATAATCCAAGCCTAATAGCCTGCTATCGTCAAAACAAAATTGTCTGGCATCTGAGAGTTTTTGCATTTCACCTAAGAAAAGAGCAAAATTAGTGATTTGCTTTTTTAAAAAATGTGTGTATCAGCCATGTTGAAAGATGATCGGCGGTGCCCTCTTCTGTGTTTCTTGTCCCTCTAATTTCTTGTTGGTAGAGAAGGGGAAATTATCAGGGGCATCAGGAGTAAGGTGCTCATTAAACTCATTAACAGTTCTTTAGGGAGCTTCACTAGCCTCCTTCTTTTGTCCAGTTACTGGCAGGAAATAGAGTGACCAGCTGGTTTTCTGATGTTGTAGATTTGCCAGGGGTTACTGGAGGTTAGAAAAGGGCTTTAACTTCTCTCTTCTAGATCCTCAACATCTCAGCTCAGGCTTATTTTATTTCCCTCCACTTCTCTTCAAATGGCTGAATTTGATTATGGAGAATCTGGTAAAAGGGAGCATATTAATACTATCTCTTGATGTCTAAAGTTCAAGTTCAGTAAGTTATAGTGCCATTTGGCCATCTTGCTTTGGTAGTAAGAAGCCTAGTTCTTTTTTATTAATATATAATTGCCTTACCTAGAAAATTTTTGAAGAATTTCAAGGACCAATGCAGAGTCTGTCTTTCTTGGTTGTGTTGAGTATTGGGTGTTTTCCTTGGTGGAAGTGGCTTGTATTTCATTATAGGCAGAGCACTGCAGGACTGTTTATTTCCTGTATCTACAGAGTATTAGAACACTTCACCGAAAAGAGTAGTTGGGAGTGAGGCTTTGGATCATAAGGAAGTGGGAATATTTGTTTGTTTAGGCTATGCGGCAAGTTCAAAGATGAAGACTTTGTTTTCTGAAACCAGGGTGAGCCACTCTGGTTTCATGTCAAACATCACAGTTTCATGCAGGATGTAAACATTTCCTGCTGGCCAAGTCTGTTTCTGCAATGGTAACCCCATAGACTCTGTGCACTGTAATTGTGCCAAGAGTTCCTGTATTCAACAGGGGAGGTTAAAAGTCAGTCTGGTTCCGCAGCTGTTTTTGGTAAGAACTAGCTTCCCGGCAGCTCTAGAGATGTGCAGCTACACTCCTCAGACAGCCTTTAATCACTGGCCACCATCTCACAGGGACATTGCGGAGCTGTCCGGACTGAAGCTAGAAATATGCCTCTCTGTGTATGCATGAAATGGGCGTGAGTAGGGGTGCTCCTGGATCTTAACTTTAATAGGCCAATAATGAGCATAGATCATTGTGGAGTTTCATTTCACAATTTGTTCAGGCACATGCTAAGGTGAAAATGAACAGAAACAGAATGTTTAATGATGAGCCTATTTTTTCTTTAAATTAACAGAATAAGTTTAGGCATTATTACCCTCATTTTGATTAATTTCAATTTGGCACTGGTTCCCAAAGCTTAAGCTTTCATTTCCCCTTTCTCTCCAGTCTCTCAGGTAGTTATTAATTTATGAACAAATACTTAAATGCAAGGAACATGGAGAGACTGATATAAAGTAATCCTGTGGTGAGAGAAAAATCTTTCTGAGATGCACAGAAACCCCCCTCTAATGGACGTGTTTAGTAAGTTTTGGTTTTCATACTTTGGGTCTTCTTTAATGGAAGAGCACCTTCTATTCCTTTACTGTTTTCCTAATTGCACCCTAACAGACAGTATGAGCTGTCTTTCATGAACCCATTTTAGAGCTTTCTATGTGACCTAGATCACAAAATTGACGTTAAGAATTATGTTCTTTCCTTTGATAAAGGCAGCCTGAAATGCCAGAACAAGCGTTAAGAGATTTTACAACTACTTGAAAGAGGAGATATCCCATGAACTTGACCGACTAATAAGATGTGCTGTGTGCACATTTCTCCTTGGGAGGCAGAGGGACAGTTTACAAGGAGGATATATCCAGACATCACAAATATTTTAGAGATACCATGACATTCTAAGAGCATCCAAGGTTGTAACTATTTGAAAAACCATAATGGAAGGCACAGCATAAATGCTGGAAGTTAGATTTTTTCAGGATAAATTATCCAAGTCCTTTGATTTTTCTGGGAGAATATAAATGAGAAGATATATGTATTAGAGCTGTTTTAGACAAGTAACTCAGATAAAGCACCTTCACTGTTCTGTCCCATACTACCCTCACCCAAAAATGAATGAAAAAGTTTTGTAGTTGGGTTCACACAAAGATTTTAAGTTTTTTAATGAGATAATAAAATTAAAAGCTTCCATCTAAGTAATATCTTTCAAACTTACATGTTCAATATTCTAAAGCCTTATATGGTATAGTCGTTGATGAGAATTGATGAATATGGGTCTACCTTGGGTCTAAATGTAAACTTTTCTTGTTTGTAAATAACATTTTGCATTCTTTGAAAAGAGTGAAGCTCTTTGCGTAGATACAAAGTTTATTATATGATGATATGATAGCCCCAGTCACATACCGCTACTGAATATGTGAAGAGCGGCTAGTCTGAACTGAGATATGCTGTATATGTGACATACATACAGGATTTCCACTTTTTAAAAATGTCAAATATCTAGATAATATCTTTCTATTGATTACATATTAACATAATAATTTGGATATATTGGGCTTAATCAAACTATTATCAAAGATAATTTATTTCACTTTTTAATATAGCTATTAGAAAATTTCAAATTATAATTTAATTTAAAATTACATGGGGAGCTCACATTATCTTTCTATTGGACAACAGTAACCTAGAGGGGAGCCTTGGATATTTGTATTTCTACAACCTCAGGCACTGGAGTAACTTTAAAAAATAAAGGAAACAAAAGAGATTTAGACCCTAAGAATGAAATAGATGAATAGACTTTAACTTAATTATATGGGGGGAAATGTCAAGAGAGAAGAAGTGGGACAAAAGAGAATCCAAAAAATTAGAGAAATCAGGAGAAATGGCCACATGATAAAACATAGATGTAAAATGACAAGACTAGCACAGCACAGACACGCACAGAGCTGCCATCCTCCTGATTTGTCACCTTGGCCTGCAATTTGCTTTTACTTCATTTGCAAGTGCATTCAGCAAGGCCAGGGACTGCACCCTCACTCATGAAACTGTAGGTGGACTCACTTTAATGGAACAAGTTGTTATTATTAAATATATTTCCAGCTTTTTATATCTACCAAAGTGGTCATTGCCTATATTTTCATTATTCTTTTTTGTTGGCTTCTTCCATGTGCTGTGTATCAGCCAAAAAAAATCTAAGTATTAAACATCAAAGCAATTTGATAAATCTACAGACTCATATCCCAGTCTGAACCTCCAAAGTTATATGGAATAAATATAACAAAAATTGATTCTGCAAAGATACCTAAACCTTCACCCTTTTTTTCAAGCTCAAGATAGTAAAAAGATATATATACCACCCCGAAATAAATTTCCACAGCTCTCCCGGCCTTGGATGAATGAAAAAGTATAGTTTTTAGTTTTATGGATCTCCTAGCCTTCACCAGCACCAATGTTGAAGAAATTAAACAATTAATCTTTCTTTTAATTGAACAGAAGTGTCAGTCAGTGAGTAAATACAACCCCTCCCTGTCATGCTCAGTGAAATTATCTACTGTGAAGGATTAGCTGCCACGTCAACAGTAACAAAGCTCTTGTTTTCCAATAAAGAGGTTAATTGGCTTCAGAGAAAATACATGTACAGAGTACATAGGCCTAATATTGGTTTTGCAAAGCCCCTGTATGAGGAAAGTTAATGTTTCCTGTTTATTAGCTGTTTTACAACGATCTGCCTTTGACCAGTAATTATGCTTATGTAGCTGTTGCTAATAGGTGTCAGCACAACAGCTACTTAACGTACCCTCCTACACCTGTGTGCAGTTGAGTTTGTCATCATTCCACACAGTCCTCACTGCTCTTTGGGTGTTGTTTCCTGTCTCCAAATGGACTAAAGTGCCTAGGTGGTGGGAATGCCAATGTCAAAAATGGGTAGCCTTTCCAAGACCTTTGATTCCTCCAAGTTGGTTCTTTCTCAAGATTGCTGTCGCTATTTAGGTCCTCTTGTGGTTCCATATAAATTTTTGCATTGGTATCTTCATATGAATTGCATTGACTCTGTAGGTTGATTTGGGTAGTATGGACATTTTAATGATGTTAATTCTTCCTATTCACGAACATGGTGTGTGCTTCCACTTACTTGTATCTTCCTCAATTATTTTCTTCAGTGTCTTATAATTTTCCAAGTACAGGTCTTTTACATTCTTAAATTTATTCCTAGGCATTTTATTCTTTTTGAAGGAATTGTGAATGAGATTGTTTTCTTAATTTACCTTCTGATAGTTCATTATTGGCATAGAAAAGTACAATTGATTTCTAGAATTTTGTATCCTGCACCTACTGAGTTCATTTATCAGTTCTAATAGTTTCTTGTCGGAATCTTGAGGGGTTCTCCATCTATACTTTCATGTCATCTGAAACAATGACAGTTTTTCTTCTTCCTTTCCAGTTTGGATGCCTTTTATTTCTTCTTCTTGTCTGATTGCTGTGACTAGGACTTCCAGTACTACGTTGAATAAGGGAGGTAAAAGTGGACATCCATGCCTTGTACCCTACTTTAAGGGGAACACTTGGAGTTTTTGCCCGTTGAGTATGATGACAGCAGTAAGTTTGTCATGTATGACCTGTATTACATTTAGGAATGTTCCCTCTGTTCCCACTTTGCTGAGAGTTTTTATCATAAATGGGTGCTAGATTTCATCAAGTGCTTTTTCTGCATCTATTGATATGGTCATGTAATTTTTATCCTTTATTTTGCTTGTGTGATGTATCATATTTATTGATTTGCAAATGTACCAACCTTGCATCCCTGGAATAAATCCAAGTTGATCATGGTATATGATCTTTTTAATGTATTGCTATATTCAGTTTGCTAATATTTTGTTGAAAATTTTAGCATCTCTGTTCATTAGAGATATTGGCCTATAATTTTCTTTTTTGTAGTGTCTTTAGTTGGTTTTGGAACAGTAACCAAAACAGCATGGTACTGGCATAAAAACAGACATAGATCAATGGAACAGAATAGAGAGTTCAGAAATAAACCCACAACTTTATAGTCAATTAACATTTGACAGAGCGAGCAAGCATATATAATGGGCTAAAGATAGTTCATTCAATAGTGGTGTTGGGAAAATTGGACAGAGATGTGCAGAAAAATAAAACTAGACCACATGCAAGAGTAAATTCAAAATGGATTAAAGACTTAAATGTAAGACCCAAAACCATGAAAATCTTAGAAGAAAATGCAGGCAGTAAAATCTTGGATATTGCTTGTAGCAATATTTTTTTCCGATATATCTCCTCAGGCAAAGGAAACAAAAGAAAAATAAAGAAATGGGACTACATCAAATTAAAGTTTTTGCACAACAAAGGAACCCATCAACAAAATAAAAAGACGACCCACTGAATGGGAGAACATATTCACTGATGAATCTGATAAGGGGTTAATATCCAAAATTTATTAAAAAACTTACAAAACTCAGCACCAAAAAGCTCCAAACAATTAGATTTAAAAACAGACAAAGGACCTGAATAGACACTTCTCCAAAGAGGACATACAGATGGCCACTAATCATCAGAGAAATGCAAATTAATACCATAATGAGATATTACCTCATGTGTCAGAATGGCTATCATCAATAAATCAACAAACACCAAGTGCTGGCAAGGATGTGGACGAGGGGGGACCCTCATGCACTGTTGGTGGGAAGGCAGACTGGTGCAGCCACTGTGGAAAGCAGTAAGGAGATACCTCAAAAAGTTAAAACTGGAACTGCCTTATGACCCAGCAATTCCACTTCTGGGAATTTATCCAAATGAACCCAAAACACTAATTCAAAAGAATGTAAGCACCCTTTGTGCTCATTGCAGCATTATTTACAATTGCCAGGATTTGGAAGCAGTCTAAGAGTCCATCAGTAGATGAGTGGATAAAGCAACTGTGAGGCATTTATACAATGGAATACTACTCAGCCATAAAAAGAAGAAAATTTTACCCTTTGCAACAGCATGGATGGTCCTGGGGAACATTATACTAAGTTAAATAAGCCAGTCAGAGAAAGACAAGTACAGTGTGTGGAATCTAATGAACAAATTGAACAAGCAAAATAGAGACAGACTCATAGAGAGAGAGCAGGCTGACAGCTCTGGGAGGTAGTTTGAGGGTAGAGGGATCAAGCAGAAAAGAGAAAGGACTCATGGACACGGACAACAGTCTGGTAATTATGGGGAGGAGAGAGGTGGGTGGAGGTGGAAGAGGGTATAAGGCAGATAATGGTAATGGGAAAAATACAATAAAAATACATTTTAAAATATGTTTAAATATTAGAATAATAAAAGTAGAGAATATTTTCTAGGCCCAAAGAATTTTCCAAGGAAATTCACCAGTCCCACACATATCCATTGGGGAGGTGCTTCTGGGGATTTAATAGCATATAAGTCACACATCACCGAGGGGAGGGGTCTTGTTAATTTGATAATTCAGATTTGGTAAGTCTGAGAAGGAGTACATGATTTTCATTTCCAGCAAGCCCCCAGGTGGTATTGATAATGTTGGTTCTGGAGCAAAGTTTGAGTTGCAAGTCATTTGGTGCCCTCAGACCTCCGTCATTATGGTAATTGCTAACTAATATTTAGTGAAATCCAGACAAGCTATTACTTTCTGAATGTCCTCTCTATTTCTCTTGAAAAGTCTCATAAAGCTTGGGTACAGGTTGACTCAACATAGAAATAACCCAATAAATTTTCTGAAGGAATTTTGACCATTAGATAACAATTTATTAAGACATATTCTGTCTATTAAGAGACTCAAAGTCACACACAGTGGCATTAAAATGATAAGAGGACTCAAATGGAGTCACTTATGCTAAGCCCTACTTCAGCAAACTGAGACTCACAGTTTCAACTCTTCCAGAAACGAAACCTTAAACTAGTCATGCAGGAATTGCCTGATCAGCACTAGTTAGGTAGTTCACCCAATAGGCCCCTGCCGTCCCCTAAAGGAAAGTAGCCTTACAGTAACCAAACCATTTTTTCACCTAGTGCAACTTCCTTATGACTATAAAAGCCGTTTATTTCGTACAGCTCCTCGGAGCTCCTTTCTAGGAGCTAGATTTGTTACTGCCCGATTCAGGTTGATTTTTGCTCAAATAAGCTCTTAAAATTTTTAATATGCCTAGTTTATCTTTTAACAGTAGTATGTATTGAAATAGAAATCTAGGTCAAACTACTTAAATAAATATGGCAATGGGAATTCCTAACTGTGACAATTAGATTTATTAACCCCTTACTTTCTAACCTTTCACCTTACCTTTAATTCTCTCATTCATAGAATATTTATTTCAGTTTTCTCAACTCACCTCATCCTGAAGGCATGCTAACTAGATTTCATTTAGCTCTTTAAAAACTACCTTATGCCCCCTGGCTGGTGTAGCTCAGTGGATTGAGTGAGGACCTGTGAACCACAGGGTTGCTGGTTTGATTCCCAGTCAGGGCACATGCCTGGGTTGCAGGCCAGGTCCCCAGTAGGGGGTGTAGGAGAGGCAACCACATATTGATGTTTCTCTCCCTCTTTTTTTCCTTCCCTTCCCCTATCTCTAAAATAAATAAATAAATAAAATATTTTTTAAAAAACCAGTCCTATGTCATAAATAAGGAAATAGGATATACAAAGTTTATTGATGGAATCAGGAACAGTAACAATCTCCAAGACTTTGAATTTTTTCAGTAAAAGAAAGCACTCCCCTTGTTAAATATTTCTGATATGTGTGAGAGATAGTCATATCATTTCCTAAAAAAAATGAGGACCACAATTATGGGGGTTATGTAAAGAGGTTATGTAAAAGTAGACTCAAGGACAATCAATCACCAGGATGATTTTATTTCACCAAGTAAGTTTCAGTAATGGCTCTAAATTAACAATTTTTAAACTAAATCCAACAGGCCTTGCAAAGAGACTTGGCTGTGAATATCCAAGTTAGCACTTTTAACTCAAGATCAACTGTATTTGTTTAAACCATTGCTTAGATAGCACTGCATATTTTTATTCCTTTGTGGGCATTTATGCCATTAATTTATACAATACACGACTGGGCACTGCAAGCTCAGTGTGGGAATCTCCATTTTTCAGTCTTTCTCCTGTCTTTAAGTGTGCCTTAATGACAATAAAGTTGAATGATAGAATAATCTCTTCTTCCTTTTTGCTCTCTCTACCATGTTAGGAGAAACTTTTGTTCTGGAGAGATAAGTGTCCAAGTCATCTCTGAGCCTAGTTCATGGTCAGTGCTTAAAGGGAACAGTTTGAGACAGCAGGGGTCTCTTAAGCCACCCCACCACACATGTATTATGATATAAAAAGACTGAAAATAATGCATCGCTCGCTACTTCAAACTCAAGTGACACGACATCATTATTATAGTGTAACATACCTTCATGGCTGCTCTTGAGAGCTGTGGAATTGTACATTTTAAACAACTTTGCATTATTAACAAGGTCTGTATTATAGAAAAACATAGAGGTCATAAGTTAATGGCATCGATATCCCCTGGAACTAGACATTAGCTGTGTTTGGTTAGAGACATTCTTATTTCTATTGGTCTGATAACCAGGGCCTCTTTCTGGCTCATTACACTTCAGCTATTTGTCTTGGCTGTATCATTAGTTCAGTAGCACAAATACCAGAACTCAGATCCAGGGGCATATCAGTTAACTCATGCTTGGCTTCTTCTCTCTTCCTCTTCTCTGCTCTCTTCCCTCTCTCCTCTCTCTCTCTCTTTCTCTTAAAAAATTTTTAAGATATCAACAAGCCTTTTTTTTAATTGTTCGTGTGCTGATTATATGTTGTGTATCTGCTGAAGATTTAAATTTCCTTTAGTAAGCTCTCAATTTGTGGCCCCAATCAGTTGTGCTCAGACAATGTCTGGAATTTTTATAAATAAACTGGTAACTGGCTAGCCCACGTGGATGAGCACTGCTCTTTGGGTATAGCTTGTAAAGTATAGCTTGTAAATCAAGCACATGAGTGGCACATAAGGAAGAAAGAGACCTCTGTATTGATGGTGCTCAGTTTTGTTAGAGAACAACGGGCCACCTCCTGAAGGCTGACCTGAGTTCTACTACAAACATGCAAAACAAGAAAATTGCATGCTTTGGGGCATATTTCCTAAAGCATCATAAAGTCTATTTCAAGAAACCTAACAGAGAGTGATGCTAAATGCTACTGAGGAACTTGCATTATTTTGCACATATGGACTGACTTCATGGCAGCATATATAAATATTTCATTTGCTAATTGTAGTTAGTTATCAGATTGCACACAAACAGACAGAATGACACATGAGAAGTTCCAAGAACACCGTGTAACAGGACATACAGCTGAGATATAGTTTTCTCATCCTTGGCGAGCATTTGAGCTCAGCAAATGCAACTTTTTCTTTATTCTTTAATTAAGATTAAAATATTTTAAAATCAAATTGAGAACATCATTATATTGTCATTTTCAAGGACCAATGCCAAATGGGAAGTTCGAAACTAAAGCTGCAGAGCCATCAGTCTCAAAGTTGCTTGATGTTATTTGGAATCCGTTGACAGTTTTACATCTGACAATTTTCAGACAGTTTTGGGAAAGTTTTCCCCCAAATTAGGTACCCAATATTTCTCGTTTTCATTTTGGAGCCTAATTGACAAGCTAGTTAGAAAGGACAGAAAACAAAAAGCAAAATAATAATTTAAAAATTATAAAATCTCTGAAAATCAAACTACCAAGTCAACTGTTTATAATTTTCAAAGTAAAAATGAAAGGATTCAAAATATTTAGAACTGGAAGGGAGAGACCATAAAAATAAATTAGTATATTTCTTTCCTCTTTTATAGGGGACTTATACACAAACCTCCTACAATCTCTACAAGATCACGAATAGTTTGTCAGGGCCAGGACTAGAATTCTTGCTTCCTAGTCCTCTGATCTTTCCAGATGTGCTGATCATTCATAGACCTTTTTAGTTTGTTTCTAAAACTGGGAGACAGAGTGGTTTAATGGAATTAAACTGGGCTTTTGAGTCAGTGATATTTAAGTTCAAATTCTGGTTCAGTCTCATTTGCAACCTCTAGAAAATAAGTATAATTTTCAGAAATTTAAGGATTACCATTATAGTGTGTACAGTGCCACAAACTTGAGAGGTTCAGAAAATGGTAATTAAGTTGCTTTGAATCTTTGAGGCCTGGGGCACTTACTATGCACTCAATATACATTTGTGAATAAATGAACAAATAAAGGAATAAATGAATAAATGACAGAGAATATAAGAATGAATAAGTGAATAAATGATAATAGAATTGCTACTAAAAGATAAATGAAAGAAAGAAACTCTAAATATTTTCTTTGGATTCTATCAATCTATTAGAAATGCTTTGTTTCCTCTTTGATTCTACTCATTCATCAAATTTGGGTTTTTTGGCTTTCACAGTAATTGAAAAATGACCCAGAAAACTGAAAATAAAAATGCACTGAATCACTCAAAAATGTATATCACCTCAGTGCAACCCAAATTGAAAAATCTAATTGAACACCTAACCAAAGAACTTCTGTGAACCTTACTTGCACTAACCATCCAAACTCAAGCAGAAAACCTCTCCTAGAAACAGGCCAGTTTAATTACATTTACTAAGTAGTGGAGGGCAGCATGGCCTTGTGCCAGGGTATTCCTTTTTATTGTTTAATTAATGTACCCAAGCTTACTCTCATACCATTTCAACAACCTGCTTCATCAGCCTGCCTGTAAAAGTGTCTTCAATATTAAGTTTTCTAAAGTGTTTTAAGACCAGAGAACAAAAAGAACAAGGGGAGGTTGGTTGTCCCCTGGGGAAATGCTAAAAGAAACACTATCCCTTCTGTTCCAAAGAAGCTGAACTTTTACTACAGGGAGGTCAGGATGAAGCCGCTGAGTGACCCTAAACAATCATTCTGCTGAGATCTTCGGCCTGTGTAATTCTCTAACAAATAAACCATGTAGAAGACCCTGGGTGAGGGTTTTTTATTTTTATTTTTTTACTTTAAAACAGTTTGGTCTGAACATAGGAAATATATTATTCTCTCTAAAACTCCTTTAGCTCCCTATTTTTTCTGAAAAAAAAGGAAAGAAATTATAGGTAAGATGAAATGCAATAGGCAAACCTATATGAAATTTGTATAGAACATTTTTAAAATATTGTTTTTTCCCAATATAGAAGAAATACTTGCACACTTGAAAAAACAGGAATGTCAGAACAAATATAAGGAAAGGGGAAAAAATCCCCTACTCTAGTTTATCTACACAAAACTGGTCATGGTAGGTTTTGGGTCATCTTTTCTGAAGACAATCAACACTTTTGAGACATAGTTTGTGTATAACAAAATGCACACTTCCAAGTGCACAATTTAATGGGTTTTAATAAATATAAGCCTCAAAGCAACCACTACCAAGGCAAAAAAGTTCCCTCCTTTCTTGGAAATCAATTCTATACCCCATCGTTGGCCTTAGGCAATCAGCATTTTGCCTTCTGTCATTATAAATTGGTTTCCCTTTTATAGTATTTCATATAAACAGAATCATAAAGTACATATTCCTTTATGTATGCTTCTCTTATTCAGCACATTTTTGATATTTACTTAAGTTGTGTTACGTATCAGAGATTTGTTCCATTTTGTTTCTGAGAAGTGTTCCATTGCGTGGATATATTACCATGTGTTTATTTATTCTCCTCTGGATAGACTTTTGGTTTTTATTTTCTTACAATTAGAAATATATTGTTATGACCATTCATCACAAGTCTTCGGGTAGACATATATTCCCATTTCTTTCATAAATACTTAAGAGTGAAATTGCTGGATATTTAACCATGTAAAAACCTGCCAAATAATTTTCCAAAGTAATTGTAATATTTTACTTTTCCTATAATAATTATAACAGTTTCAGTTGCCCAAAACTCTGGAAACATTTGGCATTGTCCATTATTTTAATTGTAGCTATTCTAATAGAGATATAGTGGCATTTTATTTTTGCATTTTAATTTGCATTTCCGTGATGACTAATGATGTTGAACATCTTTTCTTGTGCTTATTGGTCATTTATGTATTTTCTTTTGTAAGTTTTTGGTTTAAATCTTTTGCCAATTTAATGTTTATCCTGTTTAGTTATTAGAGTTCTTAATATATTGTAGATATAAATTATTTGTCAGAAATATATATTGCCAGTATTTTTTTCAATCCGTGGCTTTGCCTTTTTATTTCTAAATGGTTTTTAATTTTGGTAGAGTCTAATTTATCTTTTTTTTTTATTAAGACTCATGTTCTTTGTGTCCTAAGAAATTTTGCTTACCCAATGATATAAATATTTAATCCTGTATTTATGCTAGAAGTTTTGGCAGAATCTCTAAGCAATACTTTAGGTTTGTCTCTTAAAATTTATGTTTTTTAAATTTATATTCAATTTAGTTTTTGGAGTTTACTCTTGAATTCTTTGATTCTTGGCTAATGTAATGGTGAGTTTTTAGGTCTCCAAATATTTGGGGATTATCCAGATATCTTTTTTATTTAAATTTCTAGTTTAATTTTGTTGTAGTTGGAAAACATCCTCCATATGGTATCAGCCATTTGAAACAGTAAGACTTTTTGGCCCTATATATGATCTATCTTAGGGAATATGATCTAGAAGGAAGAGACTAAGAAACAGAGAAATATCAATATTTATTTTTACTTTCCAGTATGCATACTTGTTTCATCTGAAATGTTAATTGTCAAAAAACACATCATGACATTAAAATTTCTCCAGGAATATACATAGTAAATTTAGGAATGAGAAATTGATCTATTGCCCTGGCTGGTATGGCTCAGTGGATTGAGTGCTGGCCTGAGAAGTGAAAGGTCACAGGTTCAATTCCCAGTCAGGGCACATGCCTGGGTTGAGGGCCAGGACCCCAGCTGGGGGCGTGTGAAAGGCAACTGATAGATGTATCTCTTGCACATCAATGTTTCTCTCCTTCTCTTTCTCCCTCCCTTCCCCTCTCTCAGAAAATAAATAAATATATTTATCTATAAATAGCAAATTACATGTTAATATTTGGAGATTTATCCCATCATAATTCCAAGAAATCAACAAAATTAACTTCATATCAAATCTCAGTTTCAAATGTATTTTTCTTCTCATAATATCTAATAATAATGTTACTTTACCAAGTAACCTATCTTTCATATAATTCTTTTTAAATACTGTTCCAATAAGGAGACTAAATGGTAATAGAAAAAAAAATACAATAAAAAAAAGTGTGTTCCAGCCCAGACCAGGTAGCTCCATTGATATGAATGTCATCCTGATCCACCAAGGTTGGGGGTTCAATCCCCAGTCAGGGCACATACAGGAACCAGCGAATGAATGCATCAATAAGTGGAACAACAAATCATTTTTCTCTGCCTCTCTCTTTCCTCTCTCTCTTTGTAAAATCAACAAATTTTAAAAAATTCATTGTGTTCTCTTTTAAATTTTTTTAAAGTGTTCCAAACATTTGGCAGATAATTTAGACATGTAAGCCCAAGAGGAAGCTAATCTAACCAAAATAGTTGAGAGTTGGCCAAATATGTTAATTTCATATAATATGTACTGAATTTCTGTCCACATTGAAAAAAATTTTGAAGGAAATCATCAATCATGTAACTGAAAATTCCCGCCTCTCCAAAATGACCTAAAAGTAACAACAATTTGAGGTTGAGAGAGCATTATATTAGATTCCCCAAAACTTTAATGATAGAGTGGAAAGACAATAGAAAATAATGATTTTTTAAAAGCAGACTTTAGTTCTCAGTGAACTCTAAAGGACTGACATTACAAAAAAAATTATATTAACCAAAAACCACAGGTGGCCACCATGGAAGATTAGATGAGATTGTGGAGCTGAGAAAGAAGCTCAGGTGCCATGTTGGGAGAGAACCAACTTTGTCTGGGTCTGGGGCCCAGCATATATCATTTGTTTACCCAGTGAATTAATTAGTGATTCCTCTTCATCCGATTGGCAGATTTTTTTCCTTTGAATATTCCCTTGGAGTGCTCTATTGACGCCATGCTATTGTATCTGTTAGGAGTCAGCAATATTAAAAGTCTTGTAGGACAAGAGGGAAATTCAAAAGGACTTTACTTTTAAATTCAAATTAGCTTCCTCAAACCACAGCTGGAATAGATTATTTTTTACCTTTCTTTAAATCATAATTTATATATTTGGAAATTACCCCCATCAAAGTTGTCAGGGCAGCACAAAAAATGTTTCTGTTTCACGTGGTGGAGAGCATGATGCTATATGATGGTTTGCAATGAATGTGGGCTTCTCTACTTACAATTTAACAAAATCCTCAGGCTGATCATGATCACATTCAGCTGACAAATTTGTGTTGGTTTTATCTTCATTTACTCTTTTTCTCTCCCAATTTCCAATAATTCTAACTTTCTTTCTGGGCCAACCGATTATTAGATAAGTAATAGCCTCCACGGTTTTTAATACTACCTCTTTTCCAAGTGCTGTATTCTTTTAACCCTTACAATATCAGCAACCCCCTGTAACTGATAAGTAAACTGAGTCTTAGATACATTACATTATGTGCACAGTCACACAAACAGTAAAGGAAAGAATCATGTCTTGGACCCAGAGCTATTTGACTCCAGTTTGTTAAAAACAAGGTGTGACAAATTCGGTCTTTCACTCACTCATTCATCGTGTTGAGTACCTGTTATGTGCTAGGCGTTATTCAAGATATTCAAGATATTTAAGGGTTTATAAAGATGAATTAAAAAGAGATCTTTTCATCAAGAAGGTAACAATTTTTAAATAATTAAATAAAATAAATAAATTGCTCTGGCTGTTGTGGCTCAGTGGATTGAGCATCAGCCCGCAAACTGAAAGGTCACCAGTGGTTTGATTCCTGGTCAGGGCACACGCCTGGGCTGCAGGCCAGGTTTCCATTTGGGGGTATGCAAGAGGCAACTGGTCCATGTTTCTCTCCCTCTCTTTCCCCCTTTTATCCCCTTTTTCTAAAAATAAATAAATAAAATCTTTTTTTAAAAAAGAACCTCATTTAAAAACGTAAGTTGGCCTTGTCTATGTGATGGAATCACTTCCTCTTATAGTTTAATATGCCTACTTAGATTTGTCCTAATATGTCTTTTTTAAAAAAATTGTACTCTCTTGTAGCTTACCTTTGTAACTGTAAACAATAGTCATACTTCAGTACTCATTGGCTTCAGAACTCATCAAACCCTTTACTTGTTGCATTTTGATTAGAAAAAAGGTTGCAGAACTCGGCACTTTCTTGGGACTCATCTCACTTGCTAGAACTTGCATGAGTCAATTACTCATCAATTTCAGCACTTTTCACAAGTTCTGGAAGGAATAAACAATAAGTACTGAGGTACCACTGTAGTTACTTTTAAAACTATAGAACCATGGGCCCTGGCTGAGTAGCTCAGTTGGCTAGAGCATCAAACCAATATACCAAGGTTGTGGGTTCTATCCCTGGTCAGGGCACATACAAGAATTGACCAATGAAAGCATAGATAAGTGAAACAACAAATTGATGTTTCCATGCTTCCTTCTCTCTTTCTCTCTCTCTCTCTCTCTCTCTCTCCCTCTCTCCAAAAATCAATAAATAAAAAAATTATAGAGCCATTATATCTAACTCTGTGGATAGTTACTAGGGGAATGATTTCATGTAAATTTTATTTTATCATGCCCATTTAAGCTAATGATTAGTTATATCAGACAGATACTCAGAGTCATTTCTTTAAAGAATAGAAAAAAGGAAAGATGGGACATTGAGTACATACTGGTTACAATGTTTTTCAATCCACCAATGAAATGTCTGGAGTTGCTGTGTGGAAGTGTGGGACGATGCAGCACAAAAATCAGGTGAGAGGACATAGGCAAACATGAGTGTAAGATTAAAGAACAGTCAGTGTCCTTTGTATAAAAGGATGGTGTCCAAAGTCTTTAATTCAGTAAGACTTTGAAAATTCAGAATAACCTGACCTGTCAAAGTATTTCATCTAAATTTAGATCCCAGGCAAATCAAAGCTGATGGAAATTGTCTTTTACCTTCCAAATTACTCATCACAATAACTTGAGTCGTATATCCTAAGAACTGGGAGGACCCATTGAGGAAGGAGTAAAGGAAAAGAAAACGAGAGTTTTTTTCTCACCCTTCTGAACACAGAGCTAAACCATGACACCATTTTAAAAAATGTGTGCTTGCTTGTTTTTAAACAGCTTTATTGAGATAAAATTTATCTACCTGGCAATTTCTCAACTTAAAGTGTACAATTCAGCCCTGACTGGTGTGGCTCAATGGATTGAGTGCTGGCTTGTGAACCAAAGGGGCTCTGGTTCCATTCCTAGTCAGGGCATATGCCTGGGTTGCAGGCCAGGTCCCCAGTAGGGGGCGCATGAGGGGCAACCACACATGAATGTTTCTCACCCTCTCTTTCTCCTTCCCTTCCCCTCTCTAAGAATAAATAAATAAAATCTTAAAAAAACAAAGTGTGCAATTCAGTGGCTTTTAGTATATTCTCAGAATTGTGCAACCATAACCACATTCAGTTTTTGGAACATTTTCATCACCACGGAAAGAAACCCAGTGTCCCTTAGATATCATTCTCCAGTCCCTTCACACCTACCAGACCTTGGCAGCCATCAATCTACTTTCTATCTCTTATAAGTTTGCCTATTATGGACATTTTATATAAATGATGTCATAAAATAAACATGTGGTCCTTTATGACTGGCTTATTTCACTTAGTATAATGATTTTAAGGTTCATCCACATTATAGCATGTATCAGCACTTCATTTCTTTTTATTGCCATATAATATTCCATTGAATGGATATAACACATTTTATATATACATTCATCTTTGATGGACATTTTTGTTGTTTCCCTTTTTGGCTATTTTGAATATTGCTGCTATGAACATTCATGTACAAGTTTTTATGTGGTTATATATTTTCATTTCTCTTCCATATATGAGTGAAAGTGCTGGTTCATATGGTAATGCTAGGTTTAACCTTTTAAGGAACTGCCACATTGTTTTCAAAAGTGACTGTACCATTTTACATCCCCACAAGCCATGCATGGGTTTTCAAATTTTTCCACATCCTCATCAATATTTGTTATTATCTGATTCTTTTATTATAGTCATTCTAGTGAGTATGCTTTTGATTTGCATTTACAAAGTATCTAATGATGTTGAGCATCTTTTCAGGTGCTTATTGGCCATAAATATCTTCTTTGGAAAATGTCTATCCATATCTTTTGCCCATTTTTAATTGGGTTATTTGAAGGCTCTTGTGTTTTCTTAGCCTCCCGTTGCTTCACAGAGCCCAGGCTACCCAAATTTCAGGCTCCAGAATGAACATTCCGACAACAGTCTTTGTCTTGATGGAGACTGGCTTATAAAATTCTACGGGAAAGACCTTTTCTTTTATCCTCACCCTAAGACATGCTTATTGAATTTTAGAGAGGGGGGAAGGGAGGGAGAGGGAGAAAGAGGGAGAAAAACATCAGTGCAAGAGAGAAACATTGAAACACTTGATTGGTTGTTTCTACACTCCCTGACAGGGTCTAAACCACAACCCAGGCATATGCCCAGACAGAGAATTGAACCCACAACTTTCAGTTTATGGGATGATGCTCCAACCAACCAAACCATGCCAGCCAGGGTGTGAAAGATATTTTTATCAATCTTATTAACATCGCTGTGCATATAATTGATGGGATTTTGGCATAGCTGAATAAGTATTTATAAGTGAGTTTTCTTACTTTCTAAAAGAATTTCTAATTGAGTACTACAGAATCCTTTCCTTGCAAAGTACCACCCTCACTATCTTGACCCTAGGATTTTGCACCTTGTCTCTGTGTGGCTTTGCTTGCAATGTTCTCCTCCTAATGATCTTTAAATAGCTACTTCCTTTTTGCCATTTGGTTTTATGTCAAATATCACCTTCTCAGAGGTGACATTCCCTGACCACCCCATCAACATTTGACTCAACTACCTCTCCTGTCATTCTCTATAATATTACCAAAGTATAACATTACCATTATATCTTCTTTATAGTGCTTGTTATTATCTCTAAGTATATATTTATTTGTTTACTCTGTTACAGTCTCATTTTTCTTAAAGATGTGACATGACAACTGAACCTTCATCTCTCTTGTTAACCTTTCTACCTGCAGAACCTAGGACCTTGTCCTGGAGTAGGAGATTCTCAATAAATTCTTCAATGAAACGAAGGCTCATTTGAGGCTCACAAATATTCATGCCACACCCTGAATATGAAAGTGAGTTAACAGAGTATGAAAAGTTTAGTCTTAAAATAAGAAAAGAAAGAAAAAGACTGAATGCAAGTAGGAATGCTTTTATGTGTTAGACATTTAGGAAGGTGCTTTATATGCATTACCTTGAAGTGTTTTTTTAATTATTTTTAGGGAAAAATTAATATGAAATGCAGAACAGAGTTAGTAGTTTATGTTTTCTTTTCTATATTCTGACACTATCTTTGGAAAAGAAATGACTAATCTAGGTTTTAGACAATGTTCTTTCAAGTCTCAATTCCATAAATAACAAGCTGTATGACTTTCACAGATAATTAACTTCTTAACTCAATTTATGTGTCTGTCAAACTGGAATAATTATGTACTCTACCTGTTTTACATATTTATTTTAATAATAAGACAAGATTTTAAAATATAAACTGCTATGCAACTGTAGGGTACCACAGTGATTACTATTGTACATATTCATCTCATATTTAAAGAACCATGCAAACTTTCTTACCTAAATTTCCTTTCATTCTACTCTTTGTTTTTTAAGTTGTCTGTTATTTATTCCTTTGAATGTTTTTATGGATTTTTCTTATCATATTCCCCCCCGTCAAAATAAAACCCAATGTAAGATGCCCATGATTAGTTAAGCACAATTGTGGAATAGAGTATTTAGGGATGGAGAGCCCTATGATTGAATAACCTGACCTTAATTTACAGACAAAAGGCAATGCATTTTTAGGTGAGGGTTGACTTAGCCAAATGTCTTCCTTCAAATTTCAGAACTCCTCCAAATATATATGCATTAATATAAAAGATGTCAGTCCCACTGTCCTGGCTGAAGACATCCTCCAGTTGATTCACTACCAACATTTGGTCCCCTGAATAAACTCTATTATATATTTAAGATCTAGATCAGGGTGCTTTTTGTATTTTTCCAAAAGATCTCTTTTATTCAGTTTAAACTCTTGGCCAATTAAGCAGTCTTCACCTTAAAATCATCATCTGCCTTCGGGGGAAAGATTTCCATTGGCTCTCTCCTTTACCGCCATGCTCCTAGCCCTTCTCTGACTTGTGTCCCTTGGAGACCATTGACCATGGTTGAGGGAATCTACAGTGCAATAATCCAATGACTGTGGAATGGCCGAGGCCTGCCCTGCAGAAGTTATTGTACTAGTAGATGGTTCAGTTGCCCTTTTACATTGGAGAGTAAGTAAGTGGGAAGAAAAAATGGAGGCAGAAAGCATGAATCATTTTTTCACATTTGGTCTCTTTAAAACTGGCTTCGTGCCTATTGCAGATGACAGATAGGAGAGGGCTGATCCAGAAAAAAACTGTTATTTCTGTAATTAGAAAGAAGCAGAATCAGAAAAGAAGATCTATTGTTCAGGCTGGGTTTGCATTACAGTACATCTTTAATTATCAGCTTTTCTTCCTAGTTATTTTAACATTTTATTAACTCTGTTCCTCAAAATGTTTTCCTTTACAACCACCGAACGAATAAAATGTGACAATTTGTTTTCTGTGTGCTTAGTAGATAGCATTCTCTAGCACTGTGGGTCAGCATGACCTTCACTTTAGTTTTCTTATATATCTAGAATAGTATCTTATCAGTGCCTCCTACTCTTTTGTACTTATATAATCATTAAAGAATCCATGTCAATCGGTGGAAATTAACTCTACATAGCAGAAAATAAAATTTTGAATTCTTAGCCATTTTAAGATTTTAATTGCTTATATTCTTCTGACCTAAAATTATAAAATTAATTATTCTTTTGTAGGAGAAAGATAAAAAGTGAAGGAATTAATTGGTAACTAGTAGGGTTACTACAGGGTGAGGCAAAAGTAGGTTTATAGTTTTTCATATGGAAAAAATACAATAATTAATAAGTAATAATATAAGAATAAACTGTGTTTCACATACTCACAACTGTAAACCTACTTTTGCCCCACCCTTTTTGGCTTCACTGATTATCTCAACTACAGACACTAAGCCTCTCAACTGCAAATAACCGAGACCTGAATTTACCACAACATTGTCAAGGAAACCAATTAGATTGTATTGGGGTGAGACTGAAGTACTGGAACGTATTTACAAAGAAACTGTGTAATCATCGGTTTGGAGACATTTTCAACATGAATGATTTTTACTGGAGTGGTTCTCAAGGCGTAGTTCACAGACCAGCATCGGCAACCTAACCTCGGAACTTGTTAGACCTGCCAATTCTCTGGCCCCACCCATACCTTCTGAATCAGTCTCTGGGGATGGGTTCTAGCAATCTGCATTAACAAGATGATATCCTTAGGATTCTGCTGTTGAGAGCCATTGATCAGCTCATTGATTCTCAAACTGGCTTCACGAAACAATCACCTGGGGAGCTCTTGAGTGACCAAGACCTGGGTTCCACCCAAAAACACTTAAATAAGAATCTTTTGGCATTGGACCCAGACATCGATATTTTTTAAGTTCTTCACATGACCCTAATGAGCAGCCAGGTCAGGGTACAGAAGAGTATTTCTCAAATCTGGCTCCTTCGGCTAGATCTCACTTAAATTACTGGTAATATAATTGATTACTAGACATACTGTAAAACCAGTAGATCTTGGTTACACAATAAAATGTCAATTCATTGCTAGTCTGAATCAATTATTTCCAGTGTATCTTATTAACAACAATATCAGTGGATTCAGCATAAAATTTTCTAGTACTAAATAAATGTCAAGCCTAATTGTGAATTTTGTGATATTATGTATGTAAATTTATGATAATATTCTTATGTGCTACCAATAAAATGTACGTACTTTTGCAAACTATGAATTTTTAAATTTTACATGGGGCAACATAATTTTTATATGGATGATACTTTGTTTAAACTAACAAATATTAGTTTACTACTATTTGATTATAAAATGTACATTATCACTAACCAAACTTTGATTTAAAAATCAAATTAGCTTTAGCTGTATATTATTTTTTATAAATAAAGATAGATGTATAAAGAAAAAAAACTGGCTGCACTTTATAAGTCACCTGGGGAAACATCAGAACATATGATATCTGGGGCCCCACTATATGCCACTCAATCAGCTACAAACTTCCAGTTATGACATAAATTAAGTTCTGGGGATGCAATGTATAGTATAGTGTCTATAGTTAATGATACTATTGTATATTGAAAAGTTACCAAGATAGTAGATCTTAACAATTCTCATAACAAGAAAAAAGAATTCTGGAAAAAAATAAAAGTTTCACTAAGGAATGGGATCCAGCGATTCATATCTTTTGGAAGCTTCCCATATAACTTAGGCAGTCAGCGTTGACAACCATTACTCTAGCTGAAGACAGTCGAATAGATTAAATGATCTCTATGGGTCTGTTTTCTTGATGCAATTTATATTTTAAAGATTGTGCTGAAGACATAATTTTATGTGCAGATTTTCCACTTACCATGTTTTTAATTTAGTTCAGCTTTTTTGATCCTGCGTCATTTTTGCAGTTTCCCATTGGTGTGAATCACCTGATGTTAGCCTGTTGTTCGTGAATGAGCTGATGCTTTAACCGCCATCGGTGAAGAGAAAAAGTAGGGTCTGACATGCACTACTGGTGAAAGCCAGCCACAGGGGGAACTTTCAGGTCACAGATGATGGATATGATAAAGCAAGTTCTTTCTTGCTGCAGAAGCCATGTCCACATTTAGGGACAAACAAGAACTTCTCAAAGATCTCTTCTGAGTCTCTGACTCCGTGATGCAAAACTGGATAAGGTGCAAATAAAATGCAAGGTATCCATATCTTCCCATTTTGAGTTTATTCGGTGTGTTATGTGCCAGGCAAAACAAACTGGCATTAGTATTTCATTTGTCCACCCTAATAAACCGATCGACACATAGTCACCTTAAAAATAACAGACAGCCCTGGCTGGGTAGCTCAACAATTTTGTTCGGCCTCATTTGTCATTGAGATTTCAATGAGTGCTTTCACAAAGGAAGTTTTTAAGAGATTTTTGGGGGGAGCAGGGTGAACCTTCTGAGTCTGATGCAAGAATGCTCATCTAGGTCATCCTTGACAGTTACCTGTTATTAATTTCATTTCCTATTTGGAATCTTCCATAATACCCTATAACAGCTTTCTTGAGAATAGCTGTAGGGATAACCATTTCCCCTCTACTCACATTTGTCACAACTCCAAGTCTCCATCCCTCACACTGTATTACTATCATCATCTCTTAACAACCTGCTTTGCCCCAATGTTATCTAACATCTGACATCACCCTACACACACAACTAGAGAACATTAAACTAAAACTCTGTCCCACCCTGTTACTACGCTGCAAAATCTCCGTATCTCCTCCAAGATACAGTGAAAGTACTTCTGCATACTTCAAATTTCCCCTAAATGAATGCCACGCCTCTGCCCAATCTCTTTCACGCTGGTCTGCAAGACAAACTCTCAACTCCTGTCAGCTGGTTATCTCATTCTTTTCCATATATAAAAGAATTATTTTGATTGCCATAACATAGCAGCTCATGTTGTCTCGTCCACTGTCCACCTAATATCCCCATCTACCCAAGTTGTGTCCATAGTTCAGAGTTTAGGTATCTCAAAGCCTGCGTTGCAGTGTTGGTTGTTCTATGGTTCTCTGCGTGCAACAGTTCTTTACTCTGGCTTTTTCATCCTCTGGCCTCCTGGCATAACTGAAGTCCTTATCTCAGAGATTAGCTCTTATTTGTTTGTTTGTTTGTTTTTTTCTGTGAATAAAGGTGCTCACTCAAACTCAGTTCTACATAGCTATTCAAATTTATATTTGTCCATTCATCTCCTAAGTAAATTGTAATTTCTATGATGTCAGGGGCCCACATTTTCATCTACTGCTAACTTTATAGTAGATAATTGGCTATGTGTTTTAAATGGGTTATTTAGATTATTTCATTTAATCATCAATTATAGGATGTACATATTATTAGTATCTCAAATTAGTAGATAAGGAAAGTGAGACACAGGTTTAAAGATACACAGATTTTCACAAAGTAAATAGCTATTAATGTAGAAGCTGGAATTCATTCAGATCAACCCCCCACTCTGAAGCCCATGATCTTTACCTGAAGTCATCAAAAGTCTCCCAAATCATTCTTTAAATCTTTATGACTGATATTTATTTAGACTTTTAAAATATTTAGACTTTTAAAACAAATTATCATTTTTTAAGAAGGGGTATTTTTTTTAATCTTAAATCTTTCTCGGAATGCAGAGAGACAAAAGTTAAAAAAAAAAGCAAGAAACCATACATTATATTAAGTAGAATAATTAATTTTCTATTCAGTAGAAATGGCTACTGTTGAGGGTCATGGCATATTGCCAGCGTGTAATGAGTCTGAGAAATCAAAATCTTAGACACTAAATCAAGCCAAGACCCTGACCTGGCTAAATAATATATTAGGAAGAATACAAGAAGATTAAAGATGAATTGTGGGGCTTTTCTAAGGTTAATCGCAGAACAAACATCTAGGAACAAGGCAGTGAGGACAAGGAGGTCTAGCATGTGACATATGTTGTAGGGTTGGGACAGCACATTGGACATATTGCGTAAGCACCGTTCATTATTTAAGAACACATTGCCATCTGAATTCTCAAAAGGTCAGGGTCACTTTGTACTCAGGCTTTATTTTCATTCTTTGTTAATTTAGAAATGGTTTCTTGAGTTCCTCTCTAAGCCTCTCATTATACAGCCTATAGGTACTCTATTGAAAATATTCAGATTAATTATTCAGTTTTACTTAGGCCCTGGTACTTCTTGGCATTGAGCTTAGTGATACAAAAAGTGCATAAATATAAGATACATATATATATGTGTATATATATATATAAATGTATGTCTATATCACTTTTGAATCTATTTATTTTTCAATTACAGTTAAGATATATTATTATATTAGTTTCAGGTGTATACCCCAGTGATTAGACATTAGATAACTTAATAAGTGATCATTCTAATAAATCTCACACCCTTACTTACATACTTAGTTATTAGAATATTATCAGACTATATTCCCAATAGTTTGTTTTATATCCCCATGACTATTTTGTAACAACAAACTTGTACTTCTTAATCCATCACCTTTTTCTCCTGTTCCCCCAACCTCCCTCCCAAATGACAACAGTCAAAGTGTTCTCTGTATATATGAGTCTGTTTCTCTTCTGATTTTTCATTTATTTTGTTTTTTATAGATTCTGTTGTTGATAGATATGTATTACCATTTTATTTTTTATATCTTTAAAAATAAAGCTCATTTCATGTGTCAGTCCCTGCTACTAGTCTTGATGTGGCTTCTTCTTTACTTCCCTAGTTGTAGAACTTCCCTTCAGCCAGATTTCAGGTAGTTCTGAATGATGCTCGTTCTGTAGTTTAGTTGTAACTGTGATGTGATTGTGGAAGGATGTGAGTATTGCATTTACCTGTGCTGTCATCTTGACCAAAAATTCTCTACCTGTAGTTTAATCTCAAAAAGATCAAAAGCTATTTAGGAAATGAAGGCTACTATTTATTAAGCTTTTGTTATATAGGAAATACTTATGTATTTTCTATAACGTTATAATAAATTTGCAATGTAGGTAGTAGTAACGCTTGTTTTATAGATGAGGAAACTGAGGTGTAAGATCTTTCTTAACTTCGCAAAAGTCATGTTGCTATTAAATTGAAAATCTAGAATTTTGAATTAGGTATCTCTTTCTGTCTCTGTCTGTCTCCCCCCACCCCCTCACATGCACACACACACACACACACACTATTTTTTTACGGATTTTGTGTCCATTGTACTACTATGTGTCTCAGAATAAATTAGGTTATGCTATGGCAATAAACGATCCCAAAGTCTTAGTAGCCTAACTCATCATAAGCTAATATCTTGTTCACACAAAGTGCTCTTTGAGTTTGGGCAACTGTCCAGGGCACTGTCCTCAGCATGGAAGTTCAACATTGCAGGCAGCTTTGCTCTTGGAGCACCACTGTGTCTACACAGACTTCCACATCAAGTGAAAAGGGAGAGTGAGAAAGTGCACATCAGCTCTTAAATTGTTCATCTGAGCAGGGATGCACTTCATTCGTGCTCACATTTTGTTGGCCAAAGTCACATGACCATACCTGATTTCAGAAAAGAGAGAACCACAAATCTATTAAGAATGAGCAATTTGTACCACAACAATAAATATTATATATCAGCTCAGCAAATACCTACTAATGCTTTACTTAGTTCAAAACATTTTGCTAAAAACAAAGATAATGGGATCTGGTTCCTGATATGAAGCATTTGATAGTGTTGAAATAAGAATGTCTAAACCAGTAGAGAATTTTCATAAGTTTATTTGAACCAAACTGACAATGTGCTGAGAAGAAAGCTCTCAAATGCTTGTGAGAATTAAAGTTTGTAGTTTCTTTTATGTGTTTGAGATTTAGGAAACATAAGGAAGAGTATACAAAATTGGGAGAAAGCAAAGCTGGAATTGGATTACAGAATAGTTAACAAGATTATGTGCTCTGTTGAGGATGGTTATGCTTCAAGGGGTCTGAAAAAGACTCTTACTCAGGCATTTTAAAGGTGTGTTAACCTAGATGCACAAGTAATAGGGCTTGCTTAAGGCCAAGATAAACCATTTACTGTAAGAAGTTATATATAACTCCTGTGTGACTACCCACCCTGTGCAGTTATGAATTTATGATCAGAATACCCTGTGAGGTTATTTTCAGTCACTGGACTTGTTAGATTTATTATACAACCCAACCCTGGCCAGTGTGATTCAGTTGGTACAAGCTTTGTCCTGTGGACCAAAAGGTTGGGGGTTTGATTCCCAGTCAGGGTACATACCTAGGTCATGGTCGACCCCCGGTCAAGGCACATATGAGAGGCAAAATATTGATGTTTATCTTTCACGTCAGTGTTTCTCTCTCTGTCTCTCCCTTCCACTCTAAAATCAATAAACATATAAAAATACTACAGAGCACCTTTTTTCATTCACAACAATTTGATAAAGAAAGAAAATCCTATAAGAAGAAGCTACCATATTAATACAGAGGAATGAAGAATATTTGAACTCAGAGGAGAGAAATGCAACTTGAATCTGGAAGATTATTGGAGGTTTAAGACCTTTATATTGGTCTCTGGAGGATAGAAAGAATTTAATTCAGAAACACAAGGAAGAAATTTTTGCTTGAGGAAAGAAAAGACATGAAGGTGTAATATAAGACATTTTGCCCATGGCCCAGCTATAACTGGCAGGTAACTTCAGACATCTCCACTCTCCAGAGTCAATGCAAGCTTCCCAATGGTGATGTGGACAGACAGCCCTTCCGGTGGCAGACAGGCAGCAAGACTCTAAGAAGTCCCTGCCCTTTGACTACCTACTCTGCATGGTTCTTGCTTTCACTGCTTCCGTATTTTTATCATAGTCACTACAATGTGCATGTCAATTGTTTAAATTATTAATATTTGAAAGATACCACTTTTAGAAAGTGTTCATGGACAGTTAGAGGACTCTTCTGGCTCCATATCTGAAGATACATGCCTGTTCTTCCTCCAACATATTCATTTGATTTGGGGCTTGGATGCTGCCAAGGTGGAGTTGAACTCATCCCTCATTAACTAACTCAGGAAACTAAGAAGTCGTGTGTAGGTAAAACAATTGGACCAACATTGAAACTTGGGGTCACAAACCAAGTCAATGAGATAGACAGTTTTTGCCCCAAAGCCAGAAAGAGCAATGAAGACTTTAGTACAAAATGTACTACAAGGGAATAGAAATTTTAATTCAAAAGGCTGGACTTACCACCAAGATATTGGTGAAGGACTTTCCAGGTACATGCTCAGTTGCTACAAAAGTTCTCCCAACGCTGGCCCAGTGGTGGTTAGAGAGCCTGGGAAAAATGATCAGTTGTGTGCATTGAAAATGCAGAGGCCACGACTTGTTAGCAACACTAATAATTTTCCTATGAAATTTGTGAAACCATTTGAGGGAGGAGATCTTCCAGAAAAGACCTGTGATTCAGCCACAACCACATCCATCCAGCGCAAGTGGTCAGTCACTCTTTCATCATGGGCTTGCATAACCTTGGAACGATAGGTCTTTCCCGAACCACTCTTTATGTCTCCTTCCTTCCTGGGCATATTCAGTTGTTACTGCACAGGTCCTCACAACTGTCACCCTCTTAAAAATGCCTTCTGAGTGAACTGAGGCCCTGTATATTTGTCCAGAAACCCAGGTCTCTCTCTTTCTCACTATAGGTAACAATTCAAGGTGCATCATTCCTGTGCATGTTTTTACACTATTATGACTTATGCATCTATATTAAACTATATATAATATCATTCTGCATTTTCTAAAACATGGAGCATTATAAAGACTCTGGATTTTACTCTGGAAAAATAAAAATATTTTTAAACATTATAAATCAAGATGTAATATGAAATGACTAAATTCAAAGGCTCCCTCAAGTTGCTGTATTGAAATTCAACAAAAAGAGAACTAAGGAATTGCAATAAACCAGGTGGGAAAAGATAGCATCTTGAGTCAGGGTGTTAGTTGTGGAGATAGAATGGTGGTCATATTTTGGACACCTTTTGAAAGTGAAGCTGTCAGAATTTGCTAGTAGATTAGATGTGGGAAAAAAAAAGAAAAGAGCCAAGGATGAAACCAAAGTTTTCAGTCACAGCAAAGAAAAGGATAAAGTTGCAACTAACTACAATGGAGAAGACTATGAGAGGAGCAAAGTTTGAGGGTGAAGTTAAGAGTTCCTTCTTGAAACATCCAAGTAGAGATATCAAATTGACAACTAGATGTGTCAATGTAGAGTTGCAGGAAGAGGTACAAACTGGAAATGTAAATTTAGGAGTCATCAGGATATTGATGGTCTTTAAAAACACAGGCATGGACTATGTCACCAGAGTGCATAGAGCTGGGGAATAGGTTGGAAAACCAGGCCCCGTGGCACTCCAGCCAGTGTTTGGAGGTCCACCCAGCTCCTGAGAGTAGCCCAGAATTAGGCTTTACAATGGTAGAGTGGATTTTCTGCTGTATAGTAAGATTTTGTTTTAATCCTAGGCACATGATTATATTTGTGTCCTTATACAACTCTAGATTAAATACTAATATAAGTCATAGTCCCAGATAATAAGAGTGGGTAATATTTTCAACTGTACCATTCCTCCTGAATTAAGTGAGCCTGACCAGTCTTGTAAAATCTCAGACCTTTTCATAGAAACACTCTTAGACTTGCAGCCCACTTGCCTGCTCATGGCTTTAGACCTGCTCATCGTTTTGCATTGTTCTTCCATTTAATTTCATAAAAATAAATACTTTGTGAGCTTGGTTGTGTAATTATTTTTCATGTTATGCTTTAACTGTGTATGTGCTTGAATCAGAAAAGGTATGTCAGAGAGTGAGCTTACTCTCCACCTGGACCTCTCGGCCTCTACCCCACCTTTCCGTGAGCATCCAGTGCAGTTGACCTTCTCTGACTTTGCTTGTGTTGCACACACTATCCTAATATTCTCCTGCCTCTCTGGCTGTTTCTTTGGTCCTTGGAAAGTCCATCTTCCTGTCTTAAAACTCTAACTGTGGGAATTTCTTGGGTATGGTCCCAAGCCCTCATCTTTACAATCTATACTCTCTCTATAGTCAATCTCATCAGTGTTTCTAGTTTAGACTGTCCTTTATATGCTAATGATTTCCATACCTTTATCTCCCTGACTGACCTCTCTGCTAAGCTCTGGATTTATATACTTAACTGCATATACATTTAGTTCTGAGAAAATCTTCAACTTAATTGTACAAAATGAAATTTTTGATCTTTGCCTTTCATATGTTTCTGATTTCAGCATTCACCTGGTGGTTAATGACAAGAACAGGGATTGTATCTTTGACACATTTATTCCTTCTCCTTTACTCCTATAGGCAGACGATCATCAAAACTTGTCAGTGAAACCTCCAAAATATATGGAAAAGCCATCCTTTTGCAGGTAACTAGGTAAGGCAAAGAAGCCTAAAGTTCTGTGAAACAGTGTGAAGCTGATGGAACCCCACTGACTTTGCACTGGTAAGTGGGTGTCATCTGATCTCTGATGGAACAAAAGAGAAACATTATACTTAAATCCCTTCTTTTTGGATTAGAACTATAAGCATTTAATGTTAAAATGTGTTTTAGTGACATCTTTCCTTATTCACTGTCTTTGTAATAAAAAAACATAATAAAATCCAGAGATTAATGTCTTGTCCAAGTCCCTGCAATTACTAGTGAAAGGTTTAGGACTAATACCTACATCTCCTAATTCAGTATAGTGCTGTTTCCCAGAGCCAAGTTGGCAGGAGGGCCCATCTGGGTTTTGATAAGTATGAGGCTAGTGTCATACAAATAATATTTTTTGATATCTGTTATTTTCTAAAAAGTAAAAACAAATGGTTTTGTAGAAATTTTAAGCTCTGTAAGAATAGTGTGAATTTGTTTTATCTTAGCATAAACATGGTTTTATTTAAAACACTGATTTTAGAGCAGACAAGCAAATTAACAAATAACCTGGCTTAAAAAGTGCTCAGGCTGCAAATAATGCAATTACTTGCGGCTAATGGCATTTGGATATTTGTGCAAGGTCTAAGGTTCTGGAAGAAAACTTCTGGGAAAGCTATGGCCTTTTGCCATCTCCACCTCAGCCCTCCCTGGACTTTATTACTGCTTTCTGAACTATTCGGCTATAAGCTTTAAAGACTTGAGATTATCATCCTTTATTTGATATTTAAAATAATCCTGTTGATGTTTGTGCAACCAGTTGTCTACAAAGCTGATACACTTAAAGTAAAATGTGATAACAAAATTGTGCTTTTCAGTCTCTGAAGAACCTAATAGCATGAACACAAAATGTAGTTGAGGTAATCTGAAAAAAGATTAAAGCAGTTGATAACAAAATTATTTTCTTACAGAGGAGAGTTGTATTTGAGTGAAAGCTCAAATTCTCTCTTTACCTGAGGTAAACCCTATTATTACTTTAGTTTCAACAAAACCCTGCAATTAAACTGCCATTGATTGAAAGCTACCCAAGTGACATTTTTATTTTTTTTTAATTTTACTGTATTTTTTCCATTACCATTTAACCCTCTTATACCTTCTTCCTCACTGCAGTCACCACACTGTTGTCCATGTCCGTGAGTCCTTTTTCCTTTTTGCTCAATTCCTCCACCCCCTAACCTCCCCCCACTCCCAGAGCTGTCATCTGCTCTCCATCTATGAGTTTGTCTCTATTTTGCTTGTTAGTTCAGTTTGTTCATTAGATTCCACTTATAAGTGAGATCATATGGTATTTGTTTTTCTCCTTTTTATTTCACTTAGCATAATGTTCTCCAGGTCCATCCATACTGTTGCAAAGGGTAAAATTTTCTTCTTTTTTTATAGCTGAGTAGTATTCCATTACGTAAAGTCCCATAGTTATCTTATCCACTCATATACTGATGGAACTTGGGCTACTTCCACATCTTAGTGATTGTAAATAACACTTCAATGAACATAGGGATGCTTATGTTCTTTCAAATGAGTGTTTTGGGCTCTTTCAGATAAATTCCCAGAAGTGGGATTGCTGGATCAAAAAGCAGATCTTTTTAACTTTTTGAGGTATCCATACTGCTTTCCACAGTAGCTGCACCGATAGGCATTCCACCAACAGTGCAAAAGGGTTCCCCTTTCTCCACATCTCACCGGCACTTGTTGTTTGTTGATTTATTGATGATAGCCATCCTGACAGGTGTGAGGTTAACATCTTGTTGTGGATTTAATTTACATTTCTCTGATTATTAGTGACATCGAGCATCTTTTTATGTGTCTATTGGCCATCTGTATGTGCGCTTTGGAAAAGTGTCTATTTAGGACCTTTGTCCATGTTTTAATTGGATTGTTTATTTATTTATTTATTTATTTATTTATTTATTTATTTGGTGTTGAGTTTTGTAAATTCTTTATAAATTTTGGATATTAGCCCCTTATCAGATGTACTGACAAATATGTTCTCCCATTCTGTGGGCTGTCTTTTTCATTTTTTGATGGTCTCCATTGCTGTACATAAACATTTTAGTTTGATGTAGTACCATTTGGTTATTTTTCTTTTGTTTCCATTGCCAGGGGAGACATATCTGGTAAAAAATTCCTATGAGCACTATCCAAGGTTTTGCTGTTTTCTTCTAGGATTTTTATGGTTTGGGATCTAACATTTTAAGTATTTGATCCATTTTGAATTTATTTTTGACTGTGGTATAAAAAGGTGGTCTAGTTTCATTTTTCTGTATGTATCTGTCCAATTTCCCAACAGCATTCATTGAATAAACTATCTTTAGCCCACTGTATGTGCTTGCTTCCTCCGTCGAATATTAATTGACTATAAAGGTGTGGGTTTATTTCTGGGCTCTCTATTCTATTCCATTGATCTATGTGTGTTTTTATGCCAGTAGCAGGCTGTTTTGATTACAGTGGCCTTATAGTTTACTTTGATATTAGGTAGCATATTTCCTTCAGCTTTGTTCTGAGTGACATCTTTTATTATTTTTAAATGCTAAGCATGAAATTGTGGAAATGGAACTAAAAATCTTCTGTAATAAAGGCAGCAAAATCAAGTCTATTTATTTCATCCAAGATGAAATTGTCTGAGAATATCTGTTTAATTAACATCTAACTTCTGTACTTTGGCAAAAGCAGAATCACTGAAACAAGTACTCTTTATATTGCCAAATATGTAATTTTAGCAACATGTTTTTAAATCATATGATATGTGCAGTTAGAGTCAAGGGCAAAGATTTTAGGTTCATGAAAACCTGGTTTAAATCAAGCCTCAGTCACTTCCTCACGACATTGAGCAATGTCCCTAGAAGGAAATGCCCAGTGTCCCTGCCGTGCTAAACCACTTAGCGTTGCCTGAAATCCATACAGCATTTCCATATCATTGTACCTGATGCCTCCTTTCTTACTCTCCTAAATGCCTTCATGTCCTCTACCCATTCATTGTCTAGTGAACTACTAACCGGTTAAGATTCAGTTTATGCATTATCTGTTTTAGGAGTTCCCTCTGACCAATTAAAATTAAGGATTGGACCTACCATATCTCAATCTTAAACCTTATTAAAATCTCTTTCAATTTCCTGCCTTTTGTCTTGTCTGTTAACTCCTTCAAAGCAGGGATCTTGACATTTATTTTTGCATTTTCATCACTCAGCACGAGGCTAGGCCCAGTAGGTTTGCAATGTATTTTGGTAAATTAGAAAAAAAAAAAAAAAAGTAAAACTGGAAATACAGAGGAGCTAGAAAAGTTAATAAAAACTAAGGTTACAAAGCTCTTGACCTCTAGTTAGTGTGATAAATGCCTGTGGATCCACAATCACCTCCACTCAACAAGTATTAGAAAAAGGAGGCAAAGACTAAACGATAGAATCTGCAGGTTACTCTTTGCTGTTCAAATTCTGGTCCCTTGTCTGGCAAAGCTTGCACTATCTATCCTAACCCTCTCTGGGGATCATCTCCTAGGCCTGTCTCCTGGCCAGCTTCTTTTCTTTTTCCAGCGATGCCTTGGAGTGACAAGAATAAAGTGACAGGTTGCAAAAAGTAAAACACTTCAAGCCTATTCTTTTCTTCTCTTTTTCATCATAAGTCATTGGAAATGTTTTCTCTGTGTGGGTAGAAGAATTGAATAACCAAATATCTGACTCCAATATCAGATCTAATCCTAGAGCCTAATCATTATATAAAGAAGCAGAGAGTTTCTAAGACAAGTCTCATTAAGAGTATATAAAGAGAAAGCAAGTACTAGCCACCAAATTCTGTCTATTCTTCTATTCTACCTTAGACAACAAAAAGGGTTTATAGGTACTCAGCTGCTGAACCCATCACAATCATATGAAACACTTTGGTGGAACTGCCATTTCTATGGGATTTTTTTAAATGCCTGAGGTAAGGTTATTTACCAAGGTTTTCCTACACTTTAGCCTTTGGGAAATTATTTTTTTAAGTTAAATAAAGTAGATTGAAGGAAATGACTGTTTCAAAATGTAAATGCATGACATTTAGCATCTGCATTTTTTTAATGAGTGAGAATTATGTTTCGCAATGTTCTGTACATGCTGTTATTCAGATTAGTACAGACCTAGGAACTGAGAGAAATAAGACATAGCCTAAAGAAATGAATTAGAAACCAATTAAAACAAACTGTCAGGTTTAGGCTATGAATCCCACTGCTCCCAAACATGTCCTTATTAGAATTGAGCAGGTTCAGGTGAACACTTTTTGCAACACAATGTATTTTTTAAACTTGACTGTAAGACATTTATCAAGATTAATCCTAATTTTAGTAGAAAAGCAAAGTCCAGAGATCTCAATATTAGGAAACTAAAGTCAGACAACACACAATATTGGGACCATAAAGTACCCCTAACCTTCAGATTTGTTAACTGACTTTTAAATTTATTTTTCTTTCTTTCTTGATTTTAGAGAAAGAGGAAGGGGGGAGAAAGAGAGAGAGAGAGAGAGGAAGAGAAGCACTGATTTGTTGTTCCACCTACTTATGCATTCATTGGTTGGTTCTTGTACGTGCCCTGACAGGATGGAACCCACAACCTTGGCGTATCAGGACGATGCTCTAACCAACTGCTCTACTGGATCAGGGCCTTTAACTGACTTTTAGAAGTCTAAAATTTTATGCCCCATTTTATTCTTAAAGTCATCAATTAGGAAATGGAATCATATATTTCAATTGATTATATTTCCCTCCCTCTCTTGTAGTTCCCATTTTCCAATTAATAGAGTCATTATGTTCTTGTCTCGTGGCTTTATTTGAAAGCATAGTCAGGAGTGGTTTCTCTGGGTCACACAGTCAGGAAAAGGATCTTTAGATATAACCCTAAGAGGTTTTAAAAGACGCTAACTACATAGACTGCAATGGCTGAATGATCCTTTGGTAAAATTAGGGTTATCTTGGTACTAAACAAAAATGGGGTTTGGCTGCCCTCCATTAAACACAGGCATATTCTGAAGACAAAGGTTAGTGGGGAAGGAAAGAGTTCTTTATTAAACGTTGCACAATTTGGGGGAACGGGAGACTCCATGACTGCAGGCCAATCTCTTCAGCAAAACACGGGCAAAACCTATTTGTTCCCCAAAAGACTGAAACCCAAAAACCATGCACAGAGATCCTCCTCTATTCTTATCTGTCCTTTTGGAGCCCAAGGCTGCTAAGCAAACGGCTCGGCGGCTTCAGGTTTCTCCCTGGAGTCTTCGCACACAGCCTGTGCTGTGCTGCCAGGGCCGCAGGGCCGCTTCTTGCGCTAGGAGCCTGGGGTCACTTTCAACCGTTGCAGCAGGTTGTGCAGAGGCTCCACCCACAGGACTTGGCACCCACTGCTTGGCCACGCAGCTTCCACGCCCACCAGTGTGCAAGAGCATCACCCTGATGTCCATGCCAGGGATCCTAGAGGAAGAGAGTCTCTGCCTGCCCTTCCTTTAAATCTCCAGTTGCAAACTTCCTTGCACTCCAAAAGGGTTTAGCTACCCCGGCCAATCCCATCCTTTTCCCAGGCTAGACTGACAGGCCAGCACCGCCCACTGCTGTCACGTTGACCTTTAGGTAAATGTGCCTCTGTGTCCTTTGATTTCACCTTCAATCAACACGGGTAGGAGGGCTTTTCCCTTTGTCACTCTTGCTAGCCTCAGGCGTACTCTGTGCAAGGACTTCCTCCTGCTGGGTCTCCACCTGGGGGCACGGAATCAGTCTTCATGCACTGCGCTAGCTTGTTTACCCAGGACCGAAGCCTCTCCCCGGCTGCTTCAAGGCCACACCCCTCTGTCCCTGCGCCACAGTGGTATCAATCTGATTCAAACTAAGAGCACAGGAGGCCTTCAAAGCACATTTTCGCCAGAGATTTCATAGTCTTGGGGCACAGACGTAAGGAAGGTAGTAGAAATAAGGTTGTTGTCTTTCTACCTTATTTGCTCAAATTTGTAGAGGAAGTTGAAGACACTTGACATTTAGTTTACAGAAGAGCTGGCTCTGTGGGAATGTGATGCTCTTGTCGACTATTCGCGGGACTGTTCAGTGGAGGGAAGAGCAGACCTTGTGTGGACTTTAGAGATTAAAACAAGGATGATGCAGAAGTTACAGAGAAACAGAGTTCTGCTCACAATAAAGAAGTCTTTCCCACCAGCTTGAGAAGTAAGCTTACCTTGGAAAGAGTAGTCCTGTCATTACTGAAGGTGCTTATGTATGAGGTCTCTCTAGGAAGTATCCAGCATGTATTATGAAAAATAGAGATATTTATTGAAGCAGATACAAGATACAAGAAACATTGTACATAGTACAATGAGACCTCAGTGCCCTTCAAAGTAAGTACATTGGGACCTCACACAGTTCTCTGATCCTTGTTGATTGCAGCCCATACACTGTTCAACCATCTCAGGTGATCTTGTTGCAGGCCTTCCAGAATGTGAATCACTTTCAACAGATTCTCGACCATCTTTGAAGCATTTGTGCCCCACTTTTATTTGTGCTGCACTCATTGCATCACCCCTGAAAGCCTTCTGAATCATCCATATATTTTCTGTGGAGGAATGTTCAAGCTTAATGCCAAATTTGATGCAAATTGGTTGCTCTACTCACTCAGTCATTTTGAATGTGATAGCCACACATGCTCACTCAATGGAGTCTATTGCCCCCACTGACTAGTTGTAGAGTTGTCATTGTTCACACACGCGCATGCCAGTCCACTCTCCTTGGCTCCAGGTTGCATTGATGTCATGAAAACTGTTGTTATATTAACCATGGCTGGACTTTTTCCGGATAGACCTCATATGGTCTGAACAGCTATTTATCAGATATTTAGAAAACAAAATTCAAGTCCTATGGTAGTGGGGTGGGTCAATTTGTTGATGGTCCTACAGATTTTTTTCTAACCATGATAATCTGTACTTCACTGAAGAGCAAAGTGTTATTCAGAGAACTTCTGCTTCTGGACATGACAGAGTAACTAGGCCTGGAATAGACCTTCTGATATAACCAATTACAAGAGTGGACAAAATATATGAAACAACTGCCTTTAGACTTAGGACAAAACAAACAAACAAAAAAAACTTGTGATCTCAAAAGATCACAAATAAGGTAAGCCCTATGATTTTCCCATGTTGACTGTGAGAGGCACTTTGTAGGCTGTGGTGCATGAAAGGGGAATTCATTGCAGAATACAGTGGTCTCTCTGAATTGAGGAAACATAGATCACATTTGGAGAGTATGAACAAAACAGGGGCGCTGTAATAAGTCATAAATTCCTAGCTGGGCAGTTTGTGGTTGATAGTCACTCCCGTGCACATGACTTCTTTAGTGAAAGGTCTTAAGCAAGCTCTCTCCATTGTTGTTGTGCATCTAGGTGAATGTGCCTTTGAAATGCCAGAAGTAATACCCCTTGAAGGTGTGACCATCCTCAAGAGGGCACATAATCTAACTAGACTGTAACCCAATCCCCGCCTTCTTTTTCCCACCCTCATGTAATCTTCTTTACATTTCCTACTAATTTTAAATGCATAAAAGAAACTGCAGAACTATTATTTTCTGGAGCATTTGAGAGCTTGCTCCTCAGCATGTCACCGGTTGGGCTCACATTTCTCTACAGGTTTTGTTGTGTGGACAGGAGGATTAGGCAACTAGAACCTACAGGGCTGATGAAACAACGATCTCCAAGAAGTTGCATAGGGGATCCCTTGAGTCTTTGGTAAATGGTACATTGCACTGTGTAGGGTGACACGCTATAGAACAGAACAAAAACTTCTGGAGAAAGAAAAAGTACTAGGTAATTGTGGATGGAAAAAAAAGAGTTCTAGGTAAAGTAACCATCATCTGATCGTACATTCCTAACTGGGCAGGTCGTGGTTGGTAGTCACGCCCAGGGGAATAGCTTCTTACTAAACGTTTTTTCCTTGCCTTGAGCAAGCCCTGTCTATTGTTTCTGTGCATCTAGGTTAACACACCTTTGAAATCGGCCGTAACAACCTTCAATTTTAACTAACCTGCAACCAGTTCTGCCTGGCTTCTTTCACCTCCATGTAATCTTTCTTACCTTCTCCCTTAATTTCAAATGCATAAAAGAAGCTTCAAAATTGTTATTCTCTGGAGCATTTGAGATATCGTTACCTAGCATGTATCATCAGTTTGGCTCAGATAAACTTTTATAAAAATTCTCTACACGTTTGGATGTTTTTTATGTTGATATAATGATAAACTAAAACTTAGTCCATTTGGGATGCTATAACAAAATACCAGAAACGGGGTAGCTTATAAACAATGGAAGTTTCTTACAGCTCTAGAGGTCGGAAGTCCAAGATTAGAGTGCCACCATGGTTGGGTGAGGACCCTCTTCCAGGTGAAAGACCTCCTGTTGTACCCTCCCCTGGTAGTAGAGCTAGGAAAATTTGTCAGGCCTCTTTTATAAGGGCATACATCTCATTCATGTGGGCTCCTCCCCCATGACCCCATCACCTTTTTTTTTATGTATAATATTCTTTTATTCTTTTTTTATATATATTTTATTGATTATGCTATTACAGTTGTGCCATTTTCCCTCCTTCACTCTTTTCCTCCCTGTACACCCACTCCTGCCCACACTCCCCCCCCTATAGTTCATGTCCATGGGTCATACTTAGAAGTTCTTTGGCTTCTACATTTCCTATACTATTCTTACCCTCCCCCTGTCTATTTCCTACCTACCATTTATGTTACTTATTCTCTGTACCTTTTCCCCCTCCCCCCCTCCCACTCCCCTGTTATAACCCTCCATGTGATCTCCATTTCTGTGGTTCTGTTCCAGTTCTAGTTGTCTGCGTAGTTTGCTTTTGTTTTTGTTTTAGGTGTGGTTGTTAATAACTGTGAGTTTGCTGTCATTTTACTGTTCATATTTTTTATCTTCTTTTTCTTAGATAAATCCCTTTAACATTTCATATAAGGGCTTGGTGATGATGAACTCCTGTAATTTGGCCTTATCTGAGAAGCACTTTATCTGCCCATCACCTTTCAAATACTCACCACTTAGTACCATCACGTTAGGATTTCACTGTATAAATTCAGGGGGAACCCAAAGCTTCAGATCATAACAGTCCACTTTTGGGTCCCCACAAATTTATGTCCTTTTTACATGTAAAGTGCATTTGGTATCCCCAGTAGTCTTAAAAGTCTTAACTCCTTTCAGCATCAACACAAAAGTCTAAGTCAAAGTCTTATCTAAATATTACATAAATCAGATACAGGAAGAGGATTACTCTTGAGGCAAATTGCTTTCCAGCTGTGAACCTGTGAAATGAAAACAGTTATGTGCTTCCAAATAAAATGGTGCAACAGGAATAGGATAAACACTCTTATTCCAAATATGAAAAGTAGAAAAAAGGGGGACAGGGGTGATGGTGTTGTAGGTGAGAATTAGGTTCTTCAACAGGATCATGAGAAAAGCATTTCAAGGACCCACGCATGGGAGATTGTGGTATGGCATGGCGTATCCATGTGGCAATAGCAGCTGCTCCCATCCTGGGTTTCCAGCGTCCATCTCCCTCTGTCCTGTCCTGGGAAAAAGTCCAGTCTTGTCTTCAGCTGGGTCAGGATGAAGGCCACTGCCCAGAGTTTCTGCTTCTATTAAAGCTGAGTCCAGTCCAGCATCCAGATAGCTCACTGTGTGTTTACTTTTGTAGTGCATCTCAGGCTCCCTCCAGGAGCCTGCATGTGGAGTTGCAGGGCCATGGGCCGCATGGCTGTTAAGGCCACATGGAGAGTACAAGTGAGTGCACCATGTGAGGGCAGGTCATGAGCAACAGAGAGCTTCTTTGTTCCCGGGGTTCCAAGCAAGAGCTTGGGTTTGAGGTGGATCACCCGCTTTCTCAAAAGGACCAATTAACTTCCCAAACTTTTGCTCACTTCAAATGGGTCCACTGTCCAGTCAATCCCTTCTTTCCCCAGGCTAGATTGGCAGGCCTCCATAGTCTAACACCTTGCCCCATGCACCATTTTGACTTCCATTGTGTATGTGCTTGCTTTCCCCAGCTCCCACCTGACAATCTGGTACCAGAGTGGGGAATGAAAGAGTGTTAATTCTCTTGGTAGAGCACAGTCCTCTGGAGTGTGAAGCTTCCTGGCTGAGCAAGCAAACAGGCACATGCTTTGCAGTTTATTAAGCTGAATATCTAGTTCCCTTTGCTCTCTTTCCTTAATATCTAGCTAAAAACTGATGCTAACGATGGTTCTGAGCAAGTTTAATACCTTAAAGCCCTGACTGGTGTGGCTCAGTGGTTGAGTGCTGGCCTGAGAAGCAAAGGGTCGCAAATTCAATTCCTAGTCTAGGGCACATGCCTGGGTTGCAGGCCAGGTCCCCAGTAGGGGGCACACAAGAGGCAACCACACATTGATGTTTCTCTGCCTCTCTTTCTCCCTCCCTTCTTCTTTCTACAAATAAATAACCTTTAAGGCCCACTTCTTAAGGCCCACCGGAGCAGAGGTCCTACCCTTGAGACCCACTGGAGTGGCAGTCCTGCCCCCTTGGCTTTGCTGGGAGCAGGTCACTTTACAGCTCTCAAGGTTGGAGTCCTGTGCCTGTGGCTCTCCCAGACTGAATTGAGTCTCCAGCTTTTCAGGGATGGTCTTCCCCTTTGACTCTGCTGGGAACTTCCCTAGCAGGCCTCTCTGCAGTGGCCTCGGCTTCCCCAAGACCCTCTGTCTGAGTCATATGCTCGTAGCTTCAGGCAGCTGCATCTCTGAAAATCTAAGTGTTAGTAGCAGTGCTGCCCAACTCTGCTGGGCAGGGGTTTTGGCCCCCACGTCTTTGGGTGGGGTCATGTGGTCTGTTGAATTCACCCCTCCCTTTGAAACCACGGAGACAGCCCTTATGGTCTCTGGATCATCTTTGGCTTCCTTCTTCCTTTGTTTTAAAGAGTTTTGCATATTCATAGCTGAATAGCTTTACCGTTTCTGTCCTGTGAAATCTAAGAAGTCCCACGACTTTCTTTCATTCTTCCCTGGCTGTTCTCTCTTCAGTTCAAATTGGCTGTTTTCCTGCTGGGGCGGCTGATAATACTTGTGGTTCACTTCCATAACAATCCTTTCAAATGCCTTCTCCTTTTTGCAATATGAATGGGCTGAGAATTTTCCAATTTTTTAAAGTTCTGCTTCCCTTTTGATTGACAATTCCATCTTGAAGTCAGTTCTCTCTTCTCTCATTTTACCATAACCATTCAAGAAAAGCCAAGCTGTATCTTTAACACTTTGCTTAGCCAAATATTCAACTTTATTGCTCACAAGTTCTACATTCCACAAAACTCTAAGGCATGAACACAATTCAGACAATTTATCTGTAACTTTATAGCAAAATAGCCTTTCCCCCACTCTCCAATAACATTCCCCTCATGTGTTTCTGATACCTCATTAGAACGGCCTTTACCATCAATATTCCTACCAACATTCTGTTCACGACCACTTAGGTATTCCCTAAGGAGATTCAGGCTTTCTCTACCTACAGCTCTCTTCCTACTGAGCCCTGGTCAGAAACGCCTTCAAAGGTTCATCCACAGCAATGTAGGCTTTTTCTAAAATGTACTCCAACTCTTCCAACCTCTGCCCATCACCCATTGTATGGATGAAAAGGGGCCACACACTAAACCTGCCAAGCTCAGAGGATGTCTGGGTGGCAGCCTTACACACTCAGAGACTGAAAGTAACCACACAGCACTGTCTGCAATTAAAACTTTTTAACTAAAAGCAATTTACAGTGGGTAGTCTTGCCCTAGGCTAGAATCTTCCCTGATAAAAGCCAGCGTTGACCTTAACTGAGCCTGCCTATTGTCTTTTGCATCTAGATAACATATTTTTGGAATGTCAAGGTAACTTCCCCTTTTCCAAACCTCTCCAGACACATCAACCACTTAAGGTTAAGGTTAGGGTTAGAGTTAGTGCCAGAGCACAGACCATAAATCCCCTCATTTTTATTGTTATCATGTTAATTTTTGACTTAACTACCCTGCACCCACCTATGTAAAAGATGTATATGTCTCTCATTTTACTGTTTATCCAATCCCAGAAGTTTCCCCACATTGCTTTCTCCCACCTCCTTAATCTTTCACCAATGCAACTCATGTGACCTCCTTATGCCTCCTCTTTTGATTGTAATGTATAAAAAAATAAGGTGCAGAATTTCTATTCTCTGGAGCATTTTCTCGATCCATTGAGATGTTGCTTCCCAGCAATTGTCATCAGTTTAATAAAATTCATAAAAATTCTCTACCTGTTTGAGCATTTCTTACATTGACAATTCCAAAGCCACATCCCCATTATGACGTATTTATGGACAAAAAGGTGTTCTACAGAAAGTAACTGTACAGGGTGATCTGATTATAAACTCCTAACTTGGCAGGTCACGGTGGTCATGCCACAGACAAATAACTTCTTTAGTAAAAATTTTGTCTTTGCCTTAGGCAACTCCTGTCCATTCTCTCTGTGTGTCCAGGTTAACATACCTTTGAAATGCATCCTTTTGGAGTCCTCAAAAGAAAAAAACCACCTTCAAGAAAGTGCATTTTCTTGTCAACTATACCGTAATCTAATCCTCACCTTGCTTCTTCCACCTTCACGTAACCTTCCCTAAATTCCCCCCTTAATTACAAATGCACCGAAGAAGCTGCACAGTGTCATGCTTAGAAGCATTTTCTTAGTCTGTTGAGATCTGATATCCTCTGTTTGGCTGCAATAAAGTTTTATACAAGTCCCCTACAGGTCTGGATGTTCTTACTTCAACATATTTTTTACAGAAGCATCCCCACTCTTGATACCAATTTTCTGTCTTAGTCCATTTGAACAGTGCTACCAAACTATCACAGGCTGAGTAGTTTATAAAGAACAAAAATGTATTTCTCTCAGTCCCAGAAGCTGGGAAGTCCAAGATCAAGGTGCTGACATGGTCGTGTTCTAGTTCTATTAATGTAAAGTGCTGGTAAAATCGGTTATTCTTACAGACAAAAAATAATAAATTTTATGTCTGCTCCACATTTTGCAAAAATGTCAGTTCCAGAGGTATTTAAAATTAAATGCAAAATTATAAACAAAAAAGAAACATTGTAAAATCTCAGAAGAAAATATTGAAGATTATCTTTACGCATTTCAGTGAATAATTTTTAAGATATAAAAAAAAGTCATAAAAAAGATTCATAATTTATTGGCATTAAAGATCAATGATTTATTTATACTACACTTTTTATTATAAAGTATAACTTAGAAATTAAAATGAATCAACACTTGTAGAAATATTACCAATGACTATAATCAACAGGGAATTAGCATTCAGAATATCTGGAGAACTCTTAAATATTAACGAAGTAAATGTAAGCAAGTATCTGAACAAGCAGTTTGTAGAAGTGGTAGACATAGTCCCCCACCCTGCCCCAAATTCAGAAAAGATATTTAAAAACACCTCACAATGAGAGTTTTTTGCAGCCATTAATTAGGCAAAAATTATAGGCTTTTGTAAAAATATCATGCATCTAGAACTCTCATTGGCTGCTGGTAAGGATATAAATCACTATATTCACTTTGGGGGAAAAGTTTAGTGATAGCTATTAAATTTGTAAACATCTGGTAAAATTATACTATAGCTATAAAAATAAGAGTCTCCTCAAAATAAATATACTTAATATAAAAAGTAAAACAAACTTACAACTTAAAAAGTAAAAGGAAAACTTAAATTAAAAGAACAAAATTTTGTTGTAATAGAAAAATATAAAGCAGTATGGTAACATTAAGAAAAAATATGAAACAGATAATTACTTTCACAATAATTATAGTGCACAATAAAGATATACTAGAGATAAAATATTATTTGCCATGTAACATAAATTCAAATTAGTAGACTAAACTCTATTTATAAACACAAGGAACAATTTAAAGAAATTAACTTTTTTTGATTGGGAAACATTTAAAATATTAATACACTGTGTCAAATAAAATACACAAAAATTGACATGAATAATTTGACTAGTAGAATTATTAAGCCTCATTTCATAAACATATTGAAGTTTCTACTTTAAAAATTAAACATATCTTTTTTTCTAACATACATGGAAATTTTACTGAATTTAGTCATATGTCACACAGAAAGATGAAAGTGAATTCATAACTAACATAAGCAATACTTAGCCATGGCCACATCTCCAGTAGTTCCTCTCTATCTGTGATTGTGTCTTCCATGTTTCAGTTACCTATGGTCAACAGCAGTCTGAAAATATTAAATGGGAATTCCAGAATTAAACAATTCATAAGTTTTAATCTGTGTACCTTTCTGTGTAGCATGATGAGATTTCACGCCACCCAGCTCTATCCAGCCAGGATATGAATCATCACTTTGTCCATTGTGTCCGCATTATGTGTGTTCCCCCCCATTAGTCACTTAAAAGCTGTCTGAATTATCAGATCAGTTATCAGAGAGAAAGAGAGACCACAGTCATATAACCTTTAGTACAGATCATTGTCATAATTGTTTTACTGTTTATTGTTGTTAATCTCTTACTGTACCTAATTTATAAATTAAATTTTATCATAGGTATGTATGTATGTATAGGAAAAATGTTTTATTTTATATATATATGTATATACATATATATACATATATATATATACATATATATATATATATATATATATATATATATATCTTCCTGTGTTATCTATGATTTCAGGCATCCACTGGGTGCTTGGAACATATGCCCTGCAGATAAAAGGAGAATACTGTATACAGACAGCAAACAACTGGGCATTGTCATAGAAATTTCTCTCACGATTCTTCCCCCTCCCAGTATTTAGGAATAAACTTAACAAGAAATGGGCAAAGCATATACACTGAAAATACTACTGATGAAGACAGAGACATAAACAAGTGGAGGACATACTTGCTCTTGACTAAATGTAAGGCGACTGAATATGACCTGGATTGATTCCTTGGAAGGAGCCGTAGGGATGAGTCTACAGGAGGTGATCAGGGCTGTTGAGGATGGGACACTGTGGACGTCCCCAGGAGTCAGTCGCAGGTGACACAATGGCATGTAACACACACTTGTTCTTGGCTAGGATGAGTCAACATCATAAAGATCAACTTTCTTCAATTTAATATACAAACTTAGTGTGATCCCAATACAAAATGTTTTTCCTGGATCAATATACATTGTTCTTGAAGACTATATGAAAAAATAAACATGCAAAATAGCTTGGAAAACTCTGGAAAAGAAGAAAAATATAAGAGAACTAGCCCCACTAGACATTAAAATATACTACGAAATCTTGATGAAAAAAAGGAACGGCACATAAGTACATACACCAATGAAACACAGCAGAAAGCCTGCAAACAGGCCCAAGTGCATACGAAGATTTTGTATAAGTAATATCTCGAGTCACTGGGGAAAACATGGACATTTTATAAATTTGGGACAGATGAACAACCATTTGGAAAAAAGATAAAATTAGATTCATAACTCACACAGTGCACCAGAAAAAATTCAAAATGAATCTGAAATGAAAGTGTAAAAATGAGATCACTTGAGTATTAGCAGAAAACATGGGTGAATTTTTTACAAGCCTGGGGTGGGGAAATTTTTTAAAACTTGGATTCAAAATCCAGTTGTAATAAAAGAGTGGTTCATTTTACCAAACAGAAACAAATTATATGACAATGAAACCTTGATAAAAATCTAAAGCAAATGGCACTAAAAACATCTGAATGTCACAGATAAAAAGCAGATTTTCTAAATACATAAAGAATTGTTTTATTATCAAAGGGGAAAATATAAAAATCTTATGGGTAAAACCACAAATATACAATTTCATAAAGATTTACCTCTGATATTTAAATATGAGAAAAGTGCTCAACTTTACTCATACTAAAAGAAATGCTAATGAAATGTATTGTGTGATCCGAGTCCTTAGCTATCTTACGGAAAAAAATGAAAAAAAGCCTAACGACCTTCTCTGTTGGTGAGGCGGTGGAAAAGCAGGCAGGCACAGATCGCTGGTGGCCGTGCAGAACAGGCCAGTCCAGTGAGGGGGCGTTTGGCAATGTCTAACCAAACTCCACACGCATGCCCTTTGACACAGAAATCCCACTTCTAGGAATGTGCCTAAAGATGCACGCCCACAGACACAACACCTAAGCCATACATGCATCATCCTATACATATAATAGCAATATGTAAAAACAACCCAGATAGTCCTTCATGTGAGACTGAAACAATTACAGTATGACCATAGAATGAAGTAGTGTAAAACCACTTAGAGGAAAAGGGGAAAGGGAGGGGGAGTGGAAGAGAGAGAAAGACACCGACCTGGAATTATTTCAAAGATATGTAGGGTGGGAGGTGGGGGGGGGGCAAAGTACAAGGTAATATGCTTCCTTTTTTGGAAAGAAATAAGAGACCATATGCATGTACTTGCTTATTTTTTCTAAAAGAAACATGGAAAGGGTAAACCATGAATGAATGAAATGGGGGAGACTAGAAGGGAAGGGAGAAATCAGATACGGATAGAGCTATGAATGGAAGTAAACCTAGAGCTAGAGCTAGATATTTACCAGTGATCAAGCCAACCCTTGTGTGTTGTTAGTTTCATAAAGCATTTTGTTTAATATGCTATTTCCTGACCATGGATCTCAAATTGCTGCCTAACAAAGGTTCCTGATTCCTGGCCTAATTGCCCATATTGCAAAGGATACTTTTTTTTAGTTGTATTTTTAAAATAAGGTTGAAACATTGTTTCTCCAAGATGAATTACGCTGCAAGATTACCAAAGCAAGCTTCTCCTTTACTTTCAGCTTTTTTTTCCTGCAGGTTTGTGTGTGTTGAGAAACACAGAGACTTTCTCCTGTTGTGAAGTGAAGAAACTTGAAATAGATCCTACAGAAACCTAATGGGGTGGGGGAGAGGCAGGCAGCTATTTTTTTTTATTGGATAGTGATATGAAGCTAATGGGAAATCATTGAGCTAGGAGACAATACTTCTAATTTCTTCTTTTCCTGTGAATATTCTGCGGATGTTTCCACATAGGCAACACACGTTTGAAAAATGATTTAGGAAATTCAGATATTTATATGTAAGCTCAAAACGTTTTGCTGTTCAAGTTTTGCAGTCGTGCTGACCGACAGTGGCACATTGCTGATGCAGCAGGAAGGATTCTATGGGGTAAAATTGCCACCAGGGATAGGACCCAAAAGGGGGGATTCTTGACAAATTTTACTCAGAAAAGGGCAATCGGCAGCTTACCTGAGGAGCAGGTCCTTGGTGCAATCACACGTTTCTGTACCAAGGAACATCCTATGGGGAAAAATGATGGCTCCTCAAGCTCTTTAATAAACCCAACCTTTACAACCCACAAAGCCCTGCATGACCCATTCTGCTTAGACACCTGACACTATCAAGTGCCATGCGTCCCCTGTGTTCTAGAATGATCTTTTTCTCATTCGCATCACGCTAATCACTACCCGAGGCCTAAGCAACGGCTGTTTCCTCTGCCTGAAATATGTCTATTCTTCTCGTGTATCCTGATGTGGATGGTGGCTTCCCGAAATTCAAACCTCAACTCAAAAACCTTGACCTTAGACCCTACCTCACCCTACCTACAGTTATTACACTAGTCCGTTTTATTTTTTTCAGATTTCTCATCACTATTTGTAATTACCTAATCATATATATTTATTTACTTACCAGTTTTGCGTCTGGCACTGGTAGATATAAGCTCCATGAGCATGGAAACCAGACCCGTCTTGTTTACTGTTGGCTGAAACACCAACTTTACAACAGCAGAGCAGCAGGCACTCAGGAAGTGCTAGGTGAATGGACGGCTTAATGCACCACAAATGCATTATGCACCAAAATGACAATCTTTTTAAAAAGGTTGTGGCACGCAAAATAATGATCCCCTCCCCCACCCCCCCCAAAAGGTCCGTATCCTAACCTCTGGAACCTGTGAATATGTCACTTTATGTGGTAAAGGGGACTTTGCAAATATGATTAAGTTAAAGTTCTTGAGGGAGGTAATCCTGGATTATCCAGGTGGACTCAAGATGGTCATAAAAGTTCTTAGAAGAGAGAGGCAGGAGAGTTAGACTCCAAGGGAGATTAAAAGATGCCACAGTGCAGGCATTGAAGATGGAGGAGGTGGCCAGAAGCCAAGGAATTCAGGTGACTTCTAGAGCTGAAAAGGGCAAGGGGATGGGCACATATTTTTCCTAGAGCATCCAGAAAGAGTGCAGCCCTACTGACCCCCTGATTTTAGCCTAGTGACACGTGTGTGTCCGACTGCTGACCTCCAAAACTGCATGATGATAAAAATATGCTATTTTAAGCCACTAATTCTATGGTAATTTGTTACAGCAGCGATAGGAAACTAATCCAACCCAACAACTCACTTGGCTCCGCCCTGTGTACTAGAGCCACAGCCACATCAGCCTGTGTGTTAGTCAGGGTATCTACAACAGCAGAGCTAGCAGGGTGTGTGTGTGCATGCACATGTGTGTGGAGAGAGAGAGATTGATTTTTGAGGAATTGGTTCATGGTTGTGGAGGCTGGCGAATCAAAAAAAAAAAAAAAAAAAAAAAATCTGCATGGTAGACCAGCAAGCTGGAGACCTAGGGAAGAGTTGAATGCTACAGCTTGAATTCAAAGACAGTGTGTGGGTAGAATTTCTTCCAAGGGCAAGGTCAGTCTTTTTTTCCTTAAGGTCTTCAACTGATTAGATGAGGCCCATCCACATTATGATGTTGATCTGCTTGACTCCAAGTCTACTTATTTAAATGTTAATCTCACCTAAATGAATGCCTTCCAGATGAGTGTTTGAACAGATACCTGGGTACTGTGGCCTAGCTAAACTGATAAGTCAAATGGACCATCACAGCACGGTAGAGAGGGGCTCCTGCCATCTCAGTAACTCTGTTGTTGCTGCCCTGATGTGAATGTTCATTCTTCAGTACGCTCAGGCACAAGAAGTATTCAGAGGAACAAAGCCAAAAATACAAATTACACAATACTTTTCCTGCACTGCACCCTCGGCTGGGATGGTGAGGTTTAGGTTAAACCATGCATTTTCTATGACTCAGCACCCCATGTGGGGAATCCAGGATTTCAAGTTTCTTCCCAAATGGGGAATATGAGGAAACCCCAGCAATCTCCACTTTTCCATCCACATGTTAAGTGTGGGTTTGTGTGTTGGGTTGTATGTGTGTGTGTGTAACAAGGATTTCTAGGTGAAACTCTCACGTAAGCGGGAAGCTGCTAGAAGCCGCCACATAAGCGTCTGAGGACAGAACAGACCTAGAAGAAGTAGATCAATAGATAAAGATTGGTGCGTGTCTGTAAACAAATTCTACCCGAATGAAGCCAATGCTGTCCTTGGATTTCTCAGTTATCAGCATCACTAAGTTCTACCTTTTTCTTAAGCCAGTTTGAATTGAGCTTTTTATTGTTTTCAAGTAAAGTGTACTGTATATATTAAATTTAATTCCTGCAATGGTGTTTTGTGAAAATTAGAACCTAGAGTGTAAAATTGGATGAGGAAAAGAGCTAGGTCAATAAAGGTTTCTGGTCAACACCTAAAATAATGCCCAGGTCCCTGACATATACCAAGATGAAGTGAGCTCCAAAAATGGTATGGCTCTCTGACGGACATCCTCCCCAGAACCCAATTCTTGAGCAGAACAGCGCACAAGGGAGATCCTTCCCTGAACTAGAAGCAGAGCTATGAGAAAAAAGTGATGATGGGTAATGATCTCAGAGAAGAGAACCAAAGACAAGGTCAACCAGACTGACTGACCAAAGTTTTCCCTGCCAAGGCAGTGTATCATTGTTTTCTATGCCTGTAGGAGTGCAACAAGTAAGCCTTGCCCTGGGAAAACCACCTTCATGATCCCCTAGCCAGGTAAATATCCCCCTGCTTTTTAAATAAATGTTTTGATTACAGTTACTTTGCCCTTTCTCCACCGTTTCTCAGTGGGTGTGTTGGGATGGTTAAACTTACTAGCCAGCCATGGGACGATGAGCTGCCATTGCACATTGAACATACTGGGATAGTTAGACTTACCCATTAGCCATGGGCCCAAGGACCATGAGGACCAACATCTTTATGTCGCTCAGAGGACTGCATATGACTCAGAGGTTTTATACTTTGAAGATGGGTACATTAACAAGATGAGACCTTGACCTTTCTCTGAGGTTTCCCATTTGAGAATGCATGGAGGTTTTATCTGTTGTTCTTGCCACTAACTATTCTCTCTTCGTAGGGTCACAGTGCTCTGACTTCCCAACATGCAGCTGATGTGCTGACTCCGCTTTGATCTCCAGATGTGCAGTGTATGACCAAAGTTGAGTCATTTCGCTTGTTCCACTTCCCTAATCACAGTGTTTGGGCCACGGTCAGGGATATAAGCCAAGTCTGCTCAATTACTACAATGAGACTCAATTCTGGGGCTGCTGATTAGGAAAGCAGATTCTCTTTTGTCTCGCTTGGGCTTGAATCTTCTGGTTCAACTACAGCGCTGAAAAGGGGTTGGTGAGCCCTGACTGGTGTGGTTCAGTTGGTTGGGTGTCATTCTACAAAGCGAAAGGTCGCCAGTTTGATTCCCAGTCAGGGCACATGCTTGGGTTGCAGGTTCGGTCCACAGTCAGGGTGCATACAATAAGCAACTGATCAATGTTTCTCTCTACATTGATGCCTCTCACCCTCCCTCTCTCCCTCCTTTCCCTCGCTCTAAAAATAAATAAATAAAATCATTTAAAATAAAAGAAAAGGGGGTGGGGCGTAGGAAGAGAGAGAGAAAGAGAGAGATCCAAGAAGTTGAAGCAAGAAATTAATCTGGTAACATATTTTGAACCAAGAACCAAGCTCTTTTCCAAATAATTCTATTTCTCCAAAACAAATATATCTCTAGATATGCCAGTCATACATTACTTAAGTTATTTTGGCTTAAGTTTTCAGTCATTTGCAAACAAAAATGTTCTTACTAATATAATTCCCTTATCCTGTGGGAGTGACTCGCTCAGATGGATGAAGTATTGCTGAGCAGAAAGGACTCAGTAACCTGATATTCTGACTGCTGGACCCTCTGTGGTCAGAAATCTTAGTGACTGCTTCTGTCAACAGGTTTCATTGGTGAAGGACTTACTCTTTCCAGCTCCTGACGAGATTAGCTCTCAGCCACTCGTACCTTCTCCTCACCTTCCCCAGACAACAGCTCACAATGTGCCCTCTAGAAGTAGTTGCTACAATGCCACAAAGCAGGAAATAACGTTTTTTGCTTGTTTTTTAACCTGCTAGTTGTTCATTAAGAACATTGAGAAAGAAAGTTTTGATGAAATTTAGAATTTTACAGCTGCAAGATAATATCTAACAATCCAAATTTATGAGTCATAGATAAGAAATTTATTGAATAAACCTGAAAGGAGTGTATCAATTAAGATTATGCTCAGCCATGCACAATACAAGCCCCCTGGGAAGTAGGTTAAATGAGACAGATAGATGCAGGTTGCAGATGGTGTAGATTAAATAAGACAGCATGATATTTTTTTATCAACTACATAGTGCGAAGATTAGCAGCTGCGGTGCAGACTGCTGTTTGTCCACGAGCACATATTCTACCTTCTTCTGTCGTAATAAAGTTGCTGCTTGGCTCAGGAGCTGAATTCCAGCCAAACTCCATTTCTTAGCTTCCCCAGATGAAGGTGTGGCCAAGAGGCCTCATTCTCACCAAAACGATATGAGAAGAATTGATAAGTGTCTTCCATCATTGGAAGTGTGCTCCTTGTGGCTTGACATGGTAAAGGCTAAGGAAGCTAGAAGCCACATGTCGAGGATGGTAGAGTGCCTGCCAGCCTGGGTCCTGGGGTGATTTTGAGGCATAAAGCCTGCTTGTGCAGCCTCTGAAAGGGAAATAAATTTCTACCTTGTCTGAGCCTTCATATTGAAAAGCTCCTTTTTTCCATTAGAAAAATGACTTTCACCATAATTAATACTGCAGTCCAAGGCTAACATAGTAGGTGTATGCTATCTATTATCACAAATCTTTCAACCCTGTTGCTCTAATTTACTTGATTGCCATTAAAGATGCTTTGTGGCCCAAAATGGCTATAGAAGCACCTGCCATTATATGTATATTTCCAACAGCAGAAAGAGAAAGGAAAAAATGTAAGAGAGATGGTGCATTTGCTTTTTAAAAGAGACTTTCCAAAAATGCCACACTGTACTTCAGCTTACATTTTGTTGGCAACAGCTTAGTCACTTTCCTGGCCGTACTTAGTTGCAAGGGAAATGTATCTTTACATGGGTGGCACTGTGCCCAGCTGTAAAACTCAGGGTTGTTTTACTAAGAGGAATGGTAACTATAGGGAATAAAATAGCAATTTTTCATATAAAAAGGAAATTAATATTTAATTTCTCATCTAAAAGAAGAAATAGAAAACAACAATGAATACCAGTATGGGACATGGTGGAAATGGAGAAATCTTATAAGGATTGTTCTCAGCCTGAGCCATCAGAGGGTCGAGATAAGAAAGTTCCCGGTCTTCAGCAAAATTCCTACTGACAAAAAAAAAAAAAAAAAATGGTAAACACCAGTTCCAATTTCAACATCTACGATATTGTAAAGGATACCTGAACAAGTTGGAAGTTGCTTAGGCACTCGCTTAGGCCAGACCGGTGCTGGCAGCTTCCTTACATGAACACCTGTAATATCCGGAGTTTTAAGAAGAGATTTTTATTTTTTGTTTGATCCAAGTGAAGGACACTCTGTAAGCAAGGCTATCACCCAGGGCCATCCACCCTGCTGCCCCAGGAGTATTTTTGCCTTGTTCTAATGAAGTTATATACATGTCAAAATTTGGGCTTAGGTTATAGTTTCTTATTTCTATGGGAAACATTTTTGGAGTATTTCAGAGTAAGCCTCATTAAGTGCCTCAGCATTACCCAAATTTGGTTTCTATGCATATAGTTCAGAAATACTTAGAAATTGAGCAGTAGTTTCAGCTCTGAATCTCTCAATGCTTTTTAATGTATATGTGTTAAATGTTCAAATGGTGATAATGATCCTGGAAGAAGAACATAAAAGTAGACACAATGTAACCCCAGTATGAGCTACTCTGGGTTCTTCAGTCTTGTGTGACTCCTTAAAGTCTTATATGGCTCTGGGATTAGTTACCTGATAGATATATAGGTAGGTAGGTAGGTAGGTAGATAGATAGATAGATGATAGCTGAATGATTGATAGATAGATAGATAATAGATAAATAGATGATAGATAGATAGATGATAGATAGATAGATAGATAGATAGATAGATAGATAGATAGATAGATAGATAGAAAGAAAGAAAGTAGAAAGAATCTCCTGATCCCACATAATGTGTGAGAGCCATCCTTTTCTTCCCATATTTTCAAGGACTCACAGAAAGCTTACTTTTTCTCTTACCTCTCACTCCAGTTTCTTATTCCCCTCCTGTCACTGGAATTTTTTATCCTATCCCATAGCCTCAAACATAGAGCACTGTGATGTTCATTCCAGTGTAACCACAAACACAGGACTGAAATAAAAATTCCTTTTGCTTTGCAGAACAGTTCAGTTTTCTTATCCTCACTCTTCTTCCTTCAAGAATTTCTCTGGGAAATCCCTTGACCCAGTCAGAAACAATCATCAAAGTCTTTTCTTAAACAAAGGCAACATTCAAGGTCTTAAAATTATAGTCTTGCCTTAAACATCATCATAAATTCTTAGGCATGGCCTGCATACTTGTCCATTTTTGTAGGTGAAAGATAATATTCTGATTTATTATTCTTGTAACATGAATTAACACAGCTCATAGCAAAAAAAAAGTTGCAATTTTTAATTTTTTAAATGATCATTTTCTTGTATGAGAATCTCATGTATAATGACTGATAAAACTTTTGTACTGTGATAATTTAACAGTAATACTTTAACCTTCACTGTAATTTTCTGTAATATATAGAGTTTCTGGCAGGTGGCAAGTGCTGCTCTAGCACTTTGCATCCTTCACTCACTGAATCTTCCATTTTACTAGTGAGAAAACTGAAAAACAGAAGGAATGGGCATTGGGATAAACACAGTGTTGCTGCAGGCGTGTGCTCCTGTAGGCATTTGTGTTCTCTGAGGCAGTAAAATGGCTTGCATCACTCCATGCTGCCAACGCCCTCTGGGGTCTCTCTGGCTGTTCAGCTGTATCTCTCAGACCATGCTGGCTCAAAGGGTACAACTCCATTATCAGAACTCAGTCTAGATTTTCAAGGTTTAAGTTACTGCAAATTTCGCACGTGGTCCACTCCACTCAGTCCACACTCAGCCATCATCCTTTTTCTGAAAAAGGAATAAGTAATTTTTTTTTTTACCTGATTGCACCATCTCCACCCCATGCGGTACACCACCTAGGAGACACAATATAGACAAACTATTCAGTCAACTAAAGGGCAATTGCACTATTCTCAGTTTCCCAGACTGCCTCTATCTCACACCAGTGCCAATGTCTTTTTCTGGGGCTGTCCTGCTAGATTTTCCTACCACCGGGAGCTGCCATGAGAGCTTGGTAAACAAGACAAGACTTATCATTTTCATTTAAGATGAAAATCTTAATGGAAATGCTTTATGATTGACTTGGGCATTTCCCCCAGCAACCCATTCTCTCTCTCAGGGAAACGGAGATGAGATACTTGCCAATTACTGATAGAGTGATTTGGAATAATAGAAAGGTAAATTCTGCGATGTTTCTCAAGCTAGTTGGAAGGAACATGGAGTGGACGTATTTCTCCCCCAGTGAATGGTCTGGATGCAGGCTGCGCCCTGACGTACTGGTGGAACAGCACCACGGGGCCACACCCTGGGTTCCCCTAACAAGAGACACCAATGGACAGAGTCTGGAGAAGACTGGAAAAAGCTGGTTAATGTAAAGCAAGAACACATATATTCCCTACTAATGACCTCATTTCTCTTAGAAACTGACCAATGTGACCTGGCTTTGTGACCTTTTTGGGCGGGCTGGTAGACCCTTCACCCCTATACAATTTCTCCCTCAAATGAGAGCACATTTCCTGGATTAAAAAGGAAACAAAAAAGCTTCCTGGAAAATATTGTGTACATTTCATTTACTAATTTGACACAATTCTAAGGTCTCATATTCTCTCCAATTAAAAAATGTTTGTAATTAAAAAAAACTTGAAGACTAATGTAGAAACATGAATGAAAGATATCTAGACAGTTTTGAGTAGGTTAGATATGCAGCTACATTAAGGAATGGGCATACCCAACTTAAAAACCCTACTAAAATATTTTATAGGCATTGTAAACCCAGTGTGTCTAACATATAACTCCAGTGCCCCATCATGTCTGGACTATCCCCACATCTCCCTGTCTCCGTCAGTTCCTTACTAGTCATCTGGTTGCATGCCCAGACACTGGAAGTCTCTCTTAACATCCTCTTTTTACCTGTCCCTAATATTCAAGCCACCATCAAGTCCTTTGATTTGATCCCCAAAATATCCTGGGATTTATACACTTTTTTCCTTTCTACAGGCCTGCATTAGGTCAAGGTGGTCCACCATAGTTCTTCTGCCTCTAGTCCTGTTTTAAGTCTATTATCCACAGTGCAGCGAAAATAACATTAGAAAAATGCAAATGGGATTGTGGATTTTCTTTCTTAAAATCCATCAATGACTTTCCATTGCTCTTAGGACAAATATCAAACTCCTAATCACAGTCTTAGCACACAGCAGGTCTAGATTCCACTTACTTCTAATGCCTCTTCTAAGCCGATTTCCTGTTGGTCTGTTCGAGTGTTGTTTATATGTAGTTGTATGTGTTTGTGTACACATGTGGATATGTGTTTGTATAATTTATAAAATTGTTATAGTCAACATAGAAAATTGTCACCTTTTTCTTTTACCCTGTATTCGTGCTGTTGACCCACTGGTTTGGGTCTTAATAGCAGAGAAACCTAAATGTCACTGAAAATTAACAATTGTCCCTTGGTGCCCTGCCAGGATCCTGCAGGTCGGTAATCCAGCAGCACTGAGTTCCAGCCCAGCGGCACACAAGCTGCTTCAGCTTCCACTATCGATGCTCACACTTCTATGGAGAAACCTTCTTGCCTGGAGAGTTTGCTTCCGGAAAGTGCTTATTAATCATCGCAGTAGCAGTTCCTGGGCTGGTGCTTGCTGCTGGGTGCTGAGGGCTGCTTCTCAAGGGTAATGGCCCTCAACCTGTTAAGGCTTCCCCTCCCCCCTTTGTAATATCCTGTCATAAGATTAATAGCTCAAACGTGATGCCACATGCAAACACCCTGATAAGATCTTACTTAATAAAAAGCAAGCAGAGACTTGCTTCTGAGAACATATGTCTTTTGAGAAATTCAAAGCAAATCGCAGATAGCATGTAAAATGTCTCAGGAAAAGAAAAAGTTCTAAATGAGAACATTTATCATCATCATAGATCCGTGTGGGCTGTCAAGACACAATAAAGATTTTAACTCATTTTGTCTCTGGCCGCCTTTTCCACAAGGACCTTCATTAACAGTCCTCCCTGCATGACCCATTTCTGCTCAGCCACATTTTGCACTGTGGAGGACAGGCCGTGAAATATATCTTTTCAAATGGATGTCATTGATTTTAATATACCTTTAATAATATTGCAGCTTAGTGTTTTAATTACTCATACTTTCTGATACTTCCGCCCTCCAGCAATTTTATCTAATAAATCTGGTAAGCGCAATAGGCTCTGACACCCAGATATTAGACATACAGCACAAGCTGGGGGAAGGCCATTTTCTGTGAGGTGGCCTCACAGGCGGGTCCCAGGGGTGCCCCAAGAAACCCAGTCACTGCTGCCCCCGGAAGGAAGAGGCTTCGGTATGCTGAGCTACACCCGGACCAGGGATCATTTTTCTTTGTTCTGTGGCAGAACCACAAGAATCCTTGACTTGCCGTTCAAATGGAGGCTTCATTCTCCCATAAGCAGCTCTGCACTGTCTACTTCATCTCGTGCAACATTTCTCTGCCCTTAGTGCTTATCCTCAGTATCTAGCTTCTCATACTCCAGTTCATTCACTTTGTATGTGTTTTGCTCACAGGTTGAATTGTGTCCCTCAAAATTCCCATGTTGAAATCCTAACACACACTCTCACAATCTGTGACCTTATTTGGAAATAGGACTGTTGCTGAAGTAGTTAGCTAAGTAAAGATGAGGTCATTGTGGAGTAGGGTGCGCTCTTAATCTAGTATAAAGTGTTTCCTTATTTAAAAAAAAAGGTGGGGAGGGTTTGGACACATGTAAGTCCAGAGGGATAGTGTAAAGACATAGAGAGAACTGGATCTATAAGCCGAGGAATGCCTGAAGCTACCAGGAGCTAGGACAGAGGCCAGGAGCAGATTCTCCATTAAGGCCCTTAGAAAGAGCTACTGCTGCCAAAACCTTGATTTCACAGCTAGCCCCCCGCACTGCAAGACAATACCTTCCTGTTGTTCTAAGCTACTTAGTTTGTGGTAGTTTGTTAAGGCAGCCTTAGGAAACTAACACAGCCACTGAAGTATACATTTCTTATGGGTAAAGATCTAACTTTATTCATTTTCTTATCACCTGAAATAGTGAGAACATGAGGTACTCAAGAAATGGTTTATTAAACTTAATTATATGAGAGGGGAAGAATGACAAGGCACAGACTGATTGCTTGGAGAGTAAAGCTGGAAGGTGTTAAAAAGATGGACTCTCCCATTACTGGGGGGATGAGATGGAAGGAGATAATACCAAGGGACAGATACTTTAGCAGGGATGGTTCAAGTCCTTAGATATGAACGGAGAGCAGATCCCCAAGCATACCTCTAAAGGTGTTCCTTACTGTATGAGGGAAGGAGACGAGTAAGCTCAAAGAAATTGTGCAAGGCTGAGCACTAGGACCCAGTTTACACTGACTCAGCTTACTTACAATGGGACAATAAACTCAAGAACATACTGGTGTGGCTCAAGGGAGAGTGAGATAAAAGCTCTGGAGATAAAAGTTCTTGCAAAAACTGGAAAGCAGATTACAGGCAAGATTGTGGGACACAGAAGAAAGTATTGGTAGTAAGAAACTGGAATTATTCAGATAAGCTCGGGAGTAGGAGACTACCACAGGGAGTACCTGGAAAGCCTCACATTGACCTGGTGCTGAAGAGAGATCCAGGTTGCTTTGGGGGTCCAAGTAAAGACAGATCTGTCTCAAGATGGTCTTTAAGAAGCTCTAGTTTCGCCCTGGCAGGTGTGGCTCAGGTGGTTGGAGCATTGTTGCATAATCAAAAGCTTGTGGGTTCAATTCCCAGTCAGGGTACATACCTAGGTTGAGGGTTTGATCCCTGGGCTGGGTGTGTCCAATCCCCAAGTGGGGCATGGAAGGCAGCCAAGTGATGCTCCTTTTTTGCATTGATGTTTCTCTCTCTCCCTTCCTCTCTCTCTAAAAGCAATAAAAAATGTCCTGGGCAAGAATTAAAAAATTAGGGAAAAAAATGAAGCTCTAGTTTCTATGGAATTATAATATATTTACCAAGGTCTGGGATAAAGTAACTTGATGCAGTCCATCCATTTTTGGTATAAGTTCACATCTAATTGAAATGAATAACTAACTATATACCAGTGATTGACTCAAGAAGTTGCAAAGTGGCTGTTCTTACTATGCAAGCAGCCTGTAGGGATTTCCTACTAGGCCAGTGCACTTGGCCAAATTTCCGTTTTCTAAAAGTTTGAATTAGTTGCTAAAATGACCACTCAGGAGCATTAGTCAGGGTGCTGCTTCTCTCTTTTACGACACTGACCTGGCCCCAGTTATCATTTATGCTCCTGATCTTGGACTTAAAGTTTAGCGTGGAACAAACCGATTAAATCCTCAGCTTTCCTTAACACTTTAAAAATTCTTTTCAAGTAGGATATAGAATACTGTTGGCCTAAATTGCTTTAATTTACATATATCTAAATGCAAATTCTAAGACTAAATTCTAGAGAAAAATCATAGCTGTCCTACTTGTGACAAACATTTGCGATATAAAAATGTTCAGATGAAAATAAAGCATGACTAAGCCAGATGGACGGTGAAGTGACATAACTAATGAGTTTTTTAAAAAGCAATTGGTTTTATGATTTTGTAAGTAATAAGTAAGGATGATAGAAAACTTTAAAATATAGAAAATTATAAAGAAAAAAATCACCCACAATTGCATTGCTCAAACACAGCAACTGTTGAGATTTTTCTGGTTTTCCTCTTTGTGGAACATCATGTTCTTTTTTCCCTTCAAATTTAATCAAAGCCCCACCAGCAGGATTAGAAGAAAGGCTCTGGCATTATTACCCCTACGGTGCATGGAATTTGGGTGGAAGGATGTCTTCCAACATTTTCTTCTGTGATATTTTGCACTCAAGAACATTTGGGAAAGGGACTTTGTTCTCCATTCCACACTGGTCACCACAGTTCTCTAACTTTTTGAAGCCCGGCATAGGTATCTCTGATATGGCCTCTTGGTCCATGGTTTTTAATGTTTAGCTCCTATCTCCCTAGTTTGTCCCAATTCCTCACCATACACTTACACTATTCCTGCAAGTCGTATTTCTAGTAGGTTGAGTGTCACTCTCAATGTGGGGATTTGTCTCCATTAACTGACAAACCTGGAAAAAATAAACTCAGCCACTTCCTAGAGATGGGAGAAGCTCCCTAAACTTCTTGCTATTTTTCCTGTTTCCACTTCCTCTCTTCTTAAAACATTTGACTTCTAACCACCACACCCCCAAAATTGGCGTAACTTCTGGCAGGCCGGAGGGAGGTAGGAATGGGCTCTACTGATTCTCTGGCAACTTCTGCTTTTGGTCCTCCCATAAAATCTCAGCTGAGACCCCCCAAAAATACAGAGACTAGGTGATCTTTTTTTGAAATGACAAGAAAAAAACACCCAGGAGTAACCCAAACAAATTAATTTCTTACTAAGTTTTTCAGTCATATATATTTGATCCTAGGTAACTGGGATCAATTCTGAATTCTATATTTTATTTACATTACAACTAAACATTCTTCAGTGCTGTTAAAAACTCTAAGCCAGCATGACTGAGAGCTGCATAGTGTTTAAACATGAGTACACACTTATGCACATGAATGTGTGGGCAGCATAGTGTAGGAGTCATGAGAGGAAGCTACGCAAGCAGACTGTCTGGATGTTGACACCAGCTCTGCCACCTCTTACGAGCATAATTTAGGTGAGTTAACCTCACTGAGCCTCAGTATCTTTGTCTGTCAATGGGCATGACAGCAATATATGTTCATGTTGTGAGAGTGGAACAAGCCAGTGTATGTAGAGCCCTGCGCGGAACAACTCGCACACTGGTGGAGTGCCGACCGTCATTTCCGTGCACTGCTGCGCTGTCAGTAGGACATGGGCTCCAGACAGCTCGCCCTCAGTTTGAGTCGGAGCTCTCTCACCTGTGATCTTGCGTAAACTGCCTAGCTCCTCTGAACTCCAGTTCTCTCGCCTGCAGAAGAAAAACAGTTGCACATCTTTTCAGGGTTGTTGTACTAATAAAACCCAACATTAAAGGTAAATTCCTCAGCACAATTCCTGTCGTAAGTTGTGTTCAATGTATCATGACTTCATCTTTCCAGATCTCCTGTGCCTAAGACAAAGCCTTATAAATAGGAATTTCTCAAGGAATATTTGTTGAATAGACGACTATTGATTAAAGAGTTGGTTCACAATGTACTTATGTTAATGTACATGTTTATGTAGACCTGGAAGGATACACACAAAGTTGGTTAGAGAAAATACTCATGTGGGGTAAGATCGGGGAGAGTTAAGGGGGTTTCACTTTTTCTTAAAGATTACAATGAGAATAAATTCACATTTTAATTTTATTATTTAAAACTAACTTTAAGAAAATTAAACCTACAAAATAAGGCAAAGACATGGTCTTATGGAACCTCCACACTGCTACAAGTAGCATGAAGGAGGAAGCAGGGTGACCAAGGTGATCCAGACCTTTCAAAGACATTTTAGATCTCAATTTCTTTTGACCTCCCCTTTAAGTTCAAGTCTATGACCTACCCTGTATAGTTAAAAACATTTTTTCTAAGTGAGTAGTTTCAATATATATACAAAAGATTTTCTTATGAATGGGCCACTTTTGAAAAAGATTATTGTTACATCACCATTCAAGGTACACAAATCCATCTTGAAGTAAAATCATGATCTGACACACTCCTCACCAGATGGAATGTTTTCACTGCAATATATTCCATTAAAAGCTTCTTTGTCTTAGGATGAAGTGGTAAACATTGCTTGGTATTTCTATAGGAAAAGAGCTTAGCACAGCTGGCAAGATATGAATTTCCTAGGGTTTGAAATTTCTCTGTGTGCTGATGGTTGCTTGGGACCTGGGTCCTGCTAACAACTCCACCCACATGTGGACCTGTCAAAGAGGTGATTGGTTAGCTCTGCAGTAGATTGCTTGGGGTAGGTTAGACCACCTCCAACCAGCATTTGGGAGCAGCTGTTCACAGATGAGGGCACTGTGCCCAGAGCAGGGCATGATATCCATGGGAAGGGTTGATTATTCCACCTGTCAAATCAGGGATGGAAAGCATTGGCCATTGGGTGTGCTCACCTGTCTCCTTCTGCCAGCCTCCAGTACAAGCTAGTTCTCTTCTGCATTATATACCTCACTCCTTTCTGTGGAGGAACCTGCCATTGGGTTAATGTGTATTTGAAATTGTGGTATGAGACTTGAGACACTCACAGGCCCCAGACAAAGGAGAAAACCTTAGGTACCCAGCTGAAAGGAAGGGCTGTATTCATTGGCAAAGTATCTTGTGAGTCCAAGATTTCAGAGAAACAGTGTAAGTTACAGCAGATGCCACACTATCAAATCGGAAAAAAAGGAAAGAAGACTTGGGCTTAATGGAATAAATGTTAGAAAAGAAAAACACTGAATGACAAAGCTAACTTCTGCCAAATTGGGAGTAGCTGAAATCTTACCTGATGGCCTCTGTCCCCTCCTGGGGACCGAATCCCTCTAAAGCCTTGCTATGGTGCAAACTTCACAGGACTGGAGATCAGTCAGATTTTGTTCAAATTCTGACATTGACATTTGCGAGAGGTCCAACTTCAGCTATGTTCTTTACCCTTGAAGGCCCTTAGCTTCCTTATCTGTAAAAAGAGATAAAATATCTACCTCACAGAAGGGTGAAGAAAAATTACATAAAGCAATTAGCATTTGGTAGATATTCAATAATAATAATCAAAATTATGGATGGCTTTTACATACACTCAGAAGGTAGGGCCTATCCACGCCTAGCTTCTTAACCACCTGAGGTGTGCAAGCTGTCAACCGTTTGATTTATTTTTAATATATGTTATTGATTTTACTATTACAATTGTCCTGATTTTTCCCCTTTGGCTGCCCTCCATCCAGCATCCTCCACTCCCTCAGGCAATCCCCCCACAATTGTTCATGTCCATGGGTCATGCATATTAGTTCTTTGGCTGCTCCATTTCATATGCTGTACTTTACATCCCCATGGCTATTCTGTAACTACCTATTTGTACTTCTTAATCCCCTCTCCTCTTCACCCAGTCCCCCACACCCCGCTCCCATCAAAACGTTCTCTGTATCCATGATTCTGTCTCTGTTCTGTGTGTTTGCTTAGTTTGCTTTTTAGATTCAATTGTTGACTTGTATATTTTTGCCATTTTATTGTTCATAGTTTTGATCTTTTTTTTCTTAAATAAGTCCCTTTAGTATTTTATATCATAATAGTTTGGTGATGGTGAACTCCTTCAGTTTTGTCTGGGAGGCTCTTTATCTGCCCTTCGATTCTAAACAATAGCTTTGCTGGGTGGAGCAATCTTGGCTGTAGGTCCCTGATTTTCATGACTTTGAATATTTCTTGCCAATCCCTTCTAGCCTGCAAAGTTTCTTTAGAGAAATCAGCTGACAGTCTTATAGGAACTCCCCTGTAGGTAGCTAACTTCTCTCTTGCTTCTTTCAAGATTCTCTCTTTATCTTTAACCTTTGGCATTTTAATTATGATGTGTCTAGGAGCGGGCCTCTTTGCATCCATGTTATTTGGAACACTCTGTACTTCCTGGACTTTCATGTCTATATCCTTCACCAAATTAAGGAAGTTTTCTTTCGTTATTTTTTCAAATAGATTTCCAATTTCTTGCTCTTTCTCTCCCCCTTCTGGCACCCATATGATGCAAATGTCAGACCTCTTGAAGTTGTCCCAGAGGCTGCTTATACTATCTTAATTTTTTTGGATTAATTTTTCTTGTTTGCTGAGTTGTTGTTTTTTGCTTATTTATGTACCAAATCATTGATTTGATTCTTGGTTTCATCTACTGTACTATTGTTTCCTGTAAATTGTTCTTTATTTCAATGAATGTATCAGTCGTTTCTGACTGGATCATTGCTATGCTGTTGAAGTCCTCACTAAGTTCCTTGAGCATCCTTATAACCAGTGTTTTGAACTCTACATCTGATAGATTGCTTGTCTTTATTTTGTTTAGGTCTTTTTCTGGAGTTTTGATCTGTTCTTTCATTTGGGTCATGTTTCTTTGTCTCCTCATTTTGGCAGCCTCCCTGTGTTTGTTTCTATGTATTAGGTAGAGCTGCTTTGACTCTGTGTCTTTGTAGTGTGGTCTAATGTCATAGGTGCCTTGTAGGGTCCAGTGGCACAGCCTCCCCTAAGTTGAGTACTTGAAGTGCACCCTTCATGTGGGCTGAGTACACCCTCCTCTTGTAGTTGAGCTTTGGTTGCTGTTGGCAGATCAATGGAAGGGATTTATCCAGGTCAGTCAGCTGCAAGGATTGGTGGTGACCACTTACCATCAACCTCTGCCTTCCATGGAGGATCAGCTGTGCAGGGGCAGGATGGTGGTGCTCCAGGGTGGTCTGTAGCTGTCCACTAGGTGCACTGTCCCTGGGGTTTCCCCAGTGATGCAGGCCAAGCTCAGCCCCCACCTGTATTTTGCCTGGGGCCACCCTCCTGAGCTATAAATCAATCTGAGATGGCTGCTACATGTGCTGGACTTGGACATTCCCAGTCATAACCAAGCTGTGACTCTAGGCTGGCTGCTGGTGGTACCGGGCCTGAGACTCACTGAAGCCAGCTATTGCTTGCTTGAGAGGATTTCAGAAGTTGTGAAGCATGAGCCAAGACCAGTCATTCACATGGAAAAGCAGCTTGGGTGGACCTATATATAGGATGGGGCAAGGTCTCTGAGAATCTCCAAGGTGGGTCAAACAACGTTAGCCAGTTAGATGGAGTCTCAGATATGGTATTAACTTGCCTGGCTTGTGGGGTGGAGAGTTTAGAAAAGGGACAACGGCCTCTGCTTCCCCTGATGCTAGACACTTCATTGTCTCCCTTTCAAGCTGTTACCCTGGTGCTGGAGTCCAGAGGGAATAAGTCTGAGTAGGTGAGTCCATGTGTAGGTTCTTTAAGAGGAACTGCTTAGAGCTCCAAAAGTTTCTTTTACCTACTCTATCCCCACTGGGTTTTGTAGCCAGAAGTTGTACAGACTTATCTTCCTGGCACTGGAACCATGGGCTGGGGAGCCTGGTGTGGGGCTCAGACTCCTTAGTCCCTAGATATCCCTCCCAAATTTTTACCCACCACACATGGGTGTAGGACTGCCCATTCCTCATCTGTGCCTCTCCTACCAGTCTGAATGGATGTGATTTCTTTAATTCTGTAGTTGTCATATTTCCATTCAACTTGATTTTTGATGGTTCTGAGTGATGGTTGTTCTACATTTAAGTTGTAATTTTCATGTGGTTGTGCAAAGAGATGAGCCATATCTGCCTACACCATATCTTGACTAGAAGTCCAACTGTTTCATATAATAACAGACTTTAGATGGTATTTTCCATAGGTATTGTAGTTTAATAAAATATATATATGAACTGGTTTTCTTATTGATTTAAAGTTTTGAGCAGGTCAGATTCTGATGGGATACATTTTATGCCCACTACCTTGAATATAATACAAATATTGGAAAATAACAAGTGTTGGGGAAGATGTAGAAAAATTGGAACACTTGCACATTGCTGGTGGGAATGTAAAAGAGTTCAGCCACTACAGAAACAATTTAGCAGTTCCTTGAAAAGCTAAATACAGAATTCCCATATGACTCAGCAGTTCTACACCAAGGTATATAGCCAAAAAGGATTGAAAACAGGGACTCAGACAGGTGCTTCTTATACTAATTCATTACAGCATTATTCACAATAGGCAGAAGGTGCAAACAACCCTAGTGTCTGTCCACAGACAGGGAAATGGATAAACAAAATGTGTTACATACATACAGTGAGTTATTATATGGGTCACAAAAAGGCATGAAGTTCTGATCCACGGTATGACATGGATAAGCCTTAAAGACATTATGCCAAGTGAAATAAATCAGACACCAAAAGACAAATATTGTATAATTCCAATGACGTGATCTTCCTAGAATAGAAAAATTCATAGACAGAAAGTGGATTTGATATTACTACAAAGTGGGGAAACGGAGAGTTACCACTTAACAGGTAACCAAGTTTCTGTCTGGGGTGATGGAAAAGTTCAGGAAATTGATAATAGTGAGGGATGTACAGCATTTTGAATGTAATTCATGCCACTGAATTGTGCATTTTAAAATAATGAAAATGGTAAATTTTGTTACATATGTTTTACCAAAATAAAAATTTCTTTACAAAATAAATACTTAAATATATAAATATATGACCTCTAATTTAAACAAAATCTAATAGGTTACACATTCACATGGTTCAAAAATGAAAGCTCCAAACATTGAGTAGTCTTATTCCTCTCCCTGATTCCATCCATCTTCTTTCCTTCACCACTTTCCACAGGTAACCACTACTATTAGTTACTTGAGTATTTTTTCCGAATATCTCTATGCAAATACCAAACAAGAGTAAAAATGAATTCTTTATCCCTCTCTCCATATTTGAGATGTAGATATACAGTTCACCTTTGAACAACATAAGTTTGAACAGTGTGTGCCCACTTCTACACACATTTTTTTCAATAAATACTGCAAATGTATTTTTTCTTCCTTAGGATTTTCTTAACAACACTTTCTTTTTACTAATTTACTTTATTGTAATCAACTGTTTATGTTATGAGCAAAGCTTCCAGTCAATGGGAGGCATTAGTAGTTAAATTTGAGGGGAGTCCAAAGTTATACTCAGATGTTCTGTGGTAGTATCAACGCCTTTAACCCCCGTGTTATTTGTTCAAGGTTCAAATGTATTAACATACATGCATTTGTTCTACAACTTCATTTATCTATTTAAAGACACATGCTAGAAATATTTCCATATCAGTATATAAAGAATTTTCCTGTTATTTTATACTGCTGTATAATATTCCATTGTGTAAATATACCGTAGTTAATTTAACTAGTCCCTTACTGGTGGAACTTGAGTTGTTTTCAATTTTGGTATTTAGAGTTTTTTAATGTGTAACTTCATACATTTTTCATTCATCTGTGCAGTTTTTACTCTAAGATCCATTCCCAAAATTTGAATTGTTAAAATCAAAGAGTAATTGCTTTTGTATATTTGAAACTACTTCTAATCCTCTTCCACAAGGATTGTACCCACTCCCCAGCAATGTTATAAGGATGCTTATTTGTCCAAATATTCACAAAAGAAGTTTAAATTTTGTTTTTGCCAATCTCACTAGCAAAAAATGTTATCAGTATATTTTAAGTTTATATTACCTTTATTATGAGTACAGTTTGTCCTTTCATATTTAGAGGTCCTTTGTATATTTTTTTATTAATCCAAACTTTCCAGAATCCAAGGAAATGAATGGCTAATGGCAGTTTTTCAATTCGGGGCAAGTAGAAGAGAGTACATTTAGGGAATGGCGTCCGTGTAATTTTTAATTCTCCCCACCCTCATCCCCATGACACTCTATCAAGACAGTTGCCTTTTTTTCAGTAGAAAACTGCTTTCAAATATCCTGGGGGTGGCTGAGAGGAGTGTTATTTTTGGTTGGAGGGGGATGAGGTTTGGGGAGAAGGCAGTCTTCCCTCTACATGCACTGGATCATAATTAGTAAGAAAAGTGGGCTGTGAGTCAGTAAGTCTAATAAAACTACTTCTGGTATCCTACCAACCTTTTGATAAAATTTCCAAAGAGCCACTTTTTAAAATCTCCTCAAGAAAGATGATCACCTGAGCTTGCAGATTTCATACTGTAGCGCTCCATAATTTCTTGGGAGAAACCACAAAGCTATTCAATCCTTTCCTTTGAGATGAAAATAAATAACAACAATGCCACATAAATAGCATCGGTTGGCTGTGGGGGCAAGCTGTCATTTCCAGACGAGGGATGTGGTTTTATATCCAAGGGTGCAGCGTATGATCATATTTAAAAATTCCAAAGAGAGCAGAAATTCAAATGGGTGGGTTTTGTCATCGAACCGCCTGCAGGTGCTCCATTTAGATCAGATGCCACATTTGCAAGCCAGAGGGAAGAAGTGGGATTTTGCTTCATTCACAGAATCTCAGAAGAAAATGAACTTTTTTTCCCCTCCATGACAAACTGGAATTTTCCTCGGACAAGCATGACATATTGCCGACCTGTGATCTAACTTTTAGAAAGTCACTCCACTCTTCTCAAGTTGCCAAGATCAGAGGCCAAAAGGAAGAAGAATGGAGCTTTTCTAAGACTGCTGGATGATATCTTCCCCACAGTCCGTCCTGATGTGTCACTGCAAGTATCCGGTGACTAAGGTCAGAGCAAAAACAAAGAAGCGGTCCTCTCAAATCCAGAAATGGCTTCTGGTAAGCTACAATAACCAAGGGACACGATGGCTTTAGCACATCTATAATCGACCTGGGCTGGATCAGCATTTCTAAGTTTTTAACCAAGAAACACTGATTTATGTTTATTATGTTTTATGGCACTTTAGAGCAATTTATAACACTTACATTAAGGAATGGATGGGCCGGGAGAAAAGCCAACGTGGGCGTGAAAAAAGGCAAAGTGCTGTCAGGAAGAGCAACTTTCAAATATTAGGTGCAATTGCTTGTTTTTGCATTTTAGCTGAACTATTTAACATGAAGCAATAAATTTATTATTGATTTTTAACGTACACAAACAAAAAGAATAAGTTGAATAAACCTAAAGGAATCCTTAAAGTACACAAGTACATATATGCACATTCACACACCCATAGTCTCAATAGTTAAAACTAAAAAGCAAAAATAAATCTTGCTCAATATACTAATTTTAAAAACTCACCAAAGTGCGCTATTATGTGAAATAAAGGGAACAAATAGTACTTTATAAAATATAAGTTTTTATTTAAAATATGAGTTATTTTCCTTAAAAAACAAACATATGCAGCAAAATACTCTGAGTCATTGCCACAATAGTCACTTTTCTTCTCTAACAAATTTTGATGAATCAGGAAGGACACCAGCAACCAGAGACACTTTCAGCTTTACAGAGTATATAATAGAAGTTTTTCATTCTTTTCATGATTATCCATTACTATCAGTAGTTATTGTCAGGAAACACTTTCAGAGGTTGAAAGTTGCCAAAAGCATTTATCTAATTAATTACTGTTATCATGAGCAATTTTTAGTAGCGAGACATTGGCCCAGGTATACTGTACATCTCCCTCAAAACGTGGCCTTATTTTAAAGAAGAGTTCAGGCTGAAATAAGAATAACAAAAAAGCTGGGAGGGAGGTAGGTCACAGTAAAATTTTTTAGAATGGATATAATTTTCAATAACTTCAATTTGGAATTTTTCCTTTAGGACAATGTCCGTGATTCTGCCGAAATCTCATAAGTATCACAGAAGAACTGAGTTTTGAGTTGAGTTTGCAAAGGCTCAAGTAAAATGATAAACATGATAAAGTTCTAAGAAAGTGAGGATAACATCAGACAGAAAGTTTGGGTTTGGTGGATGAGAGGTGGAATAATGAACCTCTGATAATATCGATCGTAGTAGCAGGAGGTAGGTATGATTTTAGCAGGCTAAGTAACACTGTGCCAATACAGCGCTGAAGACAAGATTAAATACGACTTCGATGCTTGTGAACAAACAATTTGGGAGGGGAAAGAGTATAAGGAGTAAACCTCAGAAATCAGTTCGGTTTGATTTGGGGAAAATCTGGTGCAGAGCAGGGCGATACGTGGGTGCAAGAAGAACAGTCCCCCGTTATCCGACACCCTGACCTCTCTCAGCCCAATAATGACTCTGAATTGCACTTTCCGGTTTGTACTGCAGACTGCAGGCTGGCAGTCAGTGCCCCTCCGAGTGCACTCCTCAGGTCAGGTTCCAATGGCATAGCCCCAAACTCCCTGCCTTTCCAGGCAGTCTATTCCGTGTATTACCAAACACACAGAGGGCCTTCACGTATATGGGTGCGCAGTTGTTGAAGGAGTATTGCGGATGCTTGGGTGCTTTGCAGTCATCAATCTCCATTTCTTCTCTCTGTCCCTGGAATGCTAGCACTTCCATCACACATGGACTCTCTGCGAGGATCCCATTGCTCTTTCGGCAGCGCTCTTAGGTGGTGAAGATTCTTTCAGGATGGCTCAAAGCCAGCTCCATTTGCCCCATAGGGTAATCGCCTGTTGGGGAAAATGCAGCTCCCTCCCAGGACTCTCCTATCTCGCCTTACTTTGCCACCAGCTGAGCAGCTTTAGTCACTCCTGTCACTTTTGAATGTCTCAGGTTTGTGTCTGGTCTCATTCTTTATTCTATGCCTTTCTCTAACTCCAGGGACACAAACCTAGCTCTCCACTCAAAACTCAGCCTTGGTTTGAGAAGGGGGGAGCAGAGAACACTCATTACCCCTCCTTGTTCAATAATTCTCTTTTCCTGGCTGGCTGTGGTGCTTCCTTAGGCTGGCAGAACCAGTCTTATTCCCTTAGCAGGTTCTTTTCGAGGGGTCTGTCCCCTCACCTCACCTGGGTATGTTCACTCGCAGTCTTTGATGCTTCAGACAAAACTGAGTTTAATGTTGTTATACATAAATATTTAAATGTATTTTCTTGTATATTGTTAGAGGTAAAAAGACTCTTTGGTGCTCTCTAGTATATCTCTTTCCAATGAAAAATCTTTTTATAATGTTACTTACTCAGCCTTGACTTAAATATATTCGAGTTGAGTTTATCACTTTTGCAACAGCCAGCTTCATTGCAAGACACCCCACAGGGCTACATTTTCCTTATACTAACATACCACTCACTTCTCTCGCTGTAATTTTGCCTTATCTGTCCTAGTTTTGTCCTGTAGAGCAAACACAGTCTTAGCTCCTAGGATTGTTTCAAAATTCCGTGCTATGTAAAGGTGGCTAGGTAATCAGTGGAAGAAAATGGCAGAAAAGGGAAAAAGTGACTTAATTTACCTATCCCAGGGGAAAATGGTGGCCAAGTACCATGTCATCAAGATATGGCAAAGATAATACAGTTGCAAACAGGAGTTAGAGGTGGAAGACAGACTGATACTTTTTGTGAGTGTGTTTGTGTGTATCTATGGGTTGCTCAATTCAGGGCCCATGGCTCGAGGATATATACGGCTGTGGATGTACAGGTAAGAGACTGTAATAGCACATCTCAATGAATTCTCCAAAAATAAAGCGAGGTTGGCTCACAGCATTGTGTGCTTGGGGAGGGAGGGGTGGTAGGGATACAGTTAGAGCAAAAAATTAAAAAGTAAGTTAAGATAATTTATATTGCAACATTTTCTTAAGCAGTTAATGTATAATCGTCCTCCTCTAGCAAGAAAAAAAGAGCTTAAGGGAGCTGACCTGGCCATGATGGCTGGGTGGCAGTGAAAGTTGGTGCCCTGTGATGCCAAAAGTTGTAGAGAAATATCCCTGCTGCAATCCCAAGGCGTTAGCAAAAACTTGAAGTTAAAAAACACTAAAGAGTTTCCAGTGCAGGGCTAAAATAGAAAGACACCCTGGAGCCAGGTTTGGGGATCCTGAAGTGGCAGAAGAGCTGAAAATAACAGGTCAAGTTGGAAAGCCTGAGATGAGCCTGATGCTCATAGTTGGGATACTATGATCTCTACATCATGCCGAGTAAGTGGATCCGTTTCATTGAAAGGGCTTAGGACCGAGTGTAATGATCAGTTGCTTTTACTGTCATTTCATTACTTATTACTTGAAGTTGTAGGGATAGAATATTTCTGGATTGGAGTAACACCATTGTCCCAAATAGTCCACCTGGAATGCCACAATATTTTCCTGGCTCTCTGCTTCTAATTTACCTGATGGACAGGTGAAATGCCTTAAATAATTGACCTGATGCCTTGAAAGCTGAGCTTCAGAGTCTGCTTTTGCTCTTCTAAGAAGTGCAATAGCAGTCGAGGTGGCTGAAGGAGGACTTGATCACTAAAAGTTTAGCTCCAGGGCTGGGTAATTGACTTTGGCCAGTATTGTTTCCTCAGGACATCAATGCTGGGAAGGAACTTCCTGCTTCATCCAAAGTCAGGAGCCTCAGTGCCTCTCTATGTAGGGAGAGTAGACCAGGACCACAGTAAATATGAACCCAGATTTTAAATGCCAAAACGTTAACGGATGTGACTATGACTGGACAAAACTCTTTCCTTTCATACCATGATGTTAGCCAGACAAAACATGTCCCAGAAACATCATTTGGATTCTTGAACACACAGTTTTTAGAACTGGTCCTGGGATGGTACGATTACTTGATCCTGAGGTTCTTGTAAGGCCAGATTCGTTAAACACATCAGGATCTTGTCTAGACAAATGATGTTCAGCCCTTGATCAAAGGTACCTTCTGCAGGAAGGACACAAGTCTAATGGCTTTCAGAGTTACTAAGGGATGTCTGGGTGTCTGCCTTTCATTCAATGCCCTTCCAGACCCAGACAAGGTTGTAGGTGCCCCGAATACCCAATAATTTTCTCTCCAGAGAATCGAGAAGAGGTCATAGCACCTGGATGGTGAGTCTTACTTGGCACTTTCTAAAGGAATGGAGCAGATAGAAGAAGAGGTAAAGTTCTCCTGAAGACAAAGTAATGATTCCTGGCAATGCACTGAAAAAACAGGGTGGGGAAATCACAACCACTATTGTGAGACCACACTCTGGCAGGGTCTGAGGATGGCTCCCTGACGGTGGCGAGCTGGCTTTAGGTCACGGAGGAGGATGGTTGCTTTGAAGTGGGTCTTGTGTGTAGCAGCTGCATGGATGGGCGATGGCAGGAGGTGGGAAATGACCGTGGGGCGACCAGAGAGAAGGCATCAGACAGATGGAGGAGCTTCCCACCAGACTCAGACAGTAGCGGTCCAGGAGGTGACTGTAGCTGCCAGGTAGGCTGAAAGGGAGAATCCAGGTCCTGCATGAGCCCCTGAGAACAGAGCAAAACTGCTGAGGGAACCTGCGTTCCAGTGGTGAGACTGCTAGGGGTCACAGTGACCAGAGAGCACAGCGTTCTCTTACCATCAAGAATTACCTCAGTTCTTTCCTTTTCTCCTGTAAAGCCTTCCCATACATCAGCAAGAGGAAATGTCTCATTGTTTTTAACAATAAAAATTGTGTTTAACTCAAGCTAGTTAGTTATCTGTCTTATCGGAACACTTAGTTTAGAAAACAGGATTCTTTTTCCCCCCAGTAGTACTAATTGCTTTTTCTTATTTTCATCTTTGTATCTAGGGACTCATTTTAGGCAAGATCTCAATTTGTATCAAAGAATGCCAATTTTTTACTTCTTTGCCAAAGAAATTCTTGCCAAATGGAGATCACTTTTGAGAAACCAAAGATAAATGTATGCGTCTTAAAGGTTTAATTGTATTATTTCCCTCTTTATACTATGATTACTTTGACAGATGGGACCTTCACAATATACTCATTGTTCAGCTGGAAACCCCATGAAACTGTAACCCGAACCTCTTGTCCTAAGGCCACGTGAAGGCCTCTCCATCCAATGGTGTCTGTGGACCCCAACAGGGAGGGGGGTAAAGAGTTATTAAATCACTTGGAATTGCTTTCAGGGCACTGAGGAGTGGTTGGGCCATTTCAGGTCATAGCAGGGCGGCAGAGTGCCCAACTGCCTGCGTCAAGCAGTGTTTATAAATTAGAAGTTACCAGCCATTTGGGTCCTCGCTGATCTGTAAGAGTCCTGAAAGGCTGTGCGGACGTGCCTGGGGCAGAGTTGTCGCTGTCCCAAACAAAGCGTGGCTCCTGGTTAATCAGTCATGATTTGTCTGTCTGGTGGTGGTATTGGAGGGGACTTCAAGTTGTACGTCTCTTTGATTGCAGTGCTATGTGGCTAATTATTCCAACTCAAAGCAACCATGAAAATTATTCTTTGAAATTCCTACTGTCAAGCACAGAAACTGACCATACAATTCAGAGACAAAGGTAGTCCTATATCTCTACATTATCTCTAGATGTATTTCACTCACCCGGTTAAAAATTAAAAAAAGACTTTTTGAGCACCTACTATGTTTCACACAGAAAGCATGATGGGACTAGGCCCCGATCATCCTTTTGCGTCATTACTAAATACCTGAAGCCATTTTAAGGCCTTCATGTATATTAGCAGTTTTAATCTTCACAACCACCCTGGGAGGAAGAAGGTACGGCTAATGATCTCCTTTTACAATTGAAAAGACTGAGAGTTAAACAACTTTTCCATGGGGCTAACAAGAAGCAAACCACAGAGCTGGGACACGCATGCAGCCCGCAGATTCCAGAGGCCATTCTTGCTTTTTGTTTTTCCAAATGTCCACTGGTAGTGACCACAGCCAGCTCTGGACTTGCTTAGCTTCTGAGGAGGTCTCCTGCCCAAGTCCAGACAATCCCTACAAGGTCTACCTCTTTCTCTTCAGAAAAGCTGGAATGACCCCCCCGCCGGGACTCATAATTGCCGACCAGCTGCCTCCCATCCTCAGCTCAGCCCAGTCTCCCCTGAATGTGACCCACACCACAGCCTAGGTTTGCGCGAGAGGTCAGACCAGTTTTTTCAGTTTCTCCCTCACTCCTCGCTGTCTTGAAAACCAGTCCTGCCCTGACTTTCCTACTCCCTTCGCAGACCCAGAGCAGGCCACAGCCACTGCTTTGGGACAATTGGAGACTGGGAAGAATGGAATGAGGGGAAGAGAAAATATTTTGAACAAAGAGCAAGTGGCTAGAAAGAAACAATAAAACAGACTTTAACTGAATATGGCATATTGAACACATATGCTTATTTCCCAAAAGCCACCAGATGACAAGCGCGAAGGGCAGAGGAACAGACAAAAAAGCAGATACTTCACGGGCGAGTGGTGTGTCCTAGAAATTTATATGCCTGATGGAAAGAAGGCAGGAGCAACCACAGAATCCCAAAAAGACTGAGACTGGAGGCACCCGGCAGCTCAGAAGGAGAAGGTAGGAAAGTGCCTGACCCCAGATAGATTAATTGAAACATCACAGGAAATAGTTGTGTCCCCTGATGTTTTCTCATTCACACAGCAAGTCAGCTGCCCGTCCCTGACTCTGTAAGGGACTGAGAAGGTTATTATTGAGTCCCATTAGAGTGAAGGTCCAGCCTGGTGCACAGCAGACCCAGCGACCATGGAAGGGAGGCCGTTACTGAAAATGAAGGCACTGTCTCAAAATGGAGGAAATGAAACTTAGGTGATTGTCTTCATTGTAAATGGTGAGGTGCTTGGGCCACCCTTTCTCCCTTCGCCCAGAGGTCCCAGAGGGCAAACTGCTAGATTTATGTTCCACTTGGCAGGAGACGGGAGAACCAATGTTAGCAGAATTTGCTAGTCTGAAAACACTGGCAATCCATGAGCCTGGTCTCGCACACCTTTTTCTCAATGCTTTAGAACCTCACTCTGGAATGGAGTGAGAACCAGTATTTTAAGAAAAGCTGCTATAATTAAATATTACTTTTGAAACAGAAAAAAATTACAATAAAACAGAAAAAAATTTTAAGTAACTTGAATTAATATAATGAGATTTAAGAGAAGATCGAATTTTTAAAACAAGAACAAAAGATAATTCAGGGCATATCTTAAACAAGAGAAAAAAGTAAGAAAATTAGATTTTCAAGCTAAGATATTCAATAGGCAGATAAAGGAAACTGAGAAAATAGAGGGTAGGGAATAATGAGAAAATAATAAAATAAAATTTGATACAACTCCAGACATGAATTCTGCAATAGCTGTTGCATGTAGTGAGAACTTGATCGATGTTTGGAGCACAAATTGTAAAAATCTATTTACATACTATGTAATAAAAATATAGGACCTTCATCAGGAAAACCTAACATAAAGAGGGTATCTGTAAATATTGCAGAGAGGTGTCAGCATTAAAATGGTTTTACACTTTGTATTAGGCACGCTGAAAGCTAGAACTCAATAGAGCAAAACCTTCACAATTTTAACAGAAAATTCAAACCAAATCAAGTATGTAGATAGAATGAAGACATTCTCAGACAAGCAACAAAGTTTTGAAATAGTTTTTCTTCCCTACCCACACTACCCTACACACACCCCCCAGGACACACTCACCTTCCTAGAAGGGTAGTGGCATAGGTGCTGCAAACCAAGGGCACAAATTGAGGAAAACAAAGGATTTAGGAACTGGGATCAATACAGTGTGGCAGAGAAGATAAGGGAATTCCCAAGATGAAGATGAAGGGAAGTCCCAGGAAAATACCTGTGCTCAGGCTAACAAAGCAATGGGTCCAGGTCAGAATGGGAAAGCAGAGGGTTCCAGAGGGGTGTCCCCAAGAGAGCCATGAAGACAGAATGCCTGACTGCATTTATGGGGGTTTAGAGATCAGCCAGACCACAGACAAATCGATGATAGATACAAATAAAGCAGTTATTAACCAGGACAAACTGAACATTAGACAAGAAAGGAAATGCACACATGTTTCCTGTAAGACTCAATGTGAACAAAAATTTAACTTAAGCATACAATGAAAATACTAAATACTGATTTTTAAGGTCCCTTGAAAAATCAGGGGACTTTATGATGGGAAGATGGGGTAAAGAGAAGTAGTATTTGGCATTGAAATAAAACTAATAAATCCTAGTATTTTTTAGAAGGAAATAAATGAACAATTTATAAATTTTAAAAAAGGGTCTAGAAATAGCAGTTTAAGCGAGTTATTTAGAAACATGGAGGTGAATGTCAGAAAAGACAAGCCAAGCGCATTTATAAAATCATTTATAATATTAACACTAAAATCATTATAAAATTATTATTATATTAATGAAGGTGTATCTATTATCATCTGTTTGAAAAACAATAGAAGAATATCCATCTGTTACTGTAACTGCTGGGTATTATGCCTTAAAACTTAAGTATTAGCCAATGTAACAGTACCATAATTTTACATACCTGAAAAGGAATTCAGAAGAGGTTGTAAAAATTTAACCTTATAAAGGGAAAAAGTCAAATCACTCTGCAATAGTAACATATCACTTTGACAGACAATTTCATTTTGAATTTACTCAATCTAATTTCACTTAAATTTAAAAAACATTTGATTTATACATCAAGATGTTTTGATTACATGCATATATAAATTTCTTAAAGAATCTACATTGTTTCAAAAAGATCTCAGAAGTTCAATGAGTTTTGGAATTTCTACCATTTTCTGACAAAGGTGCATAAGCCCTTGTCTGGTCTTGGTTTTTTTAAAAAAATTTTTGTTGAGATGTAAGTCACATACCATAAAATTCACCAAATTAAATAGTTTTAATGTATGCAGAGAGTTGTGCAACCATCACCACAATCTAAGGTCAAAATATTTTCATCACCATCAGAAATCTTCTATCAATTAGCATCCACTCTGTATCCCACCCAAGGCTGCCAGTGCTAGGGACCCCCGGCTACATTCTGATATTAGAGTTGCACATTATGTACTTTCACAGGGATGGAACCATGCAGTATGTGATCCATGGTGATTGCCTTCTTTTATTCAGCACAGTGTTTCCAAGGCTTATCCTTATTGTACCACGTGTAAGTACTCAATCCTTTCAATTGCTGGATAATATCCTGTTGCAAGGACATGCAGTAGACACTTGGGTGATTTCTACCTTTTGGTCACTATGAATAAAGCTGCTATGAACATTCGTGTACAAGTTTTTGTGTGAACATATGCTGTCATTTCTCTTGGGTATACATCTAGAAGTTAAGTTGCTGGGTCATGGTAAAGTTACATGTGGTAGCTCTTTATTTTCCTTTTTGCAGAACTTCCAAACTATTTTCCAAAGTGGCAGCACCATTTTACATTCCCATGAACATTGTCTGAGGTTCCAGTTTTTCCATGTTCTTCTCAACACTCGTTATTTTTCTTTCTTTCCGTTTTCTGTGTTGTAGCCATCCTAGTAGGTATGGAGTAGTGTCTCATCGTGGTTTTCATCTGCATTTCCCTAATGGATAATAACAGTGAGCATTTTTCATGTGCTTATTGACCACATGTATAGCTTCTTTGGAGAAATGTCTATTCGAATCCTTTTTAAATAGGATTAAAGTAGCTACAGGTATTTTAAATTGGATTATTTGTCTTTTTCTAAACAGAAACTTGGGTTGAGAGGAGGCCAGCCAGAGACAATTCTGAGCTTGATGTTTCCTAAAGATTCCCCCCCATCTCCCATCAACCAGGTGAATTTCAGCCATTACAACATCATTGTCTCTGGGACCTCCATATTTAGGTGCTTTCCTCAGTAAACACCAATATGTCCCTGTTTTCCTGCTTTTTCTGTTTCTTGCTGTGGTCCTTTTAACGTGTTTCCCCATAATTCGGCATCAAATGAGGTTTGAACACAGATTTCCAGCACCTTGTCTTGCTCCCTAGCACCTCCTCTCCTCAATTCCCTGTCCCCAAGCACAGTCCACACACCCATTCTTGGTAGGGGGAGAGCAAGTTAATCTGCCGAGATAAAGGCCAACCAAAACTTTGGCCATCCTGGAAGTGAGCTCTTATGAGGGGATTGTTTGTCCATGTCCCCTCATGTGGCCCAAGTGACTGAGACTTTATATTGTCACACACACCCTTTTGTTCATTACTGCACATAGGTAGTGGGGAGCAGGGGGCACCTTGGGTAAACAGACCATACTCTGAAGTTGAAGCCGACCCTGAAGTTGCTGCTGGCTGGAGGCTCTACCCTGACCACTTGCCTGCGGCTACACAGCACGTTCTTTCTTGAAAGAGGATCAGGGTGGCACATCTGCGCGGGCCACACCTCTCATGCCACACCACAAAATATACTTTCTTACCTTGGACAAATTTACACATGTTGAAATTCCACCTTTCAGACATTAATTTTAATGCTATTATTCCTGAGCAGTAGCCCTTTAAGCTGGTACCCTGTATTGATTTCTTGGCAAAATAACTTCTTTTCCTCCTTAAGAGAAGTTTTAAAAGGGATGAAGAACGCATTTGACACAGGAGCCAAAGAGCACGGTGCAGTGTGGAGCTGACGGGGACAAACTCATGACGCAAGTCTGTGTTGACCGTCTCCTCGTTTTCCAGATGAGGAGACCGAAGTCCTTAGAAGTGAAGTGGCCTAGGCAGGGCTCTCCAACTGGTAAGGCCAGAGCTGAGGCTTCTTCTCTGATTCCCTAGTGCCTCTTGTCACCCAAACACATTAAGAATTATAGGGAGTCTGCCAACAGAGACAGAGTATTTCTCTTTAATATGAAGAATGGTGCCTGCACCCGGAAAGAATCATTTCTTCGGGTTTCACTTGTAAACAGAATGGAGCTGTAGTGCCAGGGGAGTGAACTCATTGCTATGCGTTCATGCGCTGTGAGGAAGAATGGTTTACTAGTGTAGGAAAAACACAAAACAAGCACTCCCAAACCTTTCTAAATCTTCTTCTTTCATTGCTCATGTGGGGATAATGAATCCTGCTTGCTTATTTCCCAGTGTGGCTGTGAAATTTTAAGAAGATCTAGTGAGTGTACAATATATTTCCATTTAACAACAAGCAGGCACTTATTTTAGATATTCCTTTAGACCAATAATAAATCAAAATATCAAAGAACCAGAACTGTCTGGGTTCTGACCAATCTGAACGAAGGCCAACTGTCATTGTCTTCTAGCTGCATCATCAGTGTGTACTGGGTAAAAACCAGGCTAACCTTTGGCGGCAAGGTCACTTCCCAAATCTCCACATACATATCTTCGTTGATACGATATTTGCTGGATATATCTTACTGAAGTCCACTGAGCTTAGAAATTACTTTGGACTATTGTGTGGCAATGCTTTCTGTTTGCCTACTGGATTTATTTTATAATGGGAAATTCTTATCTATTGGGCTCTTAATAAATGATGTTCCTTCCAGGGTTGTCAATCCCATTTTCCATTGAGTATCTGGATATTCCGGGACTTCTGATACTTAAGGGTTTAAAATTATTTCTAGCACATAAATATCTGGAACAACAACAACAACAAAAAGGTGCTCTAATAAAGGCAACAACAAAACAAAAGCAGCAGCAACAATAGCCACAAAAACAGTAGGTTATTTGTAAAGCAGGGCAAAGAGAACCAGCACTAGAAAAGCACACGGCCCAGCAATCTCCAAAGAGGGCCTGGCTATGGGCACCAGTCGTTGATCCTTCATTAATTACTGAGTTTAGTGACCTGAGAAAGAATCGCAGTGAGCAAACTTACCTCAGTCATGCTTCCCGTCCCTGTGCTCAAGCCAGCTGGGTTCCCCACCCCCCACCAGCTAGGTCAAACTCCAGCAAAAGTCTCATACCAGTGCAAACCTTTACATAGTACACGGTATTTATCTTGGCTGCAAAAAGTGTAAGCATCTTTTAAAGTTCACATGACATTACCAACATGTTTAAAGTTAGGATACTGGACTGTTGAAATTACCTTATATTGCTGTGTTTGTGGTGATTTAAGGCTTTTTTCTGTAATCGTGGCTCCTCACTCTTCACATCTCATCCATTCTCCTACATTTATTAACTAGAAAGTAGGGTGAGGAGGAGGGACAACCCACAGGCCAAGTCTGGCTTTGTGCATCTCTTAATCATAGCACTGTTGTGCCAAGGACTGACCTGCAAGGAATTATTATCGTGCTGCCTTTCCTGTAAAACAATGATGCTAACGACCTGCCGAGAGCAGGGCCTATGCAGTGACTTGCTCTCTCAGGAGGCCTGAATTCTTCTACTCTCTCCTAACCTCTCAATGAGAGCAATGCAAGAAGTAAATAGGCCAAAGAGTGGCTACAGAGGGAGAGTGTATTGCTCTGGCCTCATTAACTTATTGCCCAAGACAAGTGAGTTAAACAGTTTAGAGAAATAATTCTCTTTTCCACTCCCAAGTAGGGTTGATCTGTGAAAATTACCTATGGACTTTGTGCCAAATTAGGTAAACAATACAAATAAAGAGCTAGTTCCAGCTAATTCCTCACCACTGAAAGATAAAAGGTCTCAAGTGGGGAAGAGGGAGGGACTCAAGTTTTAAAAAAAGTAATTTTCAATTGAGTGAACGTGGTGTTGAATGTATAGAAACAACCACTTCAACATGCAGCGAAATCTTCCAACTCTAAAATTTTATTATTCTAAAACGTTCCATGTAATATCTTTCCTTGGAAAGATCTATTTTCTTTCTAATGCCTATAGTCCTTTTGTTTTGATAGAAAAGATGTTTTATTCCTTTTAGACACATGCATTTGTCAGACATTTATCAAGCAGGACATTGCTGGTACATGAAAATAAATAAGCTATAGCCGCTTCCTGTCCTCAAGGAACTTACAATGTAGGCGAAGATGGGTCATTAATTAATTCATCAATATGACTTATTGAAAGTTTTACAAATGGGAGTACATTCTCTACTTTTATGAGATGTCACAAAGAGCTATGAAGAATCAGGTTTAATCTTTATTCCCAGCACAGACAAAACACATTTCTTTTCAGAGTGATGACATATTTCCATGATGCATGTGTTTTTATGAATGTAACTTATCACTGCATAAGGTTCCTTGACACCTATAAATGTTTAAAAGTAGGGATCAGTGCCACAATAAAAAGTATAATTTTTTTGGCTGAGTATATACTATAATTAGTAGAGCGCAGAATGGCATGCCATTTAAAAATGTGAAAGTCATGTTTACAGAGATTTAAAACAAAATGTCTTGGTCATTTTAAAGTAATATAAGTGCTAAAGTACAGGCTGAGTATGCTGAGTAATCTTGGGAGTGCTTTTTTTTTTTTTTGTAGTTGTATAACTTAAATGACTCTTAATTTTAAAATGGGTTTTTGGCCAAGGCATTTAATGTTGAAAAGTGGCTATTCAGCATGCAAGAGACCATAAGCACTTTTCATAGGAATTTTTATTGTAACAGCATGCATTTTAAATTGTTTTTATTTACACAAAAAGCCCTAATGGATCTAATAGTTTATCAGATCAATAATCAATGTTCTTAAAATTCACTTAATTCAAATTTATGTAATCTACATTATGAAAAGATCTCATATACATATTTACATCATAAATCCTGGTGATACCTTCATAACTATTTCTGTCCCCAGTGTCATCTTATGCACCATTATGATAGAAATATTTTTAAAGAACAACACTGCTAGAATATCAAAGGATGGTATTGCATAAACAAGTACATTGGAAGTCACCTACAGCTGTGACGATGCCACTAAAATAAAAATGTCCAGTCGAGTCTCCTTACTTGTAATTTTCTTAATTTCAAACTCTAAGGAATCAACCCTTGTATGAAAACAACAAAAAATTGTAAAAAGAGTTTAGAGTAAAATATTTCAAGTATCTTAGGTGTCTGTCAAAACAACTTCTATGGCCTTTGGTAGTCACCACACGGGTTTAAGGCAATAAGTGTGACTACGACAACCTGAAATTTCCCTAGTACCTGTGAGCATGTGATTCTTTTATGTGCTTCAATATTTAGAGTCAACAGTCACCTGTTGTAATTTTATAAAACTGGTACCATTTCAATACTGCACACACAGCAAGGGCCTTTGAGAAAACAAAGATCTCACTGAACCTGTCTCTAAATCTCCAATTTATTTTCTTCTTCAGATTATGTATTATTTTTGGAGTTGTGAAAAAAGCAAATGAAACTTACTTCTTTTCCAAGTCCATCTTTGAGATACGTTTTTACTTCTCTTTAAGCAAATGAGTTGTTTGCCTAAATATTACTCTTTTTCCCCAAAATAAGCTCCTGAGAAATTTTATACAGTCAGCCTTTTTGAATTTCCCATTTGGGGGGAGGGATACACTTTCCTCTATCCTTCTAGGTTGATTAAGCCAATCTAGTAGCCAAACAGATATAAGACTGATTAACAAGAGAGAAATGACCACATTTAGTCACATATGCAAGTATGGGAACCTCACATGTAAGAGAATCAGAGAGCCCACATACCTGAGAGATTCAGAGACAGACAGGGAAAATGAGACATGTGATATTCTGAGTTATGAATGAGGCACCTTGGGACCTCAGAGGGGAGAACGGTCATTTGCAGGACCACAAGAAGGGCGATGTTCAGTAATTAGAAATAAGGTCTGTCCTGTAGGTAGGTCATAAAAAGTTATTTTGGGGATAACTCTTGTTACTAGCAAGTTCCCTAATTTAAATTCTTTAAGGGAGAGGTAAAAGTTTCTTGTGAGCCCACAGGGTCTTAATTACCTTCAGCTCAAAATATTCATCTTCCAAAGTGGCACACCTTAGGGAAGCCTATACTAAATAAACCCTTTAACCATTAACAAAACATATATGTTGATATTTGTCCTGGACTATAATAAATGCATGCTCTGCTGTGCCTACCCCCACCCTACCCGTAGGAAACTCCTAACAAGCATCTCTAAATCTTAAGAAATTTCTGGTTTCTGGTCAGCCTGTTTAGGGATTACATAAAACTTGGAATCCTTTATCTGTTTTTTCCTATTCTTCAAAAACAATCTCCAGTGAATGATATCACACAAACAAAAATAACAAAATATTTAAAATTGTAATTTTTAATGACTTTATTTTAACTTACTCCAACTCCATCTCAAGACCAAACTTTGTAATTGATGGCTTTCTTGTAAAGTAACATTATCAGTTCCTTTTCCCTCTCATTTGCTTCCCCTTTTTCATTCCTTCAAAAACCTTCTAGATCACATGATTAACTTTCAAACCAAGAAGGGATGATGTGAGTGAAAGAAATACAACCCCCCCTATTAGAGATACAACCCCCCATTATTGATCTTAACATTTTTGTGTGTTTGCATCTAAATGCGATCTGGATTTAGATATAGTTTTCTGTTTGATGTTTATTTTCCTTAAGTATATATGTGCTAAGTCTTTGCCAAAATTGGGTTGATATCGCTTTCTGCCCTTTTCAGCTTAACACTATAAATTAACTATTATCCTGTTGAAATAAATTCCTTTGCAGATTATATGTATATAGAGGATATTTCAATTTCATTCAAGAATAAATATTGAATTATTATATGCCAGGAGTAATTTGTTGATCTTTGAAAATAAAACTACCAGTGAGTGCAGTAGACAAAGGATTTCATTGTTAATTTTAGAAAGAACATTTCATATTACTCTCTAATCCTCACCTGAGAATAGTTTTTATTGATTTGAGAGAGAGAGAGAGACATGGATGTGAGGGAGAACATCAACCAGTTGCCTCCCTCATGTGCCTGACGGGGGATAGAACCCACAACCTTTTAGTGTATGGGAGGACACCCCAGCTGACTGAGACATATTGGCCAGAGCTCAAAGTATTTTTTTAATGTAAAGGAATACATTATCACTTTTATCAGTAAAATAAGGACCCAGTTGGATCCAAGAGGATAAAAATCTGATACTCAAAATATGTTGTTATGAATTTTAAAATAAAAGTAGAGACTCATTGGCAAAGTACAGTGAATTTTGGTAGTTTCCAAGACTGTTGTTCTGATTAGACATGACTTAGAAATTTGTTTCTCTCCAACCATTATAAAATCACTTCTTCTCTAACCCCAAAGTTAAATAATCAACTGTCATGGAATTAATGGATCTAAAATAAAGGAATTATTATTACTGCATAAATATTTTTCATATTTAAAAAATTAAATTCTTATAAAAGGAAGAAAAAAGTATGTACCTTTAAATTAATAATGATGCAGATATATATCCATGATATCTCAACTGTTCCTCAAGAAAAAGCTAGAAATTTCAGTGGAATTAGCAAGAATTACAATATATCTCACCTGCAAGGTAAAAACTAGACAGAGTTGTAATTACATGAAGAACCATAGAGAAAATTGTTTTAATATATGTAATCAGACAACTCATGGAACATTTGTTTGCTTTTTTAAACTGTATAAAGCTGAAAATTTGTTACCTTTTGCTATGTTCCCTATGTAGAGCGTTAGTTTTCGAGTTTATATTAATTCCAATAATCTGGAAATCATGGCCAAGTTTGACACCTCAGGTACCAAAAGATCTGGAAGTCTGGTTATTTCTGGTGCTTAACAAAACAGATGCTTTTAAAAACCGTACTTGGCCAAGGAGGTAGATTTATGGCTTCTTAGGAATCTACTTCGTGGGAGCACAGGCCCTTTGTGGTTAAAGACATCTAAATAAGAATAAGGCAGTATGACACCGCAGGAAACAGACTTTGGCTCTCTTCAATGGCGGCTTACTGGGGTTTGGAGAGGGAAACTCACGGCTCCTGGCAGACACATTTTTTAAGCATCTATAACTTGGTCACCCTTTATCACTTTAAACCACTTTGCCCATGAAGGGGCAAAGTCATATTTTATTATTAGGTGAAAACTTTTTTGAACAAGTAAAAACATTTGTCTTTAAAGGTAATTAAATGCCTGACAAGTTAGAATCTTTACAAAGAACAAAATGAGCTAAATGCAAAAACAGGTTTCTAATGCTGTTTCCACACACACACACACACACACAAATGAATAGAGGAGATTAATACATGGTAAATTTAATTACTTCTTTATAAAGCCATGCAAAATAACAAATATTCCTTCTACACAATGCACATAATTATCAACATATTTATCACTTCTTTGCTGTTATTTTTTTCGGGTGTAGCTTACTTTCAGTGAATACTTTTACCCTGGCAGTACATCCACCCTGTACACACCTCTGATCATTAATCGGTGCAACCTCATTCCCTTCGATTCAGTGCAAGACCCATGAAATATTTTTAACTTGGTCTTTTATCGGATTAAATCCAGTTGAGTGGAAATGTCTACAAGATCATATTTATGCTGTGAACATTCACAAGGTACATTTTTCAGAGAAATTTTTGAGATTTTCTTCTAAGTCTATGAAATGTGTCATTGGTCTTTAAAAAGGATAGAAGATTGGTTAAGTAGTCACTATTGGGCATGAGTAATAACAAAATCATTAAGCAAGTGCTCATGTTGAATGTGGACAGAGTAAACATGCAGACATCCTGGAGGTACCCGACAAATCTTTCCCTTTGCGATTCTTGGTCACACTAAGTGAGCTTTGTATCCTACGTTCACTGCTATCTCACTAGTTTGCTTTGCAACAGAAAACCCTAACCTGGGAATTAAAATATGTTGTTGTTGTTGTTGTTGTTTCAGAATTAGGAGTTCAGGCTTCGGCATTAGTTCCATCTTTCACCCAAAGAAGTTAATGGACATGAATATAATTATTTGTAAGGCTTATTTAAATGATTAATGGGTGATAAAACAATGCTTGCATATCCTAATTAGGCACCAGGACAGAGGCATGAGAAGTGAATCTTACAGATAAGCCAAAAAATTATCTGTGAGTGGAATTTTAGAATTCTTTGAATAGGGCCATTAAAATTGGAAAAATATGTTGATTTAAGTTAAAGGTCTTTTTTTTTATGGAACTCCTATAGAACTTTATTTTTTATAGCACTTAGAAATTTCACAGTGCTATAATGATTTTTTTCTTCTACTAGATTACATCTTCCTTGAAGGCCATATCTACATCTGATTTGCATTTTATCTCCATGTATCTAGAGTTCTGTATTCAGGGTGGCTTTTCAAATATTTGTGAAGTGCAGTGCCCACCTGCCAACCTTTTGCAGATGAAAACTAGAAGCCTGTTTTCTCTAGGAAGATTCTACCCTGTATCAGGGTAGTTCATGGCCAAGTATTATTGAGTCTTCAAACAGACATGCTCCTCGAAGCATCTACCTCTGTTGCATCTTATTTGAAATTATCCCATTATTTCATGAATGATAAAGGGTGGTTTTTACCATAGGTCCTTTGAAGGAAAGCAATATCGTGCTTCAATGTTTCTTAAATTCAGATTCAAGCAATGGACTATATTGTAAGTAAAAAAAAAGTATCATAGGATTAAATAAAGGTCTTATTTTTAGTATACCCCCAAATAAATAAATTACAAGGTAATTTCCTTTCTTCCAGTGTTTGAAGATGAAATTAGGAGAGTATGATAGCTTAGAATGATAGGCTCTTCTTATCTCACTGTGCACAGTCAGAGGGCCCCGGGTTTCCTCTGAAGATGTCTAGTTGTAACTGTACTTACCATAACCCGCAAGTCGTTCATCGTCAGCATCTCGAAGTCGCCAAATCGCAGTTAATGACTGTGCTGACTTTTGCCGAGTAATCCAGACTCTCATCCTCAGTGTTGTACAGTGATGGGTCTGTCTATCCTAGAGGTAATGATGTGAAGTGAGACTTGACTCTGAACAGACACAAGCAAATACACATTATGTAAAGAGAATGATGATTCCCTACTTTGTTTTTCTTTTCAAAGTGGAAATATACTTTGTCTCATTGAACAACTGGATATCAGATGTCATAAATTATGTAGAAGAATATTGAAATAAAAAGTAATGTCAACATACCTAAATTCTTACAAATTTTTTCTAATCAGAAATTCTAAATCTAATTTAAGCAATTTATGACTATTTTGTCAGTGCTCAAATTTAATTTCTTTTGTTATACTCAGTACCCATTGTTTACATCCATATATTATACATATACATATTTAAATTAATGTAACATTTAACATACAGAAATAATCAAGATTTATTGAGATATATGATAAAATATATAAAACTTTAATTTAGAAAGGGAATTCTTTCAAAGATCCAACTAGATCATTTGTATGTAGAACATAAATGACAAACTTTTTAATTACTCATTTTGTCATATATTACTACATGTGTTATTCATTTTCTAAACATAAATGCATTGGAATTATCAAATGAAAAACTATCTTCAGACATGCCATTAGTAGGAAAATGATAGAAACAAGTAGTTTCACTCACTGAACCAATTTCTTAAAGTTCAAGAGGTCCTGTTTGTTGTTCAAAGGCCAAAATTGTCCACAAATCAATAAACAGAAAATACTAAGGCTTAGTTGTAAGTAGTACAGTGGCTAGTCTGGCAGGAAAGGGATTAGAAATGGAATAAAAAGAGATACTGGCCACTGTATCCTAGCCCAACCTCTACTCACCCCCCTTCACCTAGGCTAGGACGTGCCAGACAAGCACCAAAAACAACCAATAAATGAAAGGAAATTCAAAGGTCACTCGGGGTCATTATTTTCACATACCTTTGAAAAATGAGAGCATCACATGTCAGCTGGAGGAGAACAAAATGTCACATTCTCCAGTTAAAGGTCGGCCTCGGTCAAAGGTCACGAGAGGGAGGCCAGGAAATAACCTAAGAGGTTAGGCTGGGAGCACAAAGAAAGGTCACCAAATGTCAATGAAAGCATGCAGCTGTTTGGAGATGAAACAACCGAGGCACCCTTTTGTGCTGACATGGGCTAGAAAAAGGTCTCCGCTGACATCTTTTTTTTTTTTTCAAGCTGGCAGTTTTATAGGACATTGACATTAATGTACCCAACCCTGAATTAGCCTTTTTAAAAGCAACAGTTTGGAAGTTAAGTGCAGCAGTTCCCAAAGAGTCATAACTGTGACATTTTTATTTCAAATGATTAATCCAGCAATGGACTTCTAACACCAGATTTAGATTCCATCCGAGCTCTTTCATCGGCACACTGTGCTGGAGGTAGGCCTGAGGACGAGCAGCAACCTGTAACCAGTGTTTTCACATTTTTAAGAATCATTATTATTCTTTCAACTAAAAGTTCCTCAGAAGCCTCAGCCTGTTAATAGGACAGGACGATAGGAATTTTACATTTTACTGAGCTTGGCAGTTGGCAGTTGGCAGTTTCTGATCTAGTAATAAAATCTATTCAAAGGAAAGGAAAAGGACTGACATACTTGCAACTCCACCTTAAAGGAATTTGTGCAAAACACTTGCAGGATAAGTTCTTATCTATCAGAGTCCTAAAACCTTTTTCAAATGCATACACTTCATTTTAAATACCAGCCCTCACAGTAACAATGTTCAGAGGTAGGGGTAATGCTTAGACATTAAACTCCACTGGAGAATTAAAGAAAAAAGAAAAAAAAAGCAAGCACTTTGAATTATTCAGCTACTTAACTTACGGTGGATCCCTACCAGCAGCTTCAGTTTTCTGGGGGTGTGCAGGTCTGTTTCATACACACCCACACGTTGATCCTGGTCCAACACTCGCAGCTGTTTCCAGACAAGGGTAGCGCAACATCCTTTACTGATTCACCAACACAGGACCATGTTTTAAAGGCAAGATGTACTTTTCCATCCGCAGGGTTCCAAGAAGTGGCCCCGATTTATGACTCTTGTCAGCTCCACTTTTTTCCCTCAAATCTTTTGAAAGAGTCACACCACCTTCTTAAAGTCACCTCTGTTCCAATTCAACATGTTCTTAAAAGAAAGAACATTGTGCACTTATATGCTAAAAATAATAATAATGAAGGAAAATAATAATAATGGAAGAAAACCACAAAGCCTCTTAAAAGCAAGGAAAAACTCTTCCTAAAAATCTCTATTCTAGATTATTCTTTTTCAGTTTGTTCCTTCATAAATTCCCAGGAAAATTGCCAAACAAGAATGCTCGCCCCAGGATTTCTTCAGGACTCACCCAGAGGTAAAACTACCTTTCTACCTAATGGACCCTAGACATATGAAGGCTGTCAGGGGCCCATCATAAGTCACGGAGATGGGAAGGAAGGGGGCAGGGAGAGCTACACAAACCCTTTGCACTTAGGAGGAGTTATTTAACACATCAGGGAAGTGCATTTAATAAATGAAGTCAGTGACTTGAACATGTCATATTCGATCTATACAGAGGTTGCTGAACTTTCTTTAAAAATGTCATTTTTATGCTGGTTGCTTTTCTTATGAAATTTTCTACACCTCTAGTGTACGAAATGGATGTGTAAGCAGCTGATTGAGAAATGGCTAAGGTCAAAGTTAATAAGGAAAGCAGAAGGTCTAAAAGCAGGCTGTCTTTTTTTTGCCTTAGAGTTCAAGAGACTCCATATGATTTGGTCATGACATATTAATGTTTCTGACACGAGGCTTTTCTTTTTTTTTTGAAATTCTGCCTTCAAATAACTGATACTTGGGCAGTAATAAATGTAGAAGGTGTCCTATTGCTGGAATTACAAAAATGAACTTTCCCCTTGTAATTTTATTCCTAGGCCAGCCTTTTATCTTTAAAGGTAGAATGATGGAGGAGCTAGTCTGGAGATAAGTAAAATGATAATTAAAGACTTGGAGGGATCAAATATTGCCTTAAAATGTCAGAACCATAGAAGATACAGGGCATAGAAGCTGGTGAGGAGCAAAGTATGGAAATGTAGAATTAGGTGGCCCTTTGTGGGGTGGCAGGGGGTAGGGGGGAAGGAACATATTCAGTAAGTGTATCAACAAATACCAAACAGCATCATTATTTTGAAAAGTATTTTGTATCCTCTCAGTTTTGCTGGATCCCTAACATTTTAAGTTGTAAGTGTCTCTGGGTTATTTTGTCTCACAAAAGAATATAACATTCCCATTAAATCAACAAATGTGTTTGCTGCCCCATGAGCGATTTAATTGAAACTTGGAACACGGAGTGAGGTTCATCAGATAAATACATGTCAAACTTAAGATTAATATCTACTTTAAAGTGGAGGCTATGGCTTCTCTGAAAAACTACCCCTTCATCTTCAGATGTGACAAAGTTCAGCTTTATAGGACACTCTTGGACTTTGAAACAACCACCCCTGGCAGAAAGCAAAAACAATACGACAAAGGAAAATAAACCAATCACTTGATTTTAGAAGATTAGAAAAAGCAACAATTATTTTACTTAATGTACACAATACTCATTAACAGAAAAAAAATTGAAATCCCAGTTCCTGGAAACTCATGAATTTGCACACTTATGTAAAAATTATTCTCTAAATGCCTTAAAATATTTCCCTTTATTGCTTTATAATAACTTGACATCTTTTTTTTTTTGTCAAGTCATGGTTCCTTTTCTAGTATCTGAAAATGTGCCAAACTAAATGTCAGTGCCTCCATAAGGAAGATTTAGAAGGTTTTTTTTTTTTTTGAGCAGATAGAAGTCTCAAGTGATAAACACATTTATTCCAAATGTCCCTTCTGCAGGTGTGTCTTCCTTTAGAATAGGGTCAGAAAGAGTTACAATTTGTTTGACTTGACATTCCGGGGCATTTCCCTTTGTAATTCCCGTATCATCATTCTGTGGCAGAGACCAAGGCAAGCACTTGCTTTCAGGTGTATCTGCCCGGCAGCCCTACACCCCACAGAGAGCTGCTGTGGATTCCCCTTTATGAAAAGCTTTCACTGGACTTTAATGCTGTTAAAGCATTGCAGGGACAAGATTCGAAATCTTTTCTCAGGCCAAATTCTGGCTGAAAAGTTCACAGAATCCCCCTCTGAAGTGACTCTTATCTAGCCTTTTAGCTACACTTTAGCAATCACACACTGTAGCAGAGTGGCTGGGGTGGCACAGAGGAGGTGGGAGGTGCAGACAGGCCCCAGTCTCCTCATTTCCATGATTTCTAAGTCTAGGGGAGGGAAAGATAGAAGGAGCAAGGCATGGGAATGTTTTTAACTCAGTCATTAAACCTTCACTGTTTACTTACTCAAAGGCAAAATCAGTTCTAGGCACTGCAAATACAAAGTCATGAAGTCATGCTTCCAATGTTCAAGGTGTTTAATAGAGAATAAACCAAGGCTGGAGCACACTTCCCCCGGAGGTCCCAGTGATGCTGCCTGCTGTTGGATTTTGCCTTTCCTCTTGGGTTGCCATCACCCTGGGGACCTAGGCCTGTATCGCAGTGCAAAGCAATTTCCTCTTTCCCTGACTCATTGCTGTCTCTTGCTTTGACCTCACACAGTGTCACACAGTGTCACACACTGATGGCTTAGGGTGCATCTAAGGTAGCACTGGGGAATTTAGGACATAATCTCTATGTATTATATGAATAGCATAAGTTGATTTTCAGATTTTCAGCAAATTTAGCAGACTTTTCAGAGCCACTCTTCCTTAGGCACATTCCTTTAATCGCACAGAATTCTTCTAGTATGTAAAAAGGACTTTTCTCTCAGACTGTTCTCCGTCTTAGCAACAAGCCCTGCCACCGTGGAGAACTGCCTGACCTGTTTTCTGCTCCTCTCTCCAGCTCTCCTCTCTCCTCTTTGTATCACAGCATCTGAGCTCACCTGCGCCTGCCCATTGCCCACTCTTCTGGATTTTCTGCTGGAGGCTATTCCTCTCTCTAGCCTACTGCCTTTGACTTTCATGACCTACGTCAATATTTCCAAGGCAATCCCAACAGATCGCCACCATATGTTTCCAACAATGAGAATGACACTGATTTTGAAACTCAGCTACACTGCTTAGAGAAACTCCACAAAGACACTCAGTCACCCCGTTTAGGGAAGTAAGACTTCTCTGACATAGAGAGAAGGGAAATGACCTATTTTAAACCAAAGCACTGAAAATTTCTACTTATTCTCATTCCAAAGGTGAAAAAAATGAAAAAAAAAATGAGTCATAAAGAAAATGAGTGATCTCCTCTTGTAATCCTTCCATTAGAGAAATGAACAATACTTGGATAATAATGCCCAATTTATTCATCAGAAGACAAGAGGGCATATTTTTTTTCTGTGTGGCTCCCTTGCGGGAGGCCCTTTGACAAAGGAGAGTTTTCTGAAGGAGTGAGGAACAATTCCTTTATGCAAGGTCTGCAACGGTCCTTTCACTCCTCAAGCATTTTACCCTATCCTTTTTATTTTCCCTTCTAAATAAGATGGATGTCCATGTGCGTCTTTTTCAAATACAAACACAGGTGGCATATAAGTCCCATATTACCTAAGATTTAAGTTAAAACCAATCAGCAAGACTGGTCTGCTCTTGGGTCTTCGCAGCCTGAGCAGACCGATACGGCCTGGCCGTGGATTAGATATATGGCAGAAGAGAACACAGGCTTTGAGTCACACTGACCAGGATATTAACAGTGACTCTCTGACTTATCAACTGTAGATCTCGAGAGATACTCTGAACCTCAGTTTTCTGGTTTGAATAATGAGTACACTAATTTCTACATCATTAGGCTTTTTAAAAAATCACATCTATTCTTGTGTACCTTCCTTCCTGTATATTTTTATTTTTCCTGACAGACACTCTTTAGAATATCCGTTAGTGAGGGACTGTTCTTAAAACTCAGTATTTTGTATCTCTGATAATGGCTTTATTTCAACTAATTTCACACTGAGCATAAAGCTCTTTGACAGTTATTTTCTTAACTCTTTGAATACATTTTTCATCATTTTCTGGTTCCAACTGTAGCTGCTATCTTTCCTTTGTAGGTATTTTACTCGTGCTCCTTTATTTTTGGTGAGCTACAATTTCACAACGTGTATTGTCAACCAATGGTGGTTGGTGACAATTCAACGCCAACAGGAATCCCCAATTCAGGGTGTGGTGAGGAAGGAAACTATTTAATGCAAACAGCTCAATGGAGATACAGCAGGGTTGTGCAAGCTGCACAGCTCTGAGGCAGCACTTGGCCCAGGCACTTCTCTAGGTAGACAGCTCTGCTCTATGCTTCACTGATATGCTCTGCTCTCTGCCAGCCTGTGTTGCACTGGATTGGTCTGTTCAGCTCCCTCTGGTCTTGTCCATTCTGTGTCAGTCGCCTCTGGCCTGTGCTGGTCTGCTCTGCTTTATTCCAGTGGGTGTTCCAACTCAGCTGGGGGAATGCACTCTTCAGTTTTCTGTGGAAAGGGAAAGTGCACCGTCCAAACCAAAGGGGAACTGCCTTATATGGACAGAAATCCATGCCCCTGGTTCCTGATTGGTTTGTCCTCATACAAATAGTGATTCCAAATCCTCACAGTTTGATTGGTCTAAAAGGCACTATTCTGATTGGTCAGAATAGAGCTTTTCCGGTTGGTCAGAGCTGCGTGATCTAACTGAATTCAGAAAGCCTCAGTCCTGTTGGCTGAAATAGAACTCCAGGAACTTCTTTGTAAGGGCTGACTCAGAGGGCAGAAACATAGTGAAAGCAAGCAGTTCAATGCAGAGGCAACTATTTCAGTGCAGGATTTTCCGTGAGGTGTGGGACAGGCCCCTGTGTACAAATGTCTACTAGGTTCTGGTTTTATTTATGTATTTATTTTTAAATTTAAGCCCAGTTAGCCACCAGGGGCCTTTTAGTAGGTGTCTTCTTTCTCGGGGTTCACAGTGTCTGGTCAGCTTAGGTTTCAATGAGTTTTCATGAATCTGTGTTTGTGTCATCAATATTGGAAAATTTGCAACCATTATCACTTTCTACTCTGACTTTTCTCCATTCTATATATTCTTTTATAAAATTCTGACCAGACATAAGCTAGACCTTTACCTGTACTTAAATATCCTTTAACCTCCATTTCGTATTTTCCAAATCTTTTCTCATGTTGTATTCTGAGTCATTTCTTCTGCTCTGTTTTCTAATTGCGTATTCCCCTTTCAGCTGTGTCTGTTATGCTGTTTAAGCTTTCCACTGATTTTTAATTTCCATAATTATATTTTCCACTGGTAGAAGTTCTGTTTTTTTATTTTTTTTAAGATTTTATTTATTTATTTTTAGATAAAATATATCTAAAACAGGGAAGGAGGGAGAAAGACATGGAGAGAAATATTGATGTGTGAGAGAAACATTGACTGGTTGCCTCTTGCAGGCTCCTAACTGGGGACCTGGGCTGCAACCCAGGCATGTGCCCTGACCGTGAATCGAACCAGCAATCTTTCAGTTCATAGGCTGATGCTCAATCCACTGAGCCACACCAGCCAGGGCAGGAGTTCTCTTTCTTAAAGCAAATCTGTCTGATCAATTTTATAGTCTCTTATTCTTTATTCACACATTTTATGCCATTCATTTTTAGTTTAAACATATTAAACATTGTTAATTTTTATATTCTAGATTCAATAATTCTAATATCTGAAGTCCTTATGTATCTTATTCTGTTCTTTGTTGTTTATGCTGTTTCTTGGTTTTGGTGCTTTATTTCCCGCTGCATTTTGTTATTTTCGTTGTGCATTCAGGCTTCATGAAACTTTTTCTGTGAGACTATTCTGAGTCTTAGATTGAAAATTTATTCCTCTAGAAAAATATTTGCATTTTCGTATGCCATCCTTCAGCTGGCAATACCAATAGGACATGATGTAAGTTCAGAGCACAAGTCCATTATGAATTTCCAGGGGAAGTATTTTGTTGTTGTTGTTGGGATTATTTTGAGGTAAAACTGATATAAAATGAACTATTTTAAAGTGTACATTCAGTAGCATTTAGTACATTGACAATGTTATGCAACCATTACCTCTGTCTAGAACCAAACATTTCCATTACCCCCAAAAGAAAACCTCATATTCACTAAGCAGTCTCTCCTCATTATTCCCCCTCTCTCCAACCTGTGGAAACCACTAATTTACTTTCTGTATCTATAGATTTACCTATTTTAGATATGCTATATAAATGGAATCATACAATATGAGATGTTTGGTGTTTGGCATCTTTCATTTACCATAATCTTTTCCAGGTTCATCCATGTTGTAGCCTGTGTGAATACTTCATCCTTTTTTATAAATGAACTATATTATATGTAGGTATAATAATTAGTTTAAACACTCATCTCTTGATGAATATTTGGGTTGTTTTTACCTTTTGACTATTGTGCTATGAACATTCATGTACAAGTTTTTGTTTGAATATCTGTTTTTACTTCTTTTGGGTATGAATCTAAGAGTGGAATTATGGGTTATATAGTAAGCAAAATGAAAAGGGAGCCAACCATATGGGAAAATATATTTGCCAGTGATACCTCAGGCAAGGGTTTGATCTCCAAAATATATAAAGAACTCACATGACTCCATTCCAGGAAAATGAACAATTCAATTAAAAATTGGGCAAAGGACCTAAACAGACACTTCTCCAAGGAGGACCAGAGACATATGAGAGGATGCTCAACATCACTAGCCATCAGAGAGATGAAAATTAAAACCACAATGAGATACCACTTCACACCAGTCAGAATGGCCATCATAAACAAATCAACAAACAAATGTTAGGTTGTGGAGAAAAGGGAACCCTAGTGCACTGTTGGTGGAAATGCAGACTGGTGCAGCCACTGTGGAAATCAGTATGGAAGTTTCTAAAAAAAACTAAAAATGGAACTGCCTTTTGACCCAGTAATTCTACTGCTGGGATTATACCCTAAGGCTCCTGAAACACCAATTCAAAAGGACACATGGACAAAACCAAGGGGGAGGGTGGAGAGGGGGGAGGGAGGTGGGTTCAGCTGGGGTGGGGTGGAGGGACGGGGAGAAAAGGCATACAACTGTAATTGAATAACAATAAAAAAAATAATTAAAAATAATAATAATAATAAAAAATAAATAAAATAAAAACTGCAAAAAAAAAAAAAAAAAGAACCTATGCACCCCCATGTTCATAGCAGCACATTTTACGATAGCCAAGTGCTAGAAGCAACCTAAGTGCCCATCGGTAAATGAGTGGGTCAAAAAACTATGGTGCATTTACACAGTGGAATTCTACACAGCAGAGGGAAAGAAGGAGCTTATACACTTTGCAACAGCATGGATGGAACTATAGACCATTATGCTAAGTGAGATAAGCCAGGTGGTGAAAGACAAATACTATATGATCTCACCTATATTCAGACTTAATCAACAAAACAAGCAAGCAAAATATCACCAGATACATTGAAATAAAGGGCAAACTGATAGTAATCAGAGGGGAAGGGGGGGAGGAGAGGGGGATAATAGTAAAGAAGCAGAAGGGTGATCAAGAAACATGTATAAAGGGCCCATAGGCAAAGCCGAAGTGGGCAAGGATTGAGGGTGGGACATGGGGGTGGGTGGGGTGAGGGAAAGTGGTGGTGGGAAAATGTAGATAACTGTACTTGAACAACAATAAAAAATAAAATAAATAAATAAATAAATATAATATAATATAATTAGAAAAATAAGAGAAACCACAAAACTGTTTTCCACAGTGACTATACCACTTTCTATTCTCACCTGCAAAACATGAGGGTTACAATTTCTCCATATCCTAGTCAACGTTTGTTGTTTTTCTTTTGCTTTTGTTTTCTTTTGTTTAAAACCATTCTAGTGGGTGTGAAGTGGTATCTCATAGTGGTTTTGATGTACAGTTCCCTAATGACCGAAGATGTTGAGCATCTTTTCATATCCTTTTTGGACATTGTATATCTTTTTTGGAGAAATGTCCATTGAAATCATTGGCCCATTTTTAAACTTGATTGTTTGTCATTTTGTTGCTAAGCTGTATCAGTTCTTTATGTGTTCTGGATACTATACCCTTATCAGATATAGTTTGGAAATATTGTCTCTCATTGTGTACTTTATATTTTCACCTCCTTGATAATGTGCTCTGAGGAGCAAAAGTGTTTCATTTTTTTATTTTGCTTATGACTTTTTTTTTCTTATCTAAGAATCCATTGCTAAATCTAAGATTATGAGGATTTACCTGCTCATTTTCTTCTAAGAGTTTTATAATTTGTGTTCTTATATTATGGTCATTGGTCCACTATGAGTTAATTTTTGTATATAGTTTGAGGTAGGGGTTCAAAGTCATTCTTTTGTATATGGATATCTGGTTCTCCCAACACCATTTGTTGCAGAGACTGTTTTTCCCCATTGAATGGTCTTGTCAGTCTTGTTGAAATGCAAATTAAAACCAACTAGATATCATCTCACACCTGTCAGCATGACTATCATCAATAAATCAATAAACAAGTGCTGGTGAGGATGTGGAGAAAGGGGAACCCTCATGCACTGTTGGTGGGAATGCAGATTGGTGCAGCCACTGTGGAAACCAGTATGAAGATACCTCAGAAACATTAAAAATGGATCTACTTTTTGACCTAGCAATCCCACTTCTGGAAATACATCCAAAGGAACCCAAAACACTAATTTGAAAGAATATAAGCACCCCTATGTTCACTGCAGTGTTATTTACAATCACGAAAAATGGAAGCAGCCCAAGTGTCCATCAGTAGAGGAATGGATAAAACAACTATGGTACACAATGGAATACTTCTTGGCTGTAAAAAAAATTTTTTACCCTTTGCCATACTATGGATGGACCTGAACAACATTATATTAACTGAAATAAACCTCAGAGAAAGACAAATACCATATGATTTCACTGATGTGTGGAATCTAATGAACAATGTAAACTAACAAGCAAAATAGAGACAGACTCAGAGAACAGGATGACAGCTAAGGGCTGGGAAGGTAGGGGCTGGAGGGATTGAGCATGAAGGAGAAAGGACTCATGGACATGGACAACAGATTGCTGGGGGACAGGTGATATAAGGAGACTAAAGGGCAATGGAAAAAATACAATGAAAAATTTGTTTGGAAAAAAAGAAAATTAATTTTCCACAGATATATAAATTTATTTCTCAATTCTAGCCATCGGATTATATGTCTATTCTTGTACTACTACTACTATTTTGATTATAGTAACTTTATCGTAAGTTTTGAAATTAAATGTACATGCTCTAATTTTGTTCTTCTTTTTCATTACGATTTTTGGTTATTCAGGGGCCCTTGAAATCCCATTTGCATTTAAGGGTCAGCTTTTCCATATGTGCAAATATTGCCAAATTTAAAATGGAATTTTGCCCTGGGTGGTGTGGCTCAGTGGAATGAGTGTGGGCCTGAGAACCAAGGGGTCGCCGGTTCAATTCCCGGGCAGGGCACAAGCCTGGTTTGTGGGACAGGTCCCTGATAAAGGGCATGTAAGAAGCAACCACACATTGATATTTCGCTCCCTCTCTTTCTCCTTCCCTTACCCTCTCTCTAGAAATAAGTAAATAAAATCTTTAAACTAAATAAATAAATAAAATGGAATTTTAATAGGAAGTTCATTGAATCTGCAAATTATTTTGAGTAGTATTGCCATCTTAACAATATTGCCTTGAAATCCATAAACACTAGGTATTTTCCCATTTATTTATATCTTTAATTTCTTTTAGCAATATTTTACAGTTTTTAGTATACAAGTCAAGTGTCCCGTGGTTAAATTTATTCCTAAGTATTTTTGTGGTTTCCCCCCCCAAAAAAGTATTTTTCTGCTATTGTAAAAAAGAATTTTTTTAATTTTTATTATTGGATTGTTTATTGTTATGCATGTTAATCTTTTATCATGAACTTTTGCTGAATATGTTTATTAGTTTAGATTTGTTTTTATTTTATTTATTTATTTTTTTACCTTCACCAAGAGAAAGTACAGACTCAATTTTCCTGACTGACAAGTTTTACAAGACAGAGTTATTTTGTTTTGTTTTGTTTCTAGTTAATCACTTCACTGAGTATATTTTTTGGAGTTCTAGTTTTATATGAAGTTCTAACCCAATTCTCTACCTTTGGGAGCCCTAGGTTTGGTCTCTTACAATCACACATGGCCTACCAATGTCAAGGTTTCTGTGCAGGTGGTTCTGGAAATCACCTGTAGGTCATCCAGTAATCTTTGCCCTGGATTTATATTGCGGCTTAGTTCAATATAAGTGAGTGTGGATGCATTTGCACGTAGGTGTATTTTCTTCAGCACTTTAAATGTTTCTTAGTAGCTTGGCTTTATAGAATATTTTTTCTACTGTATTAGTAGAAATAGAAGTTCTTAGAAGATTTTAGTAGAAATTAAAGGGGATTATATTTACCAAAAGCATAAGATAGGCCCGTCACGTAGTTCCTGCTCAGAGGATGTTGTTATAGACTGAATGCTTGTGCCACCCCCCCAATTAATATGTTGAAATTCTAATCCCCAATGCGATGATATTTGAAGGTAGAGCCGGCCATGTGAGCACACAGATTGAATACAGCTGTCTATAAACTAGCAAGCTGTCCTCACCAGAAACCAAGTCTGCTAGTGCCGTGACTTTGGACTTCTCAGCCTACAGAACTATGAGAAATAAGTTTGTTAATTAAAGCCATCCAAGTCTATGGTATATTTGTTATAGCATCCAGAAATGACTAAGACAGATATCATTTCACTGCCATATAAATGTTCAAGAGATGCATAACGATGTATCACTGGTTACTTTAGTTTTGAAATATAGTGAATTACATGAAAATACTATTGTGAAAAATCCAATGTAAACCTGAATCTGGCTTGAAATGTATGATTTTACTTAAGTACGATAGTTTTTTAAAGTTAACTGCAACATTGCTCTCCTTTGGATTCCACCCATAAAAATTTCACTGACGTGTATGTCAACAACAAGAGTGATAATAATATTGGATTATTTTTGGTGCACCTTGTAGAAGAGAACATTCCGATTTACCACTTTTCAGTTTACACTTTCACTGTGGTGCATTAATTAGTGTTGAAGCAGACCCAAACAGAAGTAAGCTGAAGCTTTGTTCAAATATTTTACCCCGCTGGATTCCCACGTGTGGAAGCATGGATACTCTTTAAAGAAGAACAAAAGAATTAAATTCCAAGGAAACACCTATGGAATATCTATAATAGTCAAGCTTATCCTGTAAACCAACACGGTGAAAGTCCAGGAGAGATATAATTTCATCGTGAAAATTACTAACATAGGACTAAAAGTGAACTAAACCTCTAGTCTGCTGAGCAGTTTCTGTTAAAGCAAACTGCAGCTGCCGGCTACTTCCAGATTTAACCCAAACATGGATTGTCTTATGTCTGTTCCACCTACCTGAAAGTCTGAGGATGATTTTTCTGTAGTTAAAATGCTCTTCATTCAGAATAACTAATTCTTCAACTGCTTACCTACAGGTTTTATATATAGTAATTTTTTAAATGTGTGGAGATATATTTATCAAACACATCAATTAGTTCTTAGTGCTCATTAAAGTAATTTTTGTTTGATGTTTGATAAAATGATAATATACAAAATCAAAACATTTCTCTACCACCTAAAAGCACAAATTTGGTCTGTCTACTTACCATGTTTTTGTTCCATTAGCAGCAAATGTCATCGTGTGCCTTGGGGTTTGAAATATTTGGGAATTTCTTTTGCTTTCAAACTTTTTTGCTTATTATTGCAGTTTAGGTTAGGCTTACTATACATGAATGCAATAGTTATACTATTATATTATAAGAAGCTAATTATATTGCTTGTGTTAATGCATTATTCATGGCATAATCACAGAAATTCACTCCACATGATGCTTTATTTTACATGCTAATTGGAACTTGGTGCATTTTTCACATTTTCATCTAGAATGATCTTGGATAATAACCAGTTTGTGGGTATAGGGGTTTACATTGACCTCAATAGTCCTCTTCTCTCTAAATATTACTCCATAATGTATATATTTCAGCAGATATAGGCCATTCAGAGTCAGAGTTCTCCTAATAATTTCTTTTAAAGCCCTCCAGTTATTGGTTAGTAACAGGATTTCCAGGACAATTTCCTAAACTTAAAGCCTTGTGTTACCCAGGACCTTCCAAATAGCAGACATCCTTCCTTTGATTTCTTTGAATTCATATTTCATAAACTCATCACTCTTTCTAGTCTTCTCAATCCTTGGATTTTTTTTTAATTACTGTTCTGTAAATTGTACTTATCTATTTGTGCCAAAAAATCACTTACAGATAATCCTGAAATATTTTATATGAAGTATATATTGACAAGTTGCTGTGTATCTTAACACATATGCTTCCTTTGCACTAAAATCTGCTGTGGTTTTTTACTCTCTACCCATGTTACCCTTCACTAGTTGCTTACCTCTCACTACTTGCTTACCTTTCAAGTCCTCCGTAAAGCATTCACTCTTCCTATTGAACTTACCTCATCTTTCATTCTATCTGTCCCAGTTTACTTATTGGTCCAGAAGCATAGCAAGCTCATACTACTACCTACACCTTTGTTCATGACACCTGCAATTCCTTAAGTTTACTTGTACCGGTGAAATACTTCCCACTCTCTTAAGGCTCAGCACAAATGAAATCTAGGCTGTGAAACATTACTGAACCACCGCTATCTTAAGGAATTTTTACCAGATTACCCTTAGCGCCTGGCATACTTAAGCATTTTATTACACACTCTTTTATATCAACTATTTGTCTTTGCTTTTTCTCTTGTTCACCATTATATGTGTCTTAATTTTACCTTCCTAATAAGATTATGCATTTTTTGAGAGTCTAAATATACCATAAATTCTGTTTCTCCTTAAAAGGGATGAATAAATTCTTGCTAGCCGGTAGAATCTAACACATCATAAGTGCCAATAACCATTTATTTTGTTTGATTCATTATTAATGCCCACCAGGGCAGGTGTTGACATATACAGAATAACACTAAAGAGGATCCAAATGACCAAGCTATATTTCAGGTTGTGGGTAATACTCTAAGCAAACATATTTATCATTAAGTGGAATAGTGAGTTTTATTTATGGGAGCCCAGAGTTGGAAAATTATTTTACCTATCTTTCCTGAATTTGAAATATCCTACATCAACCACTTGGATGTGAGGACAATTTGTCAGCACTATCTGCTATCCAGTTGATTGATGGGGAGAATGTAGCCCATTGGTATGACTCACCAGGTTTCTCTTTCAATCCTGGATGCTGAAGTTGAGAGATTAAATTGAGAGGATAAGCATCTCACTTGTAGGAGAAGTAACATTCTATAGTCAAATAAAGGAGATGGTTCCTCCTCACTACCACAAATTTAGAAGACAATAGCAACCATCAGTATTTCTACACACAAAAAGTAGTATGTATACTTAGCTATTACACATATTTGCAAGATGTTATTTTAATCCTTGAATTTCAATACATTAGATTAATGAAAAGAATATTTTAAAGGTTTTCTTGGAATATTTTAAAAGAGTTTCCTTGGAAATATGCAAGAGCTACACTGAAAATTCCATCAAGGGAAGCTAGAGATCTCCATGTCTCTCTTAATTCTCCCCAGAGCACATCACAGTGCGTAGCACCTAGTAGTTGCTCAATAAATGTTTCTTGGAGGGCATCGATGACTGAACATGAGAGAATATAAATTTAAGTGTAATCTAGTACTGTGGACTCCACCCACCAGTGTGTACACAGATGTTCTCATTGATATTCTCATCAGTAGATTTATTTTCCTGAACCATCCTCCTGTTTAACTGTAGGGAGACAAGTGTTTTGTAGTTTCCCTTCTCAAATATTTCTGACATCTCCAGCAGCACTTGTTAGTATTTATTGCTTTTTGTCGTGGCTAGAAAGGCAGAATTCTCCAGTCTTTATCATTGGATCCATGAAAGAAATGTCTTAAGATTAAAATTTTATTTCCATGATCACTGACATCATAGCTACCAGGAAAATCTCCCACACAACGTAACTGTGAACCTGGGTCTAGCCTCTATGACCGAAGGTGGCAGATCATTGGGTAGTAAGAAGGATGCCAATTCTTTGTTTAACTTAGAGCTCCTATGGTGATTTTGCTTGAGCTCCAAGGGTTAGGGCACTCAGCACCCCAGAACTCTCATTCCCTCCCATTTAACTAGAGACCCAGGATCCTGAAAGTCCAGGCCTTGACATCAAGACCATTTCCAGGGTTTCCATGAAACCCTATTCCCACCACCACTCTTCCCACCTGCACTACATGGGCAATTTTACATTCCTGATGTCAATAAAATCAGAACTGGTGCTTCCTAAAACCTGACAAGTTCTTCTATCCAGGAAACCTGCCATGCTTAGAAGGTGATTCAAAGACAAAACCCTCACTGCCACTCATCCAAAGTGAGTTGAAGTGTCCCTTTACTGGTATACTCAGCAATAGGTTTAGAACAAGATTGCTTAAATCTCCAAGTTTTATTTTGATGAATTATTCAATTACCATGTGAATTAGTGGTTTTGGGTCCATTTCCTATCATCAGTGGGCAAACTACACCCACGTCTATTAACCCTCTCTACAGCGAGGACCTGTTGCTGACTCCAGAGCACTGGATTGGATACACTTCTCTTTTCTCTGGTTTCTGAGGTCACTCCCTCCCACCTCCAACCCATCAGAAATAGCTGCACTTCTCTGGTGAATGGATTTAAGTCTTTCTTTTCTTTTCTTAGTTCCTATGTAAAGGAGTGGTCACAAATGTGAGTGAAGAAGTACCTAATATATAATGCCAGAGCCTCACTACTTTAAAAGTAAATACAACACACTCAAAACACTTAGCAACATAGGTCCATGGTCTGAAAGTGCTCAGAGAAAAGAAATCTGGCGAGAACTTTTGTGACGGATGCTGCTGTTCACAGTAAAACATATCCCAGGTAGTCCCTGCATTGCTGGGAGGAGGAGGATGCTGGAAGAGCAAAGAAGACTGTTTTTCTTTTTTAACTTTAAATAATTTTTAACTTTTTAATTATACTTGACATACAGTATTACAGGGGTTTCAGGTGCATACCCAGTGATTAGACATTATATAACTTACTAAGTGGTCATTCTGATAAATCTAGTATCCATCTGACACCATACATAGATATTACATTATTATTGACTATAGTCCCTGCATTGTACTTTTACATCCATGTGACTATTCTGTAACAAGCAATTTGTACTTGTTAATCACTTTACCTTTTTCTCCCATCCTCCCATCCCCCCAACCCTTTTCTATCTGGCATCTGTCAAAATGTTCTCCATATCTGTGAGTCTGTTTCTGTTCTTCTTGTTTATTTTTATTTTTTAGATTCCACATACAAGTGAAATCATATAACATTTTTCTCCTTCTGTTTGACTTATTTAATTTAACATAATGCCCTCTGGGTACATCCATGCTGTTGCAGATGGCTAGATTTCATTCTTTTTTATGGCTGAGTCATATTCCATTATATATATATATATATATATATATATATATATATATATTATATACACACACACACACACCACTTCTTTTCATCCATTCATCTATTCAAGGACACTTAAGTTGCTTCTATATCTTGGCTATTGTAAATAATGCTGCAAGGAACATATGGATATTTATGTTTTTGATTTAGTGTTTTAGTTTTGTTTAGATAAACACCCAGAAGAGGAATTGCTGGATCCTTCTTTTTCTCTTCTTATATAGCCTTTGTATTAAAGCCTACTTTGTCTGGTACACATGTTGCTACCTCAGCTTTTTGTTTTGTTTTGTTTCCATTTTTTAAAAAATATTTTTTTCCATCCATTTGCTCTCAGTCTGTGTGTGTCTTTCCATTTAAAGTGAGTCTCTTGTAGACAGCATATGTAAGGGTCTGGTTTTGTTATCCATTCTGGCTTCATATTTTTTATTGGAGCATTTAGTATATTTAAGTATGAAGTAATTGTTGCTAGATGTACATTTTTTTCCACATTATTATTCATATTTTTATCTTTTCTTCTTCTTAAAGAAGACTTTTAACATTTCTTGTAATACTGGTTTGGTGGTGATGAACTCTTTTGACTTTTTTTGTGTGTGTGTGTGTGTGAATCTATATGTCCTTCAATTCTAAATGACAGCTTTGCTGAGTAGAGTAATCTTGATTATAGTTCCTTGCTTTTCATCACTTTGAATATTTCTTGCCAATCCCTTCTGGCTTGCAAAATTTCTGTTGAGAAATCAGCTGACAGTCTTATGGGAGCTCTCTTGTAGTTAACTAGCTGTTTCTCCCTTGCTGCTTTTAAGATTCTCTCTTCATCTTTAATCTTTGACATTTTAATTATGATGTGTCTTGGCGTGGGACTCTTTAGGTCCATCTTGTTTGGGATTCTCTCTGGTTTCTGGACTCATATGTCTATTTTCTTATACAGGTTAGGGAAGATTTCCATCATTATTTTTTCAAATAGGTTCTCAGTTCTTTGCTGTCTCTCTTCGCCTCTGGCACCCCCTTGTTGCAATTATTGTTATGTTTGAAGTCCCAGAGGCTCCTTATACTAGTATTATTTTTTGGATTCCTTTTTATTTTTGCTGTTCTGATTGGGTGTTGTCTATTTCCTTATCTTCCAAATCTCTGATTTTATGCTGTGCTTCATTGACTCCACTGTTGGTGCCCTATAAAGTACTCTTCATTTTAGTTAACATATTCTTCTTATCAGTTAATACAGTCTTCATTTCTGACTGGTTCTTTTTTGTTTTCTAGTTCCATTTTATGTTTCCTATCTCTTTGTTGAAGTTCTAAGTTTATCTACTCTTCCTCTAAGCTGATTGAGCATCTTTATAACCACTGTTTGAACTCTGTGTCTAGTAGATTGCTTGTCTCCATTTTGTTTAGTTTTTGTCTGGAGTTCTGTTCTGTTTTTTCATTTGGGACCTGTTTCTTTGTCCCCTCATTTAGGCTGTGTTTGTTTCTATGTGTTGAGTAGAGTTGCTACATCTCTTGAGTGTGGCAGAGTGGCCCTGTGTAGTAGGAGTCCTGTGGGTCCAGTTGCATAGTCTCCTCAATCACTCAAATTGGGCGTTCAGGGTAACCTACATTGTAAGCTGTATATTCCCTCCTGTTGAAGCTGGGCCTTCATTGTTGTTGGTACCTCACTGGGATTGACTTACCATCAGGCCAATCAGTTGCAAGGACTGGCTGTGACTACCATAGAGGATCAGCTATGCAGGGGCCCACCCCATGAAGCCCATCTCTTTAGTGTGTAACTTGTGCAGCTGTGGTTGGGTGGTGATTTGATGTGGTCTGAAGCTCTCCACTCTGTGAGATGTCTCTGGGGCCTCCCAGAGGTGCAGGCCAAGGTTAGTCACCAACTGTGCCTGGTCTGGGGATTCTGGGAATGAGCTTCAAAGTAATCTGCGGATGGCTGCTACTTGTGCTGGGTTTAGAGGTGCCCAGGAAAAGCCAAGCTGCAAACCAAGTTCAGCTGCCACTTGTGCCAGGTCTGAGGACAGTAAGAGAGAGCTACAAGGAACACAAAGGCTAGATGCTCCTTGCTTGAGAGATTTTAAAGAAAGTCTGAAGCATGAGCCAAGACAGGCCATCTGCATGGAAAAGCCAATGGAAACAGCTTGGGTAGGGTAGAATCTGATAAAATCACCAGGGTGAGGTGAACAGTGTTAGCCAGGTTGATGGAGACTCAAATATGGTGCCTACCTGCCAGCTCTGTTGGGGGAGGGCTGAGAAAATAAATAATGGTTTCTGACAGCATTTCTGATTGGGAGAAAGATGCCCTTGTCCTCACGCCTGACAACTCAATTCCCTCTGCCCCACCCCCTGTATGACCCTGCTGCCCCAGCACTGGAGCTTCAGTTGAGTGAGTATGAGTAAATCTGTAATGCCTGGGACCCTGGCTACCCTCTATGTCAGCCACAATCCCCACTGGTTTTTACAGCCAGAAGTTATGGGAACTTCTCTTCCTGACACTGGAATCTTTGATACTGAGGGGGCTGTCTGATATAGGACTGGGACTACTACTGCTTGGGTGGGGACCTCTGCAGCCAAGATATCCCTCCTGATTTTTATCCACCACACATGGGTATGAGACCAGCCTCTTCCAGGTCTCCAGCCCTCCTACTAATTTCATTGTGGCTTCTTCTTTATATCTTTAATTGTAGGACTTCTGTTCATCTAGATTTCAGGTAGTTCTGGATGATAGTTATTCTGTAGTTTAGTTATAATTTTGATGTGGTCGTGGGAGGAAGCAAGTACCACATTTACCTGTGGCACCATCTTGACCAGAACCCCTGCTCCTAAGTAAAACCTATTGATTTACTCATTTTTTTCTTTAAATAAAACATTATACAAAATCTTTGTAGAGTTGGATAATATTTTAGGTGATAAGATGCCATTGTTCTTTTATCAAAAATGAAAAATAAATTAATAGATATGTATTTTTCAGAGGAAACATTAAGGTATGCAAAGCATGCTGAATGCAAGACCTCTGTCACATAATTTAATAGACTAGAAGCAGAAGAGAAAACCATCCTTTTCATATGGATTTGGGCATTTGGAAGAAAGTGAAAAGGTCATTATAGATTAAAGACTATAAAACATCTTTAGATGTCTGACACAGAAGTAAGGGAAAGAAGGGAGTAATACTTGAGTGACTCAGTCTTAAAGCAGGGATCTCCTGAAACAGGGATCAACTGCTGATACTAATGCCTCCTGAACTGCCAAATATTTTAGTGACTAATAGCAATTATAACTGCAAAAGAATTGAATTAATATATTGGTATCCACTTATAAGGCCAGATGTTATCACATATGTCACCTCATTTAATCTTCATGAATCCTCAAGGGTTGCTGCCCCCTTCTTCAGCTACTGGAGTTGGAACTCAAAGCATTTTCATGATCTCTCCCCAACCCAAGTATGCATGGGTCACAGGTTAGATTCTAATACAGGACGAACTCTAGAATCCATACTTTTTTTGTCTCAATATAAGGGAATAACTCAGAATTTTAAGCATTTTAATAGGAAGACACTACTAAATTCTCCAATTCTTAAAAAAGCATGTTCTAAAAAGCTTCAGAAATCAATCAATCAGTTTGATGTACTTGGCTTAGTGCTACCAGTAGCTTTAAAGGAATTAATAGCTTCATTCCCTCAACTATGGTTTTAAATCATTAAAAAGGCATTAAAAAAAGACAGCAGTTTATATTTTAGGTATTTCTACCCCTGATTTTGAAACTCAACCTTTATTGGAAACATCCAGAACTTTCTATTCAAGTCCTTTTAATTTAGATTATGAGGTTAAAGTGGAAAGGACTTTCTCTCTTAAAATCTTAATGATTGCACATACACACAAACTCATATGCTTTCATCTCAATTTGTTTTAGAATGGGGCTCTAGTCTATATTTTTGCTGTCTTTTCTTTTATTTTAAAAAAGATTGTTCCATTATCAAGCATGCCTTATGTTTAAACAGCATAGAACATAACCAAGTAGGATGACATCAGTTTAACTCAATTGGGCCTTCCTGGCCAGACTTGCAGGTAGGAGAGAAGAGTACGAAGAGGGAGAAGGGTCTAATTATAGTTACCTGGGTACCTGGAGAGAATGGAGGTAGAGCTGCCAGGTACAGCAAATAAAAATGCAGGATACCCAGTTAATGTTGAATTTCAGATAAACAATGCATATATAAGTTACAGCAGAGATGGAGGCATGGGTAGAAATGCTTCTCTTCCTTGCACAGCCAAAAGAAGGATAACGACCAATTTAAAAACAATAAACAACCAGAACTTCCAGAGTATCAAACTGTGGAACTCTGACAACCAAGGTCATCAGAGTAAAGAAACATTTATCTATATCAATAGGAATGGTGGAGATGGGCAGCTGGGCACAGAGGACCCGCAGCAAGGTGGTAGACTGCACAGGCAAGGCAAGGCTGGCTGACCAGGAAACTAAAAATTCAAAACCTCTAGCTATAACACAGTGTGAGAGTTGTGCAGGTGGGAGAAACTCCCAGTCTCACAGGAGAGTTCATTGGAAAGTGGGGCTAGAGTGGACTGAGTAAGTGGCATTGTTCCCTTTCTGGTGCCTCCCCCACATATAGTGCCACAACAGCAGCAAAGAGGGTTCCCCGACCCTGGCAAGTACCTGCGCCTCTGCCCCCTTACAACATAACAGGTGCGCTGAGACGAAGAAATATGGCCCAAATGAAAGAATAGATCAAAACTCCAGAAAAAGAGCTAAGCGATGAGGAGGTAGACAACTTATCTGATGCAGAGTACAAAACACTGGTAATCAGGATGCTCACAGAATTAATTGAGCTCATTTGCAAAATGAAGGAAGAAATGAAGGCTATGCAAAGTGAAATAAAGCAAAATACACAGGGAGCCAACAGTGAAGGGAAGGAAACGGGGACTCAAATCAGCGGTTTGGAACAAAAGGAAGAAATAAATATCCAACCAGAACAGAATGAAGAAATAAGAATTTGAAAAAATGAGGAGAGGCTTAGGAACCTCTAGGACAACTTTAAGTGCTCCATCATCCGAATCATAGGGGTTCCAGAAGGAGAAGAGGATGAGCAAGATATTCTACAAATGAGTTCTCACAAGACTATCAGCTGATTTCTCAAAAGAAATTTTACATGCAGAAAGGGACTGATAAGAAGTATTCCAAGTCATGAAATGTAAGTACCAACATCCAAAATTACTCTATCCAGCAAAGCTATCATTTAGAATGGCTGGGCAGATAAAGTGCTTCCCAGATAAAGTAAAGTTAAAGGAGTTCATCATTACCAATCTTTTATTATATGAAATGTTAAAGGGACTTATCAAAGAAATACAAGAAGATCAAAAACTATGAACAGTAAAATGACAACAAACTCATAACTATCAACAACTGAACCTAAAAAACAAAAACAAAAACTAAGCAAAAACGACTAGAACAGGAACAGAACAGAATCACAGAAATGGAGATCACATGGAGGGTTATCAGAGGTGAGGGGGAGGGGGCAGAATGGGGAAAAAGGTACAGGGAATAAGAAGCATAATTGGTAGGTACCAAATAAACAGGGAGAGGTTAAGAATAGTATAGGAAATGGAGAAGCCAAAGAACATATGTGTATGCCCACAGACATGAACTAAGGAAGGGGGGGAATGCTGGGGGGATGGTATGCAGGGCGGAGAGGGGATAAAGGGGAGAAAAAAATGTGACAACTGTAACAGCATAATCAAAAAAATATACTTTAAAGTAAAATGAAAAAAATGCATATATATAATATATAATATATATTTATATTAAATTAGAAATATATATTATTCAGTATAAGTATGTCCCAATTATTCAATAAGACACCTATACTAAAATACCCATTGTTTACTTAAATTTAAATTTAACTGGGTGTCCTATATTTTATTTGGCCGTGCTAGATGAAGAAAAATATAATTAGCATTGGGTTCCAATTGCCACATGTCTTTTATGCACAGATTGTCAGGCTCCTCCTGGCCTAAAGTAGAGGTTTAAAATTGAGGCCGCTTTTGCTTCCTGCTTAAGAGTGACAAGCTATTGATAGCCAGGCATTGCCAAATTCTCATTAGTTTCTAAAAGTCAGGAACTACATTTAGAAAAAAGCTGCTCACTTACAGAGAGGTCATCTATCCAAGGACCTCAAGTACCAGGAACACAGCTGAAACCCAGGAAGCAAGTGAAAAAAAAAGCCTCTGAGCTCTGAGGATCCAAAATAGAAACCATGTGCTAAAGCTCTTGTTCTTTTCTCTGAGAAAAGGCCCTCAGACCTGCACTCAGTGTAATTTACTCATCTTTCGGACACCATCTGAATAAGTTTGCTTGTCTGATTCCCCAAGCAGTAGAGATAAAAAGCATGACATTACAAGGTGGGCAGGACTGCTAGGTAGACTCAGGGTCAGCTGCATAGAAGACGACCTGGAGGAAGAAAATACACCAAAATGTCATTACAGCTTATTCCTCAACAATAAGCTGACAAGTGGTTTTTATTTTTTTATATTTTTCCAAATTTTATAAAGTTTTACATGTATGGTTGTAATCAAGCAACACAAATGTTTTCAATATAATAAAATTTAAAGACTTGTTTCTTGACTCTCCCAGGAAAGCCCTATTCTTAAAACTATTAGGAGCATCTACCAAATGGTAATTATAAGCCCATTGTTTATTTGTCACATCTTTCACTGGACTGTAATTTTTCTGAGATCAGAAGCAGTGTTTTTGCAGCTGTGGAGCACTGATAATTAGCATAATGTCTAACACAATAAATGCTCACTAAGTATTTGTTGAGTAGTAAGTGGCTAAAGTTAAAATGCACAGTGCTTCTGCGGATACCTAGACCGCTTCTGCGGATACAATTGTCCACTCGTCAGTCTCCAGGGGGCAGGACTCCACTATAGCCTGCTTCAGCTGCTGACTATCATTATAATGTCTATACAGAGTCCATTATGCAAGTTAGAATTAGGGTTGTAGTCTCTGTTGCACAAAGCACAGAGGAGTATAATTCATTCCTGCAAAGTTTCTCTTGAGATGGTTAACATCTTTTAAAGTTTAGGCTTAAGTAGTTTCAAAAATTCTCCTACGTGGAACCCCACATGTAGGCGGAGGTCCGGCCCTACCTTTTAATTAAGGGTATGCACCAGGGGGGTGTGACCCTGCTTGTCAGAGCTGTGTGAGGGAGCAAAGCACCACCTGTGATGCTGGCTGCAGAAGAAGACCAGAGATCACATTCTTGAGGAAGAATGATGCTCTTCTATGTGTGACACTTTATGGGGCAGCTATACAGCATGTATGTCTGCAAATTAATAAAAAAGTGGCAAATGCCCAAGTTTAGTTTCCTTTGTAATCTATTCTTTTAAAGACCCCTTGTCAGTGCAACACAGACAAGCTGAATAAGATCTTAAAACTCAACTCTTTTCTGATTAGCATTTGTAAATGGAATCCAATTATTTCTCTCTTTGCCTAGTGAGTTGGATTCATCTTTATCTGTGTTAAAACTATGGCTATTTAACAGGGAAGAAATTTATGAGTGACTACATAGTGGATGTCCTGGCAGACACATCTGATGAGAATAGTATAACTCAGCATGTATTATTTTTGTGTTGCAATTGATTGTAAAGCACATTTTCGTTACCTGGAGTGGACTCTCAGAGCCAGGCAACAGTGTTGCTGTCCCATCAATGCATTTCCAAGCAGCCTGCTCAGCTTGCCCACAAATGCACCCAAGGCTTGCTAGCAGAATCCCTTCACTCTAAGAGACAGCTATTCAACATCAGGACATTTTCACTACAATCAACTTGAGTGTTTGTGCTAATGAGCAACAGGGCTAGCATGGGTAAATCAATCCAGAGATAACTTTCTATTTCAGTTCGTTAAATTTGACTCCATTTCCATGTCTTTAAATTCAGTAATTAGTTACCTGATTTGTCTTTTAGCTTTGTCTCTTTCTACTCCTGAAGGTTTTGCTAAACAAATAAACAAGAACAACAATAACAACAAAAGTAAGTCCAAAGCAGGCAAAAAGAAGAGAGAAAAGGTAATATATAAATGATCAGTTCCTGGATAATTATGGTTTAACGATGAGTAGGTACTACTTTCAGCTAACAAAAGGAGAATACTCTGTATCCAACAAACCTAAGAGACTCAACTGTAATATCTAGAAAGGCTGTAAACAAAAATAGCTTTAAGAAAGGTTTAGAATACTGTTTGATTTTTTAAATAGGTAGACCAATAATTTTTAAAAGAAAAAAGTATAAATTACATTCCTAACATTTCAAGCAAGTTAGTGAAGACTTCCTAAAACAAAATCCTTTGTGTCACTGACAAAGGCATCATAATGCTTTTGTATCCACCATGAAAATTGTGAGCTACAAAATGACTGAACTGCACTGCTTCTGCCCACAGCGCCACCGAACTGCGAAGACTGCTGCGCCGGTATCAGGAGACAGTTATTGTTACACAGGAAACATCGTGGCACCCGAGTTTTTGACCAATAGTGAGTCTGTTTGCTAATCACTTTCTGACCAGGGAACAGCGTTCCCAGCAGAGAGGTTCAAGCACCCCTTCCACTCCACTCCAGAGGTAAAGATGCTGATCCGGCACACGTCAAGTGAGGCGTATGCAGCCCCGAGCGGCGCACAGACCCAGGCGGAATCCTCTACGAAATAGTGAAGAAAGACAAATCCTTCATAACCATCAAGTAAATCTATACATACACAAAAACTGTGTTTGGAATAAAGGCATATAAAAGTAAGATTTGTCAGTGATAAGATCTTTAAAGAAACAAGCGTACATCCCAAAGTTGACTTTAAGACAAAGAATAATACAAAAGAACATGTTATTTCAGCTATGCTGGTTAAGGATTACCACAAGCTTCTTACCCAGGAATGGAGAGCCAAACTCCAATGCCCATATTTACATAGAGTTTTTCATTTTAAGAAATCATGGTAAACTCTCTATGGTTCTCATTATTGATTTTCAGGTCAGTCACTACTAACAAATCCATTTGTTCATTTCATAAAGAACCCACTGCTATGTCCCATTAATTCATCTTTGCTTTTACTTCCCTTGCCTTTGAGGTCAAATTTATAAAATCTTCTCTAAGACCAAGGTCCATAGGTCTACTACCTATGTTTTCTTCTATGTGGTTAATTGTTTCAGGTCTTAAATCCATTTTGCATTAATTTTTGTATATGATGACAAATAGCAGCTGAGTTTTATTCTTCTGCATGTGGCTTTCAAATTTTCTAAAAAGTACCATTTATTGAAGAGGCTTTCTTTTCTCCATTGTACGCTTTTGGCTTCTTCATCAGGAATTATTTGCTTATATACATGTGGGTTTATTTCTGGGCTCTCAATCATGTTCCATGGTCTGTGTGCCTGTTTTTCTGCTAAAGCCATGCTGTTTGGATTATTGTCACTTTGTGTTACAATTTAAAGTCAGGGAGTTATTAAATCATCTTCAAATACTTGGTAGAGTTTACCAGTGAAGCCACCTAGTCTTGGGCTTATACTTTTGGGAAAGTTTTTTAATGATTGTTTCACTTTTCTCACTGTTGAATGGTCTGTTTGGATTATCCAGTTATTCATGATTCAATCTAGGAAGGTTATATATTTCTAAAAACTTATCCATTTTTTCTAGGTTATTGAATTTGATAGCATATATTCTTTCATGGTATTCTTGTGTAATACTTTGTATTTCTGTGGTATCCATCATAACTTCTCCTCTTTCATTTCTGATTCTATTTGAGTCCTTTCCCTTTTTTCCCTGAAATAAATGGTACTATATCAAACTAAACACACTTCTGCACAGCAAATGAAACTGCCAATAAAACAAAAAGGCAACCAACTGAATGGGAGAAGATATTTGCAAACAACACCTCTGATAAGTAAATATTCAAAATATATTAAAAACTCATACAACTCAACAACAAAAACAATCCATTTAAAAAATGGACAGAAAACCTGAACAGACATTTCTCTCAAGAAGACATATAAATGGCCAGCAGATATATGAAAAGATGCACAATTTCACTGTTAGGGAAATGCCAATCAAAACTCCAGTGAGACACCACCTCACGCCTGTTAGAGTGGTTGTTAACAAGAGAAGTACCAACAAGTACTGGAGAACTTGTGGAGAAAAAGGAACCCTCATTCACTGCTGGTAGAAATGTAAACTGGTACAGCTACTATGGAAAACAATATAGAAATTTCTCAAAAAATTAAGAATAGAGTTACCATATGACTCAGTAATCCCTTTTCTGGGTATCTACCCCCCAAAATTTGAAAATATTTATTCATAAAGATTTATATACCCCTGTGTTCATTGCAGCATTATCCACAGTGGCCAAGACATGAAAACAACCAAAACATCCTTTGGTAGGTAATTGGATAAAGACAATGTGGTACATAAGTACAATGAATTTATACTCAGCCATAAAATGAAATACTGCCATTTGTGACAACATGGATGGGTCTTGAGAATATCACACTAAATAAGCTAAGTCAGATGGAAAACATCAAGAATCGTATTATCTCACTTATGTGGTATGTGAAACTAAAAGCAACATATGAACAAACCAGACACACAAACAAACAAAAACTCACATACGCAGACAACAGTAAGGTGGCTAGTAGAGGGAAAGGAGGGTGGAGAGAAGATAGCAAAAGGAGAAAGGGTCAAATATATGGTAAGGGAAGGAGATTTGACTTTGAGTTGTAAACATACAATAAAATCTACAGATGATGCATTATAGAATTGTACACCTGAAACCTATATAATCTCATTAACAAATGTTACCCAAATAACTTTAACTTAAAAAGCATCAGAGAGCCAAACACAAGCAAAAAATAAACCTAATAGCTAGGGTTCCTCGGACAGATCTCCAGAACGATAGACTCAATAAATACTTGCCGAATGAATGCATCCTGGATTTAGTACACACTCCTTACTAGACCCATGATTTTTGTGTTCTGAATAGAGGAAAACAGGTAAAAAGTAATCCTAATTCTCTTGCACATTACTTATTTTTGTCTGAGTTGCCTGCATACTAAACTATGTTTTTAACATTCAAGATAAAAGGAAGGCTGTGGGATAAATGTCCTAACAAGCTTCACCTCTCTGGCCTTGACCTTCTAAGTGTATTTTTGTCTGGTCTTGGCCTTTGGACAAGTGTCTATATAGAGCTCATCTTTCACGGCCTGGTCAGTCTGGCCGGACATAATGTCCAGTAGAGGGCTCCCAGAGAGACCGACTTGGCTCAGAAGTTCCTTTGGCCCATTCTATTGGCAGGGTTAAAGACTTCGGATAGGTCCACTCTGATCTTTTCAACTATCCCAGACCTCTTGTGTCCACGAAGACTTCTTTGTGTGTGTGTGTGTTATTTTGGTCAGGGGAAATTAGCAGGTATAATAGTTTCCTAGGTTCTCATAACAAATTACTGCACACTGGAGGCTTAAAATAAGAATATTTTTTCTTTCAGTTTTGGAGGCCAGCCTGAAATCAAGGTGTCAGCAGGGCCATAGTCTTTTCAATGATTTTAGGGTAGAACGCTTTCTTTCCTCTTCCAGCTGCTGGTGGCCCCAAGCATTCCTTGGCTGCATGTCTCCAATTTCACAGGGAATTCTCTGTAGTTTCACCTCTTCTGTGTGTTATTATTACATTTGTTATTGTTAGGGCCAGCCCAGATAATTCGGGATGATCTCATCTCAAGGTCCTTTAATTTAATTACATCTGCAAAGAAACTTTTTCCAAAGTCACATTTACAGAATCCAGTGGACGTATCTCTTGGGGACCACCATTCAAGTCATATAGCACGTGATTTAGAACTGCTTGTTCTCATAGCATCCCAAAACAATCTTGAAAGTTGAAAAGGTAAGCAAACTGATTTACATTTGGTATTTTAAAAACTTATTTTTTAAATAATCTGATTACCTCAATTTTTTTGTCTATGTCTTCAATTAATCACTTTAAGTTACTATTATCATTGTCTTCATTAATAGTTCATCTTCGTCAAGGTTTCTCAGCCTTGGTTCAACTGACATTTTGGGCTGGATAGATTTTTCCAGAAAAAGTCTACTCTGTTTATTGCAGGATGTTTAGCAGCATCTCTGGCCTCTATCCCTAGATGCCAATAATGCTCACCTAAGTTAGGACAATAAAACGTTGCCAAGGAATTGTTCTTGTTTGAGAACCAATGGTCTCCCTCAAACATTGCTAGATGGGCTATTAGAAATTATATAGAAACAAATACATTTTAGTAAAATTTATCTAAATTATAAATTTGATTTTCTTGGCTAATACTGGTGCCCTGAAAATATTGTAAAAATATTTTATTTCATTTCAGCCCAGAAAAAAAATGAATAAGTGGATAAGTAATATCCTAGTATATGCAGTTTTATTTTTTACTAATTTATTGACTGTGCTATTACAGTTGTCCTAAATTTTGTCCCTTTGCCCCCATCCACCCAGCATACTTCGTCCCCTCAGGCAAACCCCCACCGTTGTTCATGTCCATGGGTCAGACATACAAGTTCTTTGGCTACTCCATTCCCTATACTGTACTTTACATCCCCATGGCTATTCTATAACTACCTATTTGTACTTCTTAATCCTCTCACCTCTTCACCTATTGCCCCACACCCCTCCCATCTGGAAACCATCAAAATGCTCTCTGTATCTATGATTCTGTATCTTTTATTCTTGTTTGATTAGTTTGTTTTTTAGCTTTAGTTGTTGATAGATATGTATTTATTGTCATTTTATTGTTCTTAGTTCTGATCTTCTTTTTCTTAAGTAAGTGCCATTAACATTTCACATAATAATAGTTTGGTGATGATGAACTGCTTTAGTTTTTTCTTATTTGGGAAGCTCTTTATCTGACCTTCAATTCTAAATGATATCTTTGCTGGGTGCAACAATCTTGGCTGTAGGTCTTTGCTTTTCATAACTTTGAATATATCTTGCCAATACCTTCTAGCCTGCAGTTTCTTTTGAGAAATCAGCAGTCTTATGGGAACTCCCCTGTAGGTAACTAACTGCTTTTCTCTTGCGGCTTTTAAGTTTCTCTCTTTCTTTAACATTTGGCATTTTAATTATAATGTGTCTTGTAATGGGCCTCTTTGCATTCAACTTGTTTGGGACTCTCTGTGCTTTCTGGACTTGTATGTCTATTTTCTTCACCAAGTTAGCAAAGTTGTCTGTCATTATTTTTTCAAATAGGTTTCCAATTTCATGCTCTTTCTCTTCTCCTTCTGTCACCCCTATGATGTGAATGTTGGACCTGTTTTAGTTGTCCAAGCAGCTGCTTAAACTATCCTCATTTTGGGGGGGGGGGGAATTCTTTTTTCTTCTTGCTGTTCTGATTGGTTATTTATTTCTTCCTTATGTTCCAAATCTTTGATTTGATTCTCAGCTTCATCTACCTTACTGTTGTTTCCCTGTAAATCATTTGTTATTTAAATTAGTATGTCTTTCATTTCTGACTGGGTCTTTTTTATGCTGCTGAGGTCCTCACTAAGTTCCTTGAGCATCCTTATAACCACTGTTTTGAACCCTGCATCTGATAGGTTGCTTATCTCCATTTTGTTTAGTTCTTTTCTTGGAGTTTTGATCTGTTCTTTCATTTGGGCCATGTTTTTTTGTCTCCCCATTTTAGCAGCCTCCCTGTGTTTGTTTCTGTGTATTAGGTAGAGCTGCTTTGACTCTGTGTCTTGGTAGCATGGCCTAACATAGTAGGTCTCCTGTAGGGTCCCATGGCACAGCCTCCCCTATCAACCAAGTTGGGTACTTGGGGTGTGCCCTTTTTGGGGCTGAGCACACCCTCCTCTTGTAGTTGAGACTTGATTGCTTTTGGCAGGTCAATGAGAGGGATTTACACAGGCCAGTCAGCTGCAAGTATTGGCTATGATCACTGACCACCAGACTCTGCTCTCCATGGAGGATCAGCAGTGTGGGGGCAGGGTGATAGATCTGATGTGCTATGTAGCTGTCCACTGGGTGTGCAGGTTCTTGGGTTTCCTGCCTGGTGTGGGCCAAGGTCCAGTCCCTCCTGTGTTCTTCCTAGGGCCACCCTTGCATGAGCTATAAAGCAATCTGAGATAGGTACTACTTGTGCTGGGCTTGGAGATACCCAGGCAAAGTGAAGCTGTGAATCTAGGCTGGCTGCTACTAGTGGGGCCTGGGGACACTTAGCAAGAGGTATGGGGGCTGGGGGCTCACTGAGGCCAGTTGTTGCTTGTTTGAGAGGATTTAAGAAGTTCTGAAGCATGAGCTAAGACTAGCCATTCTTATGGAAAAGTCATGGTCAACAGCTTGGGTGATCCCATAAGTTGGGTGGGATGGAGTCCCAGTGTATGCACAGGATGGGGCTAATAGTGTTAGCCTGGTTGATTGGGTGTAAGATATGGCACCCACCTGCTGGCTCTGTGGCTCTATAGGGTGGGAGAGCTCAGAAGAAGGTCAATGGCCTCTGACCACTTTTCTGTCTTAGAGAAAACTGTCCCGCAGCTCCCACCTTGAAAACAGATCCTTCAGTTTCTCCCTGTATGCCACTGGTGCCTTTCAAGCTGCTACCCTGGTGCTGGAGCTCAGCAGGAGTGAGTTTGAGTAGATGAGTCCATGTGTGGGTTCTTCAAGGGGAACTACTTAGTACTCCAGCAGTTTCTCCCACTGACTCAATCCCTCCTTGTTTTTGCAGCCAGAAGTTATAGGGGCTTATCTTCCTGGCACAGGAACCCTTGGCTGGGGGGCGAGGTGTGTGTCTGGGACTCCTCACTCCAGAGATATCCCTCCTAAATATTTATCCACCACATGCAAATGTGGGACCAGCCCATTCTGCATCTCTGCCCCTCCATTCTGGATGGATTTGGTTTATTTAATTCTGTAGTTGCCAGACTTCCATTCAATTCAATTTCTGATGGTTATGAGTGATGGTTATTCTATATTTTAGTTGTAATTTTGATGTGGTTGTGCCATGAGGTGAGTTGTGTTTACCTACATTGCAATCTTGACTGGAATTCCTGTATATACAGTTTTAGATGGCCCAGACTACACTACAATACCAAGTAGCAGGAAAGAACATAGCTAAGAGAGTGATTTCTAATTTACTTATGCATTATTCAAGCATAGGCAGACATCTGCACCTTTCAACAAGAAAGGAGAATTTAAATTCCTTTAAACAGAGTTTGACAGACAAATATATGTGATATCCATAAATGAAATTAAATTGCAGAAAAAAATCTGTGTTCTATACTGAAGATGATAAAGAATAGTGATTAATCCTTCCTACTCTTAGGTTCAATATGGCTCATTCAAGTAGTAGCTCTATTATCAATTCAGAGACATCCAAGTTTGCTTATAAGTGAAAGCAAGATATTGGGTACAGATCTCTGACCTGTTATTATTTTCTATTTTAATAAAACACATTATAATGTATATTGCCAAAGTCGTCCCTTCAAAGCTGTAGCTACTTCAGTAAGCTATGTAACTTAGTAACTACAGAATTGTAACTGACCTCTTCTCTAAACATTTTAGATTCGGACGGAATAAGTGCCAGCTTAAGTCACAACAAGAATTCATTCTGGTCTGGAAATATATCTTATTTTGATTAACTGGGTTTTAATGTCCTTGTTTTCAGCATTCAAACCACATTTAAAAGATTTAATTTTACACCATATGAATATGCAGAAAATGCCTAGTTTTCTAAGACAATTCAAAAAGAGAATGCAAAAATATTTTGAGCAATGATAGCACCCCTGCAGTAAATATAAGTTTTCCTAAGGTAACCATTCTGAGGAGGGCACTGTATATTTGGATTTACAAATATTGATATTTTGTTTTTATAAAAAATTTTAAAATTATTTTATAGATCCCACCTGTGTATGACCCATTGGCTAAAAACTATCTAATAACAGAAATCTGATTTCCTTATAAAGTTTTAGCTAAAATACTAAACACAAATAATAATGATAAAGAATTTATAAGAGAGAATAACTTTGAGCTCCTTAATTGGGGGTAGCATAGCATGCTGGATACCATCATGAGCTCCTCCACTCACTGCCAGGATGCAGTTTTGACTCTGCCACTTACTAGCTGTGTGACTTTGGTTTTCAAATCTATAAAATAGGTCTAAGAACAATATCAACCGCATTGGGTTAAAGCATTAAATTAGTTAATAAGTGCAAAGCATGAATAAGAAATAAAACACTTAAACCTCAGAGATTCTCAGCTGGCCTTACTTTTCAACTCTTGGTTTGTCTATTAGTTTCATTGGAGATCATATTTTCTGCATTTTCCAAGTTCTATCTCAACCACTATTTACTTTCATTATATATTAAATCATATTGACATTACATGGAAATGATTTTGTTGGTACAGAATAAAAACTTAAAAATTGTTGTATGAATAATAGAAAGGGAAAGGGGGTAACTTTTGTGACACGAATCAAGCATGGAGAAAAGAATGTAGTGGTCCTTCATGGAGGTTGGATCCCATGGATGGGCTGGTGATATTTAAATTCCACCAAATGAATACTTTTCTTCTGATGCTCTTGACCACACAGCTTCTTTTCATTTATAGTATTCATTTGAATGCATTTTAAGGTGGATTTCTATGCTTAACCTCTTAATCTTAACATATTTATCAATTCCAATGGAAGATAACTTTTTCATCTCTCCTGATAAATAATGAATTTGATGTAATGGTTTTATTATAAATATTATCAATGACATATCAAAATGAACTTCTTGAGTACAGCTCTTTCTAAACCAAGATATACTGACCAAACAATACATATATTATATGAAAAATTCTGATCTGGGTGTTAGGCAGAACTCTGTGTTTAGTCAGTAATAATGTTCAAGCCTAGAAAGAAAAAAAATTTAAATTAATGTAGGAAATAAGGCTACCAAAATTTTCAGAGTAAGTTTACAAAGTATCCTTGAGGAAGAAAAACAAACCTGAGTGATTGCTTTGTCATTACCATAAGTTTTTTTAATGATGAGCTCTTTGATTCTAAGAGAAACAACCAATATAAATTAATATCATAAGCAAAATTTCCAGAGGATAAGCAATTTTCCTATTTATTAAGGTGTTTTTCAAAGACCCACAATGATCAAATATAATTTTGTTTTTTATCCGAGGACAATACAAGATGTCATAATGGCATAATGCTGAAATCTTTTCATCACATTTGTACAAAAGAGGACCCGCTGAAGCAGGTGAAGAGTCCTTACTCTCCTCACTTCTTTCCCAGGTGTGCTCTCTGCCCTGCTCTCCAACACTCTCACCCCTCAGAATGTCTGTTCTACCAGACTTTACCTGATTTAAAAAATTATTGGTGATTTTTGGTAAAGGAAGTATGTCTAGAATATATCAGGTAGGAGATCTAGAACACTAAAACTGAATAATAAAAAGACAGAAATCCAAACTAAAAAACGAGCAAAGGATTTGACGAAGCAACTCACCAAGGAAGACAGTTCAAAAGGTAAATAAGTATGTAAAAAGATGTTCAAAACCATTAGTAATTAAGGAAAGGCCAATTAAAAATTAAAGTAAGATACTGCCACACACATCCTAGAGAAGATAAGATTTTAAAATTGAAAATACAAGGTGCTGGTGAGCATGTGGACCATCTGGGGCTCGTACATTTTGCTAATGCGAATGCAAAGTGCTATAACCACTTTGAAACATAGTTTAGAACAGTAAGCATACACTTAATCATATGACCATACAATAGTTCCTCTAAATATTTGTTCAAGAGTAATGAAAACACATATCCTTGCAAAGACCTGTATATGAATGCTTTAGATTTTTTACTCATAATGCCACAACCAGAAATAGTCCAAACGTCTATCAGCTGGAAAATTGGTAAACAAATTATGATAATTCTATGCAATGAAGTACTACTTGGCAGCAAAAAGCCATGAACAATTGATGTAACACTGTGGTCAAGTCAAATCTCAGAAACATAATGCTAACTGGAAGAAGCCAGACACAAATGCTTATATACTGTGTGATTCCATTTATATGAATATCTAGAAAGAGCAAAACTCAAGGGACATAAATCAACGTAGTGACTGCCAGGAGGCTGAAGATGGGGAAGAGGGGCGATTACAATAAAGGGGCACCGCGAGAATTTTTGGAGTAACAGAAATAGTCTACAGCTTGATGCACATAATGGTTACATGACTGCATACATTCCTCAAGAATTATAAAACTACGTGGCTTAAAAAGGTGAATTTTCACGTATGTGAATTATAGCTCAATAAATGACTTTAAAAAATTGATGGAGTGTATTTGAAATTACCCACGCATTGTTGCATCAATAGTTCATTCCTTTTTGCTGCTGAGTAGCACTTAATTGCATGGAATTATCATAATTCGTCTCTCAATTCTCCAGCTGATAGATATTTGGACTATTTCTGGTTGCAGAATTATGAGTAAAAAATCTAAATCATTCATATACAGGTCATTGCAAGGATGTGTGTTTTCATTACTCAGGTAAATACTTAGAAGAGATACTGTGTGGTCATATAATAAGTGTACCTTTATTGTTCTAAACTATGTTTCAAAGTGGTTATAGCATTTTGTATTGCCATTAGCAACCTGTGACCAGGGGATTAAATAAGAATTATGATCATTTATTTTTGGTTTCTCATAATTATTTAGTACTGGATGTAACCATCCAAAACCTGGTAGCACTGTGGTACTTGATAAGAAAGTAGAATTTTCCCTAAGGTTGCTGCACAAATCAAGATGTACCAGGTTATACTGTGAAAGGAAACCTCAAATCCCAGTGCTTTAACATAGAAGACATTTATTTCTTGCTCGTGTGAGTTTCAGATGACTCTCTAGGTCTGCTGCTCCCATGCAATTGCTCGGTGGTCTCTGCTGGGCTGGTGTCCACAATACTACAGCTGTGCCATCTGTAGCCCACGCTCTCTTGGTCAGTGCAGCAGGGAAAGCGAATGCTTACAAAGGCCATTAGTTCTCTGGCCTGGGAGTGATGACACGTATCATCTTCTCACAGCATTTTCCCAGAAGCTTTTCATGTGGTCCAGCCCAATTGCAAGGGAGGGCAGTACGACTTCCCCCTTTGTGACAGGAAGAAGACACCCAGATGAGGTTAAGCACCAGACCCCTCTGACAGAGTTCATTTCATTTTATTCCACTCTGTATGTTGTGCTACTTGTTACTCAGATATCCATTCATTCTATTTTGGGGCTGGCAGGCAGCAACACGGTCCCCGGCAGAAGCAGTATGGTGGCATATTCTTGCCCTGCATTTTATCATTTCACTCTCAACACTGTTGGGCAGAGCTGAGGGGCAGGGAGCAGCGAATGAAAGCTGCCAAATCTCAGTGTTTTGTCCCAGAATTTCCTATTGAGTTTTGTTGTGCATGGGCTGATGGAGATTAGTTGGCACACTTCTGCTTAGTGTTCTTCCCTTTGGGAATTGGGGAGCAATTTACGTCATCTTTTAATGACAGAAAGAATGAACTCATGTTAGATATGTTGTACAATGTGCTCAACGTTTCAGATGGCAGTCTGATCTTCTGAACTTTTAGGGGCCTAATACACACTCAAGTCATTAGAAATCCCTGAAGATACAAAATACAAGAATTTAAAAAAAAAAAACTTTTCCATCACTCATAGGAGGAGCTTGCAGGTCACCATGGATTAAGTCCCAGAATCTGTGCACTGTGGGGAGAGTTCAGTTCAGATCGTTGGTGAAGGGGCAGCTTCCACAGAGGTGAGAAAAAAGCTGCTGGAAATGGGGCAGTGGGCCAATAGTGGGGCAGGGACGTGAAAGACACAGACATCAATCTCAATCCAAAAATGGTGTTTTTGAACAGCACTGAACTTCAGGGACATAAAAATTAATTTAAAATGGATTAAAGACTTAAATGTAAGACTTGAAACTTGTAGAAGAAACTGGAAAACAGCTCCTTGACATAGGTTTTGGTGATGATTTTTTAGATATGACACTTAAAGCATAAACAACAGAAGTATGAAGAGTGTTGAATGACAGAAAACCAAAAGCTTCTGCACAGCAAAAGAAGTCGTCAACACAGTGAAAAGGCAACTTACACAATGGGAAAAAATAGTTGCAAACCATATATCTGATGAGGGATTAATATCTATAACACATAAAGAACTTAATATGAGTCAATAACATAAAAGCCCACACATAACCCAATTTAAAAATAGACAAAGGACCTGAATAGATATTCCTCTAATGAACATACAGAAAATGTTAACAGATATGTAAAAAGATGTTCAACATCACTAGTCACTAGAGAAATGCAAACTAAAAGGACAAGGAGATATTACGAATGCTTGTTAGAATAGCCATCATCAAGAAAACAGGATATCAAATACTGGCGAGAATGCGGAGAAAAGGGAGCCTTGTGCTCTGTTGATCGAGTTTACATTGGTGCAGCCACTATAAAAAACAGCATGGAGGATTCTCAAAAAATTAAAATAAGAGCTACCACATAACTACAATTCCCATTTCTGGGAATATGTCTGAAGATAATGAAAACACTAACTCAAAAAGATACTTGCAGTCTTATGTTCATCGCAGCATTATTTGCAATAACCAAAGCATGGATACAATCCAGGTGTCCACCGATGGATGAATGGATAAAAAGGTTGTAGTACAAATATTTATATATTTATATATGTGAATATTTTTAGCCATTAAAAATGAGGAAATCCTACTATAAAGCTAAGTGAAATTAATCATACAGCAAAAGACAAACACTGTGGGATGTCACTTGTATGTGTAATCTAAAAACAAAACAAATTCATAGAATGAGAGGTCAGATTTCTGTTTACTAAAGGACAGGCATGGGGGAGGAGGAATGGGAGGGAGGTGGACGTAAGGTGTACACTTTTGATTATAAGATAAGTAAATATTAGGGATGTAATTTACAACATGATGACTATAGTTGACACTGCTGTACAATGTATAAAGTTGTTAAGAGATTTTGCTTCACTTTTTTTTTGTTTCTTTTTAGTGCATCTATACTAGAGGATGGATGTGAGCTGAACCTATTGTGATAATCGTTTCACAATATATGTAAATCAAACCATCATGCTATATGCCTTAAACTTGTACATTGATCTATGGCAATTATTTCTCAAAAAAAAAAACCTAGAAAAAAAAAGTTCGGTGGTTCTTGAATTTATCATTTTTCCTTAAAAATGAGTGAATCATTATCTTTTCAATCCATTATAAAGAGTGAATGCAATAAATAATGTGGTCAAAGGAAGGTCCTTCAGTATAGACTGAACTCTCATGTTCTTAACAGTGATAATTTTCCTTGAGACAAACAATAACAAAATGTGTAAGTGTATGCGTATACAAAGGGGTGTGTGGGTGTGTGTCTGTATGTTATCCAAGCACATGTAATACAAGCATAAGTAGTCATAAAGTAGTTAAAGGTAAAAAAAAAAACCTTTCAGACTACCTAATAAGTACAAGGAAGATGGCTGCTTTGATCCCAAGTGTGTGGGGGTGGGGGTGGGGGGTGGAGGGCCAACACATCTGACACATAGTAGATGCTCAACAAACAGTCGATGCATAAAGCCATGAGTGAACAACTCACTGGTTGAATGGGTGAACAAATAAAGATGACTTAGAATCTAGTGGAAAATAGAAATAACTATACACCAGCATACAGTTTGATAAGTCCTGTGAGAGGAAAAGTATATTGTGCTAAACATAAGACGGGTCCCTGATTTCAATTTCGAGGGGCTACTGGAGTAGAGATGAGAAGGAACTGTATAATCAAGTTACAATGGGCATGTTTTCAGAAATGAAGCAGTCACATTTCTATCCCTTGCAGGGCTGTGTGTAGTAGGAAATAAGGACAGGAATATAAGTTGTGGAAATCCAACTCAAAAAGGCTACATTTTAAAGTCTGAATTGGTTGCAAAGAGAGACTAAGGATTCTTCCACATTAGCACATCTGCCTTTATTCAAGAAAGTGGCTACCCTGAAGCTGATCGACATACACAACAGCAAAGAGATCACAGAGCAAGGCAACCAATGACGAAAATCAAATTACGGGAGAATCAGGGTCAAAACTGGGATACACCTTTCCCTTTCGTTGTTCATGGCTAAACAAACGACACTAGGAAGACCAAGAATCAAATTTTAGTTACAGATGAGCGCTGCTTCCAGGCATCCAGGCATTTCACGATGCGTGTGCAGACAGGCTTCACACATTCAACGCTCAGACATTGACTGAGCATTGTTCCATCTACACTACGTACTCAGTCCTTCTCAAGTAATATTTTTGGTTGTTGTTATGAAGTCTATTTTTTTCAAAAAGCTTAGTTACTCTTAAACATATATTGGGACCAAACAAATCCAAACTACATATGCAGTTGAGTCCTGGTAACTCAGCCAAGCCACCCAACTGTTAAATGGTCAAGCTCAATCAAGTTCTGTTTGGTCAGATCTGTTCCCGATGGAAGGTGGGCCACAGGATGTTCAGAAGTAAATATGTGCTCAAATAGCTTGGCTGTGGAGCTGCCATGTAGATTCCAGGACTGGGAAAGGACATCCCACGGGAGTCTGGTTTGGCGATGGAGCCCAGTAGCACTAGGACAGAGTGAATGCTAAGTCACAGAATCCACTGGTACCACACTGTGATGGGTGATGGACCAGATTTTGCCGTAAGGGAGCGAATGGCTGCAGGGTCCAGTGGGAGAAGCCAAACAGCTGTGACTTCCCTAAAAAAAAAGGAAGTCGGAAAAAAGCATTCAGCAGTGTCACACTGCCGTGGGCACGTTAGAAGACGGAGCTTCTCTTCTCATCTTCACCTTCATCGTTAGAAAAAAAATTAAACACCATTGGTGAACATGAAACCTCCCAGATTTCACCATTATTTTCTTATTTCCAAAAATGCTTTGTCTTTTCTTACTCAAAATGTTCATCTATATTTAAAAATAATGTTTCTTTCTTGCACAAAAGATTTTTCCTGCTCTTTGAAAAACTTTGCTCCTTTTTTTCCATCAATTAACATTTGCAGGGAAATTTAACATTGTAGGACACAAATCAGGTTATATATCAAGTTTACTCTTGGTGAAATTATCTTAATACTTGTAAGAAATACATGTCTTTGGTTAAAAGCATGATAATAACTAGTGATAAATGTATTATTTAATATCTGGTGTGTCATTGGAGAGTGCCATAGGTAAGTGCGGATGATGAACAAAAATAGACTTGTATTCAGAATAACTGGCTATCATCCATCAAGCTATGTGTCCTTAAAGAAATCACTAAATCGATCTATACCATAGCTGCCCTACAGGTAAAACAGAAACGATAGCCAGAGCCTTAACAGATGGATACGTTTAAAATAATGTGAGTATAAGTTTGGGAAATTTTATGTCACTAAATATGTTAGATATTATTCTGTTATCATCATAAAAGGTAGAAAATAATTAAGATTATCTTTAATTATGTCTTTAGACTTTATACAGTCGTCTTCTTCTTTTTCTTCATCTTCTTTTGTTTTTTGTTGGAGTACTTAATGGGATTTTTCCCCCCCAAGATGCGCTTTGTAGTGCATAGGCCCTTAGGAAAGATAGATTACTAAAGTGTTATTTATATTTTATTTGTTGTAGTAAAATTCTGAGATTTCCTAGGTTTGTGAGTGACTTAGACTGTTCAAAGGGTAACCACAACTTTGTGCAAGATGCCTTTGCACAAAGGTGGTTTCGGTGCTTTCCTGCTTGAAATATTTTCCCACTGTTAGTTTTCAGCACTTACAGAGGCCCTGGGCACCACGCCGACCATCACCACTCATCCCAGGGTCTTTGCTAGGTACACTAGCGCCCTCTGCTGGAAGAACCGCAGCAGGTAGCCTCAGAGCCCCTTCTCAAGTATGGGTTTCCTGCAGCTCCTCCTGTATCATCAGAATCTTCATTAGGGATTTGGTGAAGGGGTAATTACAGAGGTTTGAGTATGTCAGGTGCTTTGAGTAACATGATAAACAAGCATCTGACTTAGTAACTTGGGAGTACGTTTCAACAATGCTTAATATAAACTGACTCACATTTTGGAACACCCATGCCTTTCGATTGACTGAGCACACTTCACTGGGAAATCCTCAAGTCAGAGAACTATTTTATCTCCCATGAATTAGAAACGATGGTCCCTGACAGTTTAGGATGATCTTCCAGCAAGATGCAGCTTATCCTTCAGAGTTAATCAGACACTGACTGGTAGGTGGGCCATACCCTGTTATTCTGTTATCAAGTATTTATTGAAAACCTACTATGTATCCATAAGTCTTTTAGGTAGTAAGGATACAGAACCCAACAACATATTTTTATGAAGTTACATACCAGTAACCTTGCATCTACTTGTGACCTGCTGAAATAGACGTTCTGATAGGAATACCACTCATACAAACCATACTGGTTGGCCAGGACTTTAGTGTTTCAGGGATGCAGGACGTCAGTGCTTCACGAAGTCCTAGGCAACCTGGAATGAGTTGGCCACTCCAAATACCAGATTTCCCACCATCCAATATTGTAACTTACAGTAGCATTCATTGAAAAATAACCTTTTGATACCATTAGGTTCATCACTAACACTATTATTCTGAACAGTTTTTCTCATTAAAAACTTGTTGGGACTTACATACTATCTATGAATAAATCTAGTGACTTGCCATTTATAAAGCATTTTCTTATATACAAAAGATGCTGAGCAAGCCTAAACATCACAAATACAAATTTGCACCATGAAAGCCAAGAAAAATAGGTGCTGGAAAAGCCAAGTTCAATCTTATAAGACGCAGAAAGACTTTAAATTATGTAGGATGAAAGATCTTAGAACAAAATGGGAAATTAAAATCTGAAAAGGATAGTTATTGATCAAATCTATGAGAAAGACAATATCCATGAGTCAGGGGATTAGAAAAATCGTAAAAACTTAAAAATGAAAGGAAGGATTTAAAACTCATCTAGCTCTTCCTATCCAAATAAAAGAGTTTCTCCTGGATTTTGGGGTCATTTATTTTCTGGCATGTTATTCCAAAAACTTAGTCTATATTTCTCACTGATAAGAGTAACCCATGTTTTATTTGAATATGGTCCTCTTAGCTCTCATCATTTTGACTTAGGATTAAAGAAATAACGCTTCAAATATCTATGTACTACAAGAACTGAAAATAAGGTTCAGCATTATTTGCTGCTTGATAATATCTGCTAAAATCAAGAGGGCCTAATTACAAGTTCATTTCCCAACTCTGCTCCTGTGAATAAGGTTTTTAGTCAATCGCCCTCGTTAGTAAGGGAACAAGGCACAGTTCCTGTTTATTTCTGAGTAGCAAACTTCAGTTCTCTGCTAACCTGCAGAGTGTTCAAACAAGCCCATTATATTCTCCTGTGGGAACCAGATACCTCGCTCTCTTGATCACAAAGCTGCCTCCCACAGCTCCTGGTTGTTCACAGTGCTCCTGAGTGCAACACCCACATGCCCCAGGCGTGTGGCGTTCTGCTCCCCAGGCTGTGAGTGCATGGGGCTACTAAACTGCTGACTATCTCATCTGTTCGGTGGGTGTTCAGTGTTGTATGTTTGACCATCCCCGTAACCCTAGTGTGGGAATCCCTCGTTCACCAGTGGGGTCAAGAGGAGGAAATTAAAACAATCCACACCTCTAAATTCTTATACAATGTTACAAAATTCTTTTTGTTTTTCTCACTTCCAGTGATTTCCACCTTTACCCCACAAAAACCACTGGATGAAACTAGCAAATTACTAACAAGACACTAGAATAGATGTGTTTTCTATTGGTTGCAAAAAAGGATCCCATAACCATAGTTGGGGAGTAAATGAACTCAAAGCTTTTAAGAAGATAGTTGCTAGTTGAGAAGTAGAAGGAATGATTACTGGAGAGTAGTCAGAAATTATTGTAACCAAAGAAGATCTGAAAGGAAAACATCCATTTGTTTAGCAATGATCCTTTGAAAAGTAATATACAATTCTAAATTTTCCATGATAAGTTAGAAGATTAAAATTCAGAAATCCACAGATTTTCTTGTCTATTTTTATTAATGGTTTAATTCTTCTTTCAAGCATGTCAGACATTATTAGAAAAAAATTGACCAACTGAATTCTTTATACCCTCACTTTGTATCTTTCCTTCCAGAAATTGATGAGCCTATGCATTGTTTAAGGATGGTTCATAAAATGTTCGCAGTGGGAAGGATTTAAAAACCTCCCTGGGGCTGAAAGAAGGAAGTGAAAAGGGGGTTCGGTAAACTATTTGTGGAGTCAGGTGTAGGTGTCAGGCTTCTAACTCTCAGCCCAGTTCTCTTCCAGCTCCTCCCTTCCCACCAAATTAACTGAAAATTGATTTGGTGTCTTGTCCAGATTTCTAATGTAACCGTTTAGCATAGTCATTGAATGACAGTGTAATACATTAAGAAAGCAGTTTCCTGGTTAACCTGGGTCAGACAACATTTCTTAGAGAATCTGAAGAATCAATACAAATTATAACTATTAAGAACATTACAGGACTCATGATATCCATTAATTATGCTATTTGGTATCTTTTAAATTTATGAAGTGTGAAATGACCTATGGTTAAATACCAATGAGCTATAATTACACAAATATCAAACCTCCACAGGATCAACCCAGACCAGGATTTTATCTGTGTGTTACCTGCATGCACATAACCAGGCAAACTCTAAAGAAGAACAACATCAACCAGCAGAAGCACGAGTTGCAAGCCAAAATTGAACTGCAGACAGAGGCCTGGGAAACAGAGCCTACAGCAGTAAAACGTTCTTCTACAAAAATGAGCCAAAGTTGTGAAGGAAATTCTCAATTACAAGAACAGAAGAAGGAGGAGACACCGGTTTTGTGTACCCTGTGGCCACTTCAAGAAAATGTTGGCAAATAAAGATGAGAAGTCCAGTTACTTTCTCTAATGCAGGTATCTTCCTTTTTGAAAATCCGTGCTACGTCATGAAATTCTATTTGGAGGATTTTCCTGAAAAAAAAAAATCACATTAACATATAAGTGTAGGAACATTGCTGATATGTCTAAATGTAGTTAATAATTCCTCTGATAGCTATGTCTTACATGGAGGTTTTATTGAGGTTATAGTTAAGAAAATGAAAGTAATTTCACATACCTTCACCCTAGAAGAAACCTCACCTTCCAAAACTAAGACCAGTGAAGGAAACGAATGAGTAGGCAGGACTCCACAAGTGGGAGACTTTCCCAGCCAAGTTTTGTGACAGCCAAAAAGACTAGGCCATTTCCAAAGGCTAACTCATGAATTAATGGTGATTTATTACTCAGGGACCTGACATTATTTAAAGTAAATTTAGCACTATCCTTATCACTTCAAGTTGATGTTATTGCCATTGGCTGGAAGGAGAATACAGATTACTCAGGCAAGGGCCGCCAGCCAATCCTGACCTCTAAAATGCCTCTCCGCCGGAGTCGGGAGGGTTCTGGAACTCTAACATCCCCCAAATTAAATTATGTGGGAAGGACCTTTGCTTAACAGTCTTCTTAATCTTGGCCATCTTACTTCTCCCAAATGTATGACTTAGCTTTTTGAAAAATTCCACAAGAAAATGCATGATGAAAATAGAAATAACCAGAAAAACAATTTGAGGGTAGCAGTATATTTGGATTTTATAGTTTGAGTTAAAAGAACAGCACAGATTTGATTTAATACTTACCAAATAGTAACTATAAATACAAATTTTTAATAGGTAATAATTTAATGAATGTATTAAAGAGAGATGACAATCTAACATATACAATGTGACAGTATCTTTCATCGGCTTCTGTGACAAACATAAACCCTAATTCACAACTCTTGGGTGCCCAAAGAATCCACGGTGCAAAACCAATAACAGGAGAAAATATTAAGTGCCTTTTATACTTTTTAATCATCACCTATTGACCTTCAACTTCTGCCTACCTTCAAATAAGATGCCTATACCTTTACAGCTTAGTGCATCTGTCAGATTTTACAATTAGACTGTCAACGTTTTGGTGCTAACCAGGAAACTAAGCGCTCACAACTTTTTTTTTCCAAATTTACTAAATTAATCATTCAGATTCAACTGGTAGTCACATCAGATGCCATCACTAAAGAAGGGATTCAGCCTCAGCTTGGGAAACCCACTGTTGTGACCCCTTTGAGCAGCTGTGACTTACATAGTATTTCCACACAGTCCCCGTGGTAGAGTCCATGAAAGTTTACATGCACTGGGCTTTTGCTATGTAGCTCTTCTACAGATTAATTCACCGTATGGTTTTCACAATAACCTTGTAAGGCAGGTACTATATTATCCCAACATCTACAAATAACAAAATCAGGAAACAAGTCTTAAGGAATTTACAAATAATCACAGTACTACGACACTGGAGTCAAGCTGAGATTTAAGCTCAGATTTAAGTGAAGTGGAGATTTAAGAGGTAATTATCTATTGCTGCTTAAGAAATTTTCCTAAAACGTAGTGTTTTAAAACATTGATCCCACAGTTTCTGTGATGCGGGCTTCCTTGTGGTATACTGAGTCCTCTGGCTCTAGATTTTTCACAAGGATGAAATTACAGTTACATCAAGGTTCAGCTGAAGGTGGACCCACATCCAAGCTCGGGTGGCTGCTGGCAGGATTCTGTTCCTCACTGGCTATTGGTCAGAAAAGAAGGCCTCAGGTCTTGAAGGCTGTGGCCTGGAGGTTGACCGTTGCAGGCGTCCCCACAGGGCCGCTGGTTCCAGAATGAGCTAACAAGAGAGCCTCAAAAAGAATGTGAGCAAAATGGAAGTCATTGTCTTTTACAACCTAATCTTGGAAGTGATATCTCTTAGAAGCAAATGCTTAGGTCCAGCTCATACTCCAGGGGAGGAAATAGAACAAGCTGTTTATATCAGGAAGCAGAGATCATTGGAATCCATGTTAGGAACTACCTGTCATATCAGGCATGCTTTTGAAAAGCAACTTTTAAAAATTTATCTTAAGCCTCATGAGAGTAATTTAAATATCTGTGCTGATGGTACATCTCTACCTTAATCCTTCTAATGAGTTTATAAAACCACCTTTATCAGTCATGTATATACTACATCCCTACAATTTTGTGTATTTTTTTGAATAGCTATTAAAGAAAAACTCTGAATTGTGATTCTTGTGTGACTTACACAGCAAATAATTCAAAAGTATATTTTAACTTACTATATAGCTTTTCACTCTGACTTTAAAAGAATATAACCTTATAGATCATCTATAAATTTCAAGAAGTGCTAAATATTCTCTATAATATTATGTATAAACCATATTAAAAGGCAACATTTTAGATGCTGGAATTTTAATAAAGTTGACATAAGAAAGACCAGAAAGTAGAATGAGCATTGTTTTCTTCAGTCTTTGCCTTTAATGGACTGATGAATACAAATTCAAATACAGGTGAGCCGTGCTCTGCTCCATGGGACAGTGAAGGGATTTCCTCTATCTTTAAATATATTCATTTAACCACTTATATACATACATATGCATATAAATATAAAACTGATCTTCTCTAGGTTGTGAGAGAGCAATCAACACCTTTGTGAAAAGTTTTACATAATTAATCCATCCTAGTCTCGATTTCAATTATGTCTTTGGGAGGGAAAATAGTGATAGAAGTTACTGAACTAGAATTACTATCAAAAATCAAAAAGTGTGACCATATTCATTTAACCACCAGCCAATTTAATTTAAAGCAGGACTATTCAACAAGAATATCCTATCGGCCATTCATTATATGAATTCTGGTTTATCAGATCAATAGCAATATAGCATCTTTAAAAAAAATTCATGAGACATTTCTATCATGTACTAAATAAGGTAGTGGCTATTTCTTGTGAGTTGAATTTTTGAAATTAGCTATCAAGTCTGCCCTTTCTCCCTTCCTATTAATGCCAGCTGAACAGTTCAGGAGACCCCATGACCATCCTCACTTCTAACACCAACTACAAGTTCAGGGATCTCCAGGACCACCTTCAGATTTGATAATTTTCAAGAAGGACTTCTAGAACTCAGAAAAGCCACTAAACTCACCACTCCAGGTTATTACAGCAAAAGGATACAGATTAAAATCAACAAAGCTTTACATAAGACAGGACTAGGAGACACCAAGGTGCAGAGCTTCTAGTTTTCCCTTCCAGGTGGAGTGGCATAGACAGCACCTATGTCTCCGAGCAAAGATGTATGACAATGGCATGGCATGTTGCCAACTAAGAAAGCTCACTGGAGCCTTAGTGCCCTAAATTTTACTGGAGCTCAGTCACATAGACATGACCAACTTCTCACATGGCTGACCTTTGTCTACAGCCCCTCCCCTGCCAAAGCGATGCCACATTGCCTAAGGCCCTCCACCGCAAATCACAGTGCTAGCATAGACTATCTCCACAGTCCAAGGCCATCAGGTGAGCAAAGACACTCAGATAAGGCAGACGTTCCAAAGGCTTGGAGATTACTTCCCAGAAGTGAGAGCATAGGTCAAACTTCTCTTTGGGAAAAGTTAATTCTTTACTGCACACTATCCAAGATCATTTCTGTTCCAAGGGTATACTTCTTGGCATTCTCAAAATACTCCATCAGTGTCTCGTATTCCCAGGTGATGCCTTTACTTTTGTTGGCATCTGTGCAAGAGAATCTGAAGCCTGACCTGTCTTCTGTTCCAACACACTTTGCAGACTTGGCTCGGTTTTGTGTTTGCCTCTGATTTCCATGGTATGGCACCAAGCACACCTCTGAAAAAACACCTCCTAGCTCTTCTCAACATCATCCATTTTTAATTTGCTCTTGTTGCATGAGCTATAAGGTTCCTATTTGGAAGCTGGACATGTGGTTCCCCTCTGGGCATATTTTCAGTCAGTACATTATTGCCTTAGCTTGGGTTGTCCCAAAAGTAGCACTGGAAATAAGAACTTGTATGTAGGAGGTCATTTGAAAACGATTCCAGAAAACTAGAGTGAAGTGCAGGACATGTGGGACAGATAAAAGGGAAATCCAATGTGAGAGTGTGATTTTGAAATTGCTGCTGTGGGAAATGGTGCGTTATTCCACTGAGACCTCCTGAGAAGTCCACGGAATGCCTTTCACAGTTGCTCACCGGAGGATGGACAGGCAACATCGATCTGTTGGCTTATATCCACTATTGGTCAAGCACTACTCTGTTGAAATTTATTCCAGTCCCAGTCTGGCGTTGGAAGAGACTGGAGCAGAAGTCAACGGCATTGCTCCCAGACAACTGCAGTGTACACTGTAACTCTCTGCTCCAGGAGTGTCTGCGACAACTCTCACCTCTATCAGTGGTTTACCAATGTCGAGGATTATCTGAATCACCTGGAGAGCTAACGAATTCATAGAAGAGAGATAGGATCCGTTTTATTCTTACCAAGTTTTCCGGGTGATGAAGATTCTTATACTGACATTTGAGTGCCTCTTATGGTACTCTCCATGGAGCCCATAGGGAGAAGGCAGACTCACCAGGAGTTGATCTGATGTTAATTTGCCACCATCAACCTGGACGGGAAGGTCCAGAGTGTGCTCCCCAATGCCCTTCCCTGTCCCCAGTTGTGCTGGCTCAGTTCCTGTAATTGTTGCTCCTGCGTGTTCAGCTAGTGCTTTGACACTCTATCTAGCTCTTGCCAACTCTCTCCCTCAAAGGAAAAGAAAATTACATTTAATGAACATCTGCTATGAACTAGTCCATTTAATACACATTTTACACACATTACTACCTTTTATTCTCATGATGGCCCTGAGAAGTAGGTGGTATTATGCACAGTTTTCAAATGAAAAAATTAAAGCTCAGAGAGATGCAAAATTGTATGTCTACCACTGACAAGAGTATAAAACAGGTCTATTCGACTGCAAAGTCCTCTCAGACCTACCCTACTCTTGTCGTTGTGGAGAAATAGTAACAAGAGCTACATCATCTCTACCCAGAACACACCCATGCACTCTTTAACTTGGAAGAGGAAGACACAAACCCCACTAGGAAAACATAGGTATCTTCCTGCAGCAAATAGTCCCAGCAAGTTTGTTAATCAGAATACAGATCCTCATAAAGCAGAAAGGTGATAAAATGTAACAAATTTCATTCAGATTTCTTGCTGGTTTTATCAGAGATGTTTGAATTTCTTTGGGAAACTAGAAGACAACATTTATTCTTGAAGTTTGAAAATTAGGACTGAACTTCACTTATTTATTATTCACATATTTTGAAAGAATTTTTTAATTATAAGTTTAAATGTATTTTAATGTGTTTAAGAGAGAGTAAACATGTGTCTTCATATTTAATGGCAGTTTGAGCCACATTTTATAATATGTATTTTCATTCTGTATATTCTAATTGGAGCTTTCTCATTTTCTGTTATCTCTTTTAGCAAAAGACAGTCTTATGAGCATCACGTAGCAGATTACATATAGTGCTTCCTGTCTCAAAGTCAGCAACTCCATTCACTCCAGTACTCCTATGTCCATGTGAATCGTTCATCTTTCTCAGAGCCACTCCAGACATTCTTTAAAGCAAATGCATTTGGTATATTACTTTGTATTTTTCGAACACACAGTAACATAGGTTTTGACAGCTTATTTTCAACAGCTAAGCGTGAAGTCATTGTAAAACAGTCTATAGGCATTTCGTCTGGTGTTAATGATCTGTTTGGACTCTTTTTTTTCCCTACAGTGTCTGATGTTTCTCTTTCAGCTTCTGCTGCTGAAGATAAGATGACATTTGATAGTTGGGTTCATCTCCTGAAAAGTTTAATTTAATTATAGAAGGGCCTGATTTGCTAGATTAAAAGGTCAAGTATTATAAAATTCATTTTGAAGGCAAAGATTTGAGAGGGCTGAGCAGTGCAAAGTTCATACAGTCAGATGAGAGCAAGATACTCTAGAAATATAGAAATGAGGCAAAGATAAAAACCAGAGGCTATTTTCATGGGAGAAGGAGAGATGCATTCAAATCAATACAAAGGGTTGTATATAATGCTTATGATGCTTTATTGTAAGTACCTTTTCTTTTTGTTTGTTTTTTTTTACTTTTTGAGAGTTTTGCATCAGGGTAATTTGCAAAAAAATAAATGGCAGATTTAAATGGGGGGATATTGGGACAACTGTAATAGAACAACAATAAAAATAAATGAACGAAAATAAATGGCAGATTTGGAACTGTCTTAATTTTAAAATAACACAAGATTCTGAAGGATAGCTTAAGTCGAAGTGTTCCTAGATAGATAGCACAGGCCAGACCTCCCAGATGCCATCCCCTGCCTGCCATCTTAACTCAACCACCACGCACACAACCCACTGAATTTTTATTGAGATAGAGTGTCTTACGACTTGAAAAGGTGGCAAAAAAATCCAAATAGCTACGTGTTCTCTCAGCCCCCTGTGAGTGAGCCAACGTTAAAACGGGAAGTGCCTGAGTAATGAAGCCTATGCCCACGGCGTCCGGGTCGACTCGACCGGGTGATTTTGAGACAATTTGAAACAGTCGAGTGACTGCCTCATACCAAAGAACAAAGAACGGCAGAGGTACAACAATTAGAAGTGAGTTCAGGACTGCAGGAGCATTAATAACAGAGGGCGTGAAGGAGAGCATGTGAGAAAGGCGGATGGACTCTCAAAGTCTGGCTTCATTCCATAGATCAAATGTTGATCAAAGGATAAAAGAGGATCAAAAATGACTCAAAGATTCCTGGCTGGAGCTGCTGAAAAAGGGGCCGCTTCATTAGTCAATACGGTGTGAGGAATGTAAGGAGCAGCTGGCATTTCAGTTCCATTAAAAAAAAATCCTCTGACTTATCGTCGGTACTAAACCTGTGCCTGCGTCAATACTCCCACGCAGGAATTTTCACTAGCTGGTGAGACAGCACAGGCAGACGCGCCAGCGAAACCTGATCTCCTCCCCACCCGCCCCACCCCACGGTTTAAGCACTGGTTACGAAATCCCTGGATGAGCTCAACATGTAGATGTAATGTGCCTGCACTTCTGTCATCCGTTTGATGCCACCAGGCCTTGCGAAGTCTGACTTGAAAAATTCACAGAAACTGACTTGGACAGAAGTGCCATCAAATGGATTGAAAACTGGCTCAACGACAACAAACAAAGGATGATGACAAATGGCAGTGCAAAGAACAGAAGTCGAGTTTTCCATCAGAAAACCGTGCAGTGCCCTCCTGAGTCAGGATCTGCGTTCATTTTTGACCCGTAGGGTGTTATCTACAAAGGAATGAAGAGCATGCAAATGGAATCACAGCAGACTCTTGATAGGAAGGAAGGTAAATGTTAATAAAAGGAGAGTCACATTGGGTCAAAGAAATGCTAGGACTATAGAGGGGAAAATCAACTAAAAATTGACTGTAAGTGTGAGAAAATGACAGGGAGAGATTTCCCCCCAAGTCAGAGATTTAGAGCACACCTGTGGAGCAATTCAAAAGGTCCAGTGTACCCAACACTGGTCGTCTCCCATGTTTTCTGTGGGTGCTCCAGTATTTATTTGAATAAAATGATAGAGTTCAGGCCAATATATATCCTTAAATTTTAAAAGTTTTATAAAAATGATATTTATTTATCCCCAGCCCTCCTGCTTTTAGAACCTGGATCTTTGGGTGTAGGTTAATTTGCATAATGATTTACTAGCTGAAAAATCAGAAAAGTAAAGACTTGGAAGCATTTTATGATGAGGCAACCAAAGTAGAACATAAAGAAAAAAAAGAAGATAATGCAAATGTCATTTCCATTTTTTGCACCTGAAGCTTATAATGTGAAGAATAAAAATTTCCCACCAATGTGAAATGAATCAATTGATTACATATTGACTGTACTTCTAATAGGTGTTGAGTTCTTTACTAAAAGGTTTTTGTGAGAAGGGAGTTGTTCGAAAGTAAAATTAGAAAAATAGGACAGTGCATGGCCTTATCTCAGGAAGTTGTGCTCACAAGTAGATTCTTTGAATTTCTGTGCTGTAAAGAGCCTTAGAGTTCCTTGGTCCTGACCCCGTTCATTTTGGGTAAGAACTGGAAAGCACAGGAAAATAGGACTCCCTGACTTACAGCGAAGTGACCTGGCAGAGAACCGATGGGGGTGTCTGCCAGATGCCTCCACCCGTGCCTCCAAGAGACCTTGTGGAATCTTTTGCTTCCCACATGCTTCTGTCATGCTTCAGAGCTCACTCCACACTGTCCTCGCTGGCAAGCTGGGACAAGCTCAAGCAGGCACGAAGTGCGTTTCCTAGGCATCCATTTTGGAGACCTGATGAAGCTTGCTGACGGGGTCTGGCCACGGGCTGTGACCCTGTCAGTGTCCCTTTTCGTGCCAGGTGAACAGCACTTTGAGCCAGAGTCTTTCAGAACCTTGGAGCCACCTAATCCCACAGAGCTTTTCATTCCTGCTGTCCTTGGCCTCCACACAGACGCATGCCGTCTCAGTCGGATGTCCTCGCACATTCTCACCCTTGTCTCACTCTCCTTCCTCTCCCATGAGCCATCCCCCACCCCCACTCCATTTTCCTGTCAGCCTCCTGGCCTCACGTTCTCCCTCTGCCTGCCCTGCCTTTCCCTGCAGGCTCCACTTGGTGAATACCCACTCCCCTCTTGAGAGCATCATCCCCTTCTCTACAGAAGAGGATCTCTGCCTGCCTCCTCCTAAATTCCTTGCCCCATAGAAGTGACAAGTCCCTCCATTTTTGCTTCCCTTACGGGGCTTAATAGGAACAAAGGTGGAAGAAATTGTCAATACTATGGAGCAAGGCAGCTATCATAGCTTCCAAAAGGTTAAAGAATTTCTTTGTTTACATGCCTTCCCCACTAGAATACAATCTCTCTCTGGGCCTAGACCTTGTTTTGTACAGCCTATTGTATCCTCAGTGCTTCGAACAGAGTCTCCTAACACATAGTAAGCACTTACTAAATATTTAACTAAACAAATATCTCTACTGAAACATTAGCTTCTTGGAGGAAGGAACAATGTCTCCTTTCCCCACCACTTCATAGTTCCTAGAACATATGCCTGGAACATCATATTGAATTATTTCCACAATGCCACTGAAAAACCTTATTCTACTGTAAATAAAGTCTCTTTTTCATGCATGCATGCACTTTACCCAGTTCCTCCTCAATCACACACTTTACTGGCTCTCGTTTACCGGCAGCCTTCTCTATTTGTTCTCTTGAAAAGAGGCCACTCATCCACCCAGCCTCTTTTACCTAAGATCTAAGGTCAGCCTAGTGTGAGATTCCCAGTTCAACTCAATAGGCAAAATTACTGGAAAACCAGTCAGTACCCCCGTTGCCAGTCAGCCTGGGGTCCCCGTCTCCACCGCAATGGCTCTGAGGAAGGTCAAGTGCAATGGACAGTAGTTAGGCCTATTTCTGACTACTTCCAATTCTCAGCATGTATGTTTCTCAGCTTCTCTGAAATATCTGACATTTGCTACATGAAACATTTTCCTCCCTCACCTACTTCTTTTCCTCCTACCTCGCTGCTCTAACTTTTGCAGTCTTTGCAAGCTCTTGGTTTCTTATTTTATTCTTTGTCACTGAGTTGTACCACCACATCATTAGTTAGTCTTTAACCTTCTACCGACTTTCTTGCATTCTCTCCAAAATATCTGCTGACCAAAGCAAAGCTGAAGTCATCAAGAAAAGCCAGAAATCCCAGGGCTGGCTAGCTAGGCCCGCTGGCAGGAATCACATAAAAAAGCCAACCACCACCACTGAGAAACCTGTTTGAGCTGGAAAGACCCTAGATGGTTCCTGAAACCCCTTCCAAAGCTACCTTTTCATGAACTTTTCTCATTAGCATACTAAAAATCATGCAGGGTGGAGATTTAACGTTAAAATGGGACATGTGTTGTATGGCTGGGCATGTTCCAAGTAGAATATGTGTAGGAACTGCCCATGCTTGTTGTAAAGCAGAGAACTCTCCACCTTTCCTAGGGAATCGTTACCTGTAAACCCGTCTACATCCACCCTCCTGCCCCCCTTCACCTTTTAAGACTCCCCTAATGCCGCAGAATTGGGGAGGAGGGGTTTAGAGCACATACTCATCCTTCTCCATTTCTTGGCCAAAGAATAAATTTTCTAACTTGCTTTACTGAATACTGTCTTGCCCTATTAGTGTTACACCAGGCAGAATAATTTGGGGTTTCTGTCTGGAAGGGCTTGGTGACATTTTATCTAGTATTTTGCACTCAGACCTCTGAGCCATATTCTCTGGTCAAATTATCACCTTGACAATGATGAATCTCACATCCGCTCTTCTAAGGCACAGCGTTATTCATCTGTCTGTCTTATGAAAGCCCCTCTTCGATAATCGAAAACACTTCAAAATCAACCTTTACACACTTTCAGGAGCCAAGGAGAGGACTGGAAAGGAGGGGAAAGATCTTGATGTTCACACCTGAATTAAGAATGGAAGAAAGTTTTGGGTATAGTTCTAGGGCTTGAGAGAGGTGAAAGATGGGTCAAAAATGTAGATTTTTATGACACTATTCCTGAAATTCCAATAAATCTTGTATTGCATTTAAACATTTTTGACTCCAAACTTTGTGTCATTTAACTGCAATGTCACAAAGAGACTGGATTGTAGTAGACCTGTATATAATTTCCTGATATGCCCTTCCAACCTCCACCTGGATATCAGTGACATTTTTAAGATAAAAACTTAAGAGTGCTTTGTTTAGCCCTGGCTGGTGTGGCTCAGTGGATTGAGTGCTGGCCTGAGAACCACAAGGTCACAGTTTGATTCCTGGTCAGGGCACATGCTTGGGTTGTGGGCCAGGTCCCCAGTCAGGGATATGCAAGAGGCAACCATGTATCTCTAGCACATTGTTCTTTCTCTCCCTCTCTTTCTCCCTTTTTTCCTCTCTCTCTCTAAAAGTAAATAAATAAAATCTTTAAAAAAAACAATGCTTTGTTTAAAATATTTTAGTGAGTTTTCAAATGGTCACAAAATTTCATTTTGCTAATTTAGGCATGATTGTTCTTTGAAACGTGACTTTAGCCGAAGCATTTAACCAAAGCTTTAGACATTACCCAGAGCTAAAACCATCCTGAATAGCTAGAAGTCCCCTGAAAACATATCACCTTGCATATGATTTTCTCCTTCTACTTTAAATATTCTCCTTTCCTTCTTCACATCACTAATTCCCACTTGTCTTCAAATTCTGTCAAGGTGCTCCTAAAATGCCTCCCTTGGCACCTAAATCTGAGTCAGATGATAGCCCCCAGCATCCCAGTAATCACGTCCCGTCCATTCCATGGCCCATCATTCCTTCCTCCTCCTTGAGTCAACACTACCAGTTTGACATTTGCCTGCAAGAATTCCTTTCAGAGCATTTATAAACTGCATTCAACAAGTACATTAAATATTTATATAGATTTTATAAAATTTGATCATATGTATTATAAAGTAGACAGGGGGAAATATAGATAGGGCTTTTCTCAGCCAAAAGATAAATGAAGAAGACCTGCTATAAGAGATAGTAAAATATACTATCTCAAAATGTAAACTGAGCATTGTGGGTATATATGAATTTTCATACAGACCAGTGGAACTGTGTAGAGTCCATAATGCAGGGAATTAGAAATACTCTAAAGCCAACATTAGAAAATCAGTGAATTAAGAATAAGATTTTCAATAAAGTGATAAGTAAAGCTACCTAATACGTGAAAAAAAACTTAGGTCCTACTTCAAAACATACAAATATTTCATATGGATTAAAATCTAGATAGTAAAAATAAAACCATAAAGTACTTGAAAAAATAAGAAAATTATTTTATTACTTTAGAGTAAAGAAAATCCCTTCTTAGTGTAACCTGAAGATTAGATTTCTTAAGAGAAAAGACTAAATAGTTTGCTTAGAAAACTATATTTTTTCATGGGAGGTATTCTTTTAAATATTGTGAAATATGGCTTTTCTGCCTTGCCTCCGGCCATTTCTCAGTAACAATGACACTAGAGCTATTGCTTCAAATACAATTCAAAGAAATCTTCATAGGTCATCAATATTGACCCCGATCTTAATCTCCTTTATTTATTGAACATCTCAGGATATTGAGATTTATCTTGTTTATGGAATTTATCCACTTTGAAACTTCGTGATTTTTGGAAATTGTTTTTTACTCTTTCATTCCAATCCTTATGTTAACCAATGTTTTTCACATCTCTCTCTTCATGGATATACAAAACAACTAATTCCCTTTCTTCACATGAAGCATAGTTGTGAATTTCAGAATTTAGCAGCCCTGATTTTCTGTTTGGCCTTTTTCTTTAATGCTAAGTAATTCTGTTTCCTATTACTTTCCTCTGATGATGTGTTAAACACATCAAAATGCCACCTGAGTCCTTTATTACTGACTTTTCTCTGGTCAAGTAACAGAACAGGAAGGGCAGCCTGAGATGAGAATCTAAGAATCAGAAGTTGTAAAGTATTATTGAAGTTTAAAGCTTGAGAATCAAAACCAAGAGCCAGAATCTTGGCTCCAAGCAATGGAGGGTGAAAATAGCTCCCAGAACCGTAGGATACATAGGCCAAACCAGCAGACAAGTGCACCCAACCACAATCTCAAGAGAGATTACTTTAGGAAAGCAGGTAAAACCAGAAGGTCATGATAGAAAGGTAAACATTTCTGATAAACGTAAGACCTCAAGGACAACTCATGTATCTGAGGCACTTGGAGGATTTAGAAGACAGAAGAATATAAGTAACATGAATATGGTCAGCCCGAGCTGCCAGTAAGGGCCAATATAGTTCTTTCTGTCTTTTCGCGGTCAGTTTATACTAACTACTGACACCCAGAGAATTCTGAGATTTCTCAAAGTTCTCCTGTTCTTTTAAGGAACAAAAGGGAATGTGAGGGTAACTTCAGTGTAATGAAATATAAGGAACTTATCCCCAAAGTTTTTTTATTTGTTTAGAACAGAGCTCAGCAATTTTTTGCCTGTAAAGGGCCAAATAGTACATATTTTAGATTGGCATGCCATACAATCTCTGTTAAAGCTATTACACTCTGCTCTTGAGGCACAAAAGTAGCCACAGACAATACACAGAAGAATGGACATGCATATGTTCCAAAAATTTTTATTTAGAAAGAAAGGCAATGAATTTGCTAACTTCTGATCTAGAATTCGGTTGTATTAGGTATTGTTGCTTACAATTATTACATCACAAGCTAGGTTTTGAGAATACTTTTATTACATAAAAGTTTATATTATAAAGATATTTTTAAAAGAATTTGATCTATGATGTTTTAATAGTGCTTTAACGAATATTAAGTGCAAAGAAATTTGATTTTGATTTTCATAATCTCTCATTTAAAAAGTAAAGACTGATGTGTCTTTTTAAAAAATATTATCATGGATATATTTTACTATAACTTATTAGGAGATCTCTGAAGATCAACTGCTGTAAGTTAAGTGCTGGGGATTTTATTTTAGGGAAAATATTATGAAAATATGTGCATGGTAAATATTTTAAGACAAGATGATTCTTAAGAATAATTTTATTACAATGTGAAATCTAACTACATGTTAAGAAGTCTGGGATGAGCAAGCAAAATATAACCAGAGACATTGAAATTAAGAACAATCTGACAGTAACCAAAGGGGAGAGGGGAGGGGATAATGGGGGAAAAGGGGGAAGGGATTTCAGGAACAACTATAAAGGACTCATGGACAAAACCAAGGGGGGTGGAATCAGGGGAGGCATGTGGGGAAGACTGGGATGGGGTGGGAGTGGTGGGGGGAAGATGCAGACAACTGTACTTGAACAACAATAAAATTTAAAAAAAGAAAAAGAAAAAGAGATTTGATATGGCTCCGGGGAGTCCTGATAAATCAAGTAATAAAGTTACTTCAAAAACCTAAAAAAAAAGTCTAAGATAAGAACAGAGATTAAAAACAAAGATACATCTAGCAGTATAAACAGTACTGACCGTTTTATAATATATACAAATAACAAATGATTATTTTGTACACCTAAAACTAATACAGTGTTAGATGACAATTGTATCTCAATAATTTTTAAAAGTCTATGAATGTGTCATTTCTATTTCAAATCTGTTATTTGATATTAATTATGAAATAAACAGCAACAGTAAGGGTGAACTTACTAAGCATGTTATGCCCCCGAGACAATGAAGATCAGTAAGGTATATTTTTAAAAAGTGGTGTTGAAAAGTGCCTTTTGCCAGTTATATGTTTCATCTTGCATTGCAGCCAAAATAAAAAGCATTTACTTATTTTTGTTTGCGTGGTTTCCAATTAAAAATTGCTCTCTAATTCCATCACCCTACTCAGGATGCTAAGTAAACCTGTGGAGACAAACTCCATGAAAGAGTTCAAAAAGCCAAGTGATCAATTACTTCCCAAAGGAGCAGGATATTGCTTATTGCCTGCAGTCCTTTAAAGAAAACAAAAAAATTAACAAGGGAAGAACAGTGAAGAAATGGTAAAGGTCCCAGAGTGTATCAACCGTCTACAAAACAATTTAATTTTCTCAGTCAAGACATTGCAGATGATAATGAATAAATCATGCTTCTATTTGTTAATATGCTCCATCGGGTTACTTGTTTTGAGGGAAAATAAGGGCCCTGCTGGGAGAGTATTTTCTTTTATTCACTAGCATAACTTTTCAGCATTTCTACTTACTTATGAGTACTATGTTACCACTTTTCATATTTCAAGGGCTAAAAGAGCAAATGAATTCAAGTTGATCACAATTCAGTGTAATGAGTATTTATTGAGTATCTGATATGTGCCTGGTAACAGTCTAGATGATTGAAATACAAAAGTGAACCAAGCAAAGGTCCCTCTCTCATGGAACTTACAATCCAGTAGAGACAGATAACAAACCATAAGCATAGAAATAAGCCAATTGTTCAGTAGACTAGAAGATGGTAAGTGTTGGTGAGTTCTGAAGCCTGGGGCAGGGAGTAGGTGATTATGATATTTGGTGGAGGTTAAGAAGCAGGCTCTCTGAGAACATGAATCTGTGAGCAAAGACTGGAAGGAAGCAGTAAGTCAGCCAAGAGCATATCTGGCCAAGAACATGTCAGACAGAGGATGTAACTAGAGCAAAAGCCCTCACGTAGGAGTGTCCCTGGAAAGTGGGGGCAAAGATAACTGTGTCTGGAGTTGGGTAAATATTAGTGGTGTAAGAAAGGAGTTTATGCATTATGGGATTAAAAGATTGGTGTCTGGGAGATACTTTGGATAACTTTAATGTCTTTTCCTATGAGTAGAATAAAGATCCACTGAAGGGTTTTGAACGGAAGACCTGCAGTGATCTGACTGGCTTTAACAGGATCATTCTGGATTTCACGTTGAGACCAAACTGAAGGATAGAAAGATGAAGACCAGTTAGAAGACTATTGGCATGATCCTGGTAAGCGATGATAGTGAGTCTAGGTGGTAACAAGTACTGAGATTCTGAGTAGGAAAAGAAGATGCATTCTATCGATTGATACATTTGAGGACCCTACCACCAATTGAATTGTGTTTATTAACTGCACCACCTACACGAGAACCCCCATAGCTCATAAATATGAACTGCTTTTTCCTGATATTCCTAAATAATTGGATTGAAAAGTGTTCTAATTCAGATTCAGAAGAAAACAGAGATATTGTTAAGAATGTTGAAAGGATGGTAGACAAGGCTAGAATAATTGATTAAAATATTAATAAGGCTGAACAGGTGTGATACAAACATCAGAAGCTAGATTATCCCAATAGTATAGGATATGGGACAAGGTAGGAAGATAGAAGTCATGGCAAATCCTAGTATGTAGCTTTACCTAAAAATGTATGAAAATTATATGCAAAACATTACTTTTAAATGTTAAGAAGAAGGGGAGCAAAAGGGGCGTGGAAATGGGGAACATCTGTGATAGTGTCAACAATAAAAAAAATACAGTAAAATAAAATCCTTAGCATTCAAGATTTAAAATGCATCCAGGATAAAAAAAGTTAATCATAATGGATACATTTGGTAATGTATTCATCATCTATCACTGGGTAACAAATTATCCCCCAAATTGCCAGCTTTAAACAAACATTTACTATCTCATAGCTTTTGTGGATTAGAAATACAGGCACAGTTTAGCTGGGTGCCTCTGAATCAGGGTCTCTCATGAGATGCCACCAGATATTAGATGGGAGACCCTCAGTCATCTCAACTCAGGGAGAATCTGCTTCTGAGCCTTTGGCATGCTTCAGATCCTCATCAGTTCTGATCCTCGGACAGCACTTCCTTTTTGTGTGGATTTCTCCATAGGGCTATTCACAGCACCGCAGATTTTTTTCCCCTTAGAAAGGTCAGTGGAAGAGAAACAAATAGAGAGGAAGAGTGAAGGAATCTGAGATGGAAACCAGTCTTCCTGTAACCTAGGAAATGACATCCCATCACCTTTGTTGCACTGTTTCTATAGAAGCCCAAACTCAAGAGGTGGGCATTATACATGGACATGATTACAAGGGGGCCAAGAACACTGGTGCCATCTTGCGATTGCTTACCCCACATGGCACACGAACGTAGGCGATAGGCGCCTGAGTAGTAGCTGCAGCAGACCCGTGCACATCTTCAGGAACTGGCATTCTCCGGCAGCTAAATAAATCTTAAATCCCAGCCCACCTATGTGGTGACTAATCAATTTCCATTACATGCTCTGCGTGCACTCTTCCATTCATTGCTAAAGTCTGAACATAACAAAATTTTATAATTCTAAAAAACAAATATTACAGTAAATATGATTATAATGCTGAGAAAGATTATGCATAATGCATTCCAATAATAATCTACATTTATTTCCTGAATACCCTAATGCCAAAATATCACAATCTCTTATACCTCTTGTAGAAGACAAATAGAAGTACCCTTTAATATTTTTCTGTTAGAAAATTATAAATCATTTAAATTACTTAGTGAAGATCAATAAGAAAAAGCAAATAATTTTTTTTCCTTAAAAAAAGCCATGATATTTTTTTATATTGGAGTGGAGACTAGAGAATGTGTAATTCATTGCTTAGTACCTACATGCAATTCTTTCATATCTTTGTCTTTAACTAATAAATCAATAACTATTCTGGAAAATACTTTCAGAAATGTTTCTAGTGTGGTAAAATACGCATGACATAGCATCTATCACTCTAATTATTTTTAAGTGTAAGTTTCAGTAGTGTTAAATGCGTCCACAGTGTTGTGCAGCTAATCTCCCGACCCGTCACTGTGCAAAACTCCCCACTCATTAGGCAACCATGTCTATTCTTTGCCCCACGACTCTTGGCAACCACCATTCCACTTTTGTCTCTATGAGTTTGATACTTTGGGTACCTCTTATAAGTGGAATCATACAGTATTAGTATTTTGTGACTGACATTTTATTCAGCATAATGTCTTCAAGGTTCATTCATATCGTAGCACGTGCCAGAATTTTCTTCTTTTTTTTATATTTTATTTACTTATTTTTAGAGAAAAGGGAAGGGAGTAAGAAAGAGAAGGAGAGAAACAACAATGTGTGGTTGCCTCTCACACACCCCCAGCTGGGGACACGGCCTGCATATATCATTGTAGATACATTTATCCATTCATCCATTGGTGGACAACTGAGTTGCTCAGTGTTAGGCTAGTGTACACAATACTATTATATACATGGGTATACAAGTATCTCTTTTTTTATTTTTTTAATCCTGACCCGAGGATATATTTATTCATTCTAGAGAGATTGGAAAAGAGAGGGAGAGAGAAAGAGAAAGAGAGAGAGAGAAACATCAGTGTGAGAGAAACATCAATTGGTTGCCTCCCGTATGTGCCCTGGTCAGACTGAACCCCAAACTTAGATATTCGCCCTGACAGGGAGTTGAATCGCTGACCTTTTGGTGCACTAGACAACAGTCTCACCAACTGAGCCACACCGGCCAGGGCTACAAATACTTCTTTGAAACTTGGCTTTTAATTCTTCGTGTATGTAGTCAGAAGTAGAATTGATAAATTAAATGATTCTATTTTTAATTTTTTAAGCAAACATTCTACTGTTTTCCATATTGGGTGCACCATTTTACATTCCCATTGACAATGTGTAAAGACGCCTATTTCACTACATCCTTACCAACACTTGTTTTATTGATAGTATCCTTTCTGGTATATGTGAGGTGATATCTCATTGTGATTATGATTTGCATTTCCCTAGTGATTAAGGAATAATATTGAGCATCTTTCCATAAGTTTTTAGGCCATTTGTGTATCTTCTTTGAAAAAATGGTATTCAAGTCCTGTACCCATTTTAATTTGTGTCGTTTTGTTGCTGTTGCATTGTAAGAGTTTTTATATATTCTTAATATTAATTCCTTATTAGATACATGATTGCAAATATTTTCTATATGATAAGTTGCCTTTTTACTCTATTGATTTTGTCCTTTGAGGCACAAAAATGTTAAATTGTGATGTCTTGTACTGTTATTTGTTTTACTAATAACAAAGAAAGAGGTCTCTCTATATATAACTTAGAAATTATCAGTGTAGTGGTCATATAAGTTTGAGTCTAAATTGGGCATTTGAACTCTCTATGTATATTTTGATGACCTATCCAGGATCCCCACAAGTTAGTCTACATGAAGGATTTTGAGTTGCTTTCACATGTACAGTGGAATATTAATTTCACATAATATTAGAAGAGAAGAAGATAGGATATGGAAAAATTTATGAGGCTGGTGGATTCACGTAGTCACGTAACACTTTTGAGAACAGTCATGCATCACTGTGAAGGGCAGTGGGTTAAATCATGCAACCTGTGATTCCTGCTCAGCACTTGGCACGATCCAATTACAATATACATTTATCAAATACATGCTGTTTAGTCTTTACTTTATATTTTCTCGACTAGATGTGTGTGCTTTGCATTTGACTGTTGGGCTTGCAGAGAGCAGAGGCCATGCCTGAATAACCAGACAAGGCAGACCTGTGTTTCACAAGGTATGCTCGATGATAGTGACAAAGATGAAATTTCAAAGCACTGCCCACCTGGCCACTGTGAAACAAACACTTGGAGAAGCAGGCAGAAAGAACGTATAGAGGTCAAACCAAATGAAAAAAACACTGGGCCAAGTGCAGACAAGTATGTAAGGACATCGGGGAATCTACCTTCTGTCCTAATCTTGTTACAGTCTGAGAGCCTAAAAGGAGCATCTCCTAACTTTTCTGACACTAATAGCCTAAGTGAAGGAACTTGATTTATATTTAGTTTTGATATCCTAAGTTCCTTGCCTTCGTTGGCTTTATTCTACCTGTGACTTCCTCCTTTCTTCACATTATTAAATCGAAAAGCTATTAGAACTTATGATGTGTTGGAAACATTAAATGCAAAGCAAACAAACAATTGTTGCTCTAAAGGAACTGACAGGCTAATAGAAGATGAAAAGTAAAAAATAGAAAAGTACAATAGAATGTGACAAGTATTTGATAAGTAAAACATAAATTCCTGTAAAAGCATAAAGGAGAATTCCTAAACCAACACTATAGTCTCAAGAAAAGCTTCCCAAAAGTAAGACTTGAATTGTATGCATATTTCAGCCAGAGTAAGACTATAACTGGGGTGGGGGTACAGTGGAAAATTCAAGACAGAAGGAAGAGGCTGTGCGAAATTCTGGGGGAGAGAAGGGAGAGAGGAGGAGAGGAGGAGAGGAGGGCGAGTAGTGTCACAGAATCAACCCTTTTATACTGTTACAGTAAGGGCCCATTTGGGAGCCCAGATACTGTTACCAAAACAAGCCCCTCCCCCCGCGGCCTTTCTGTCACTGTGGGTTCTTTGCCCGCTGCCAGGTGTTAGGAATTGTGGCTCTCAATGCCAGAGTTTGGTGGAAAGGAAAGGAACTATTTATTCAAAAGTTATACAGGTTTACAGTAATGGCAGAATATCACCGTTAATTTTCAAAGTCCCTTAAAACACCCACCAGCACACACAGTCCTGCCTTCCCCCCTTTGCCCAGTCAGGCCAGTCTCAGAGCATGCCAGTCAGAAGTACCACCTCCAGAAGAAAAAGAATAGAAATGCACAGCTCACTTCTCCCAGTTCTTCCCAGTAACCCATGCTCAGCTGGGCAGGTCCCCCACAGTCTCCAGCACCATGAGCTGTGTTGCCGCCGCAATCTCCAGTCTTTCCGGTTCCTAATCGAAAGCCACGTGACACCTTCTCATGGCCCACCAGTGAGAGTCCTTTCACCCTTTTTCTTCCCACATGGTCTTGCATTGTCCTTTGTCCCTCATGGTGGCCCACCTTTTAGTTTAAATACCAGCCTGGAACCTCCTCTGTAACTTCATTTCCAACTCCTTCCACAGTCGGCTACATCAGCTAGCACTCCAATATTCTCTGCCATTCTTGGCTGCCATAGTTATTCTGGGCAGGCATGGCCTGTGGTGTGGAGCAAACCATATCCAAGCTCTCTCGCAGGTGCTGTAACCTGGGGAGCTGCCTCCCAGTTATATCATGGGTTAAAGTCATGCATGCCTTTCTGGCTCCGCTCAGGCTGAGAGACTAGCCTGCTGTTATTGACATGCAAAACAACTCTCAATCCCTGTGCTGCTTTTCCCAGCCCCCAAGCTAGGCTTGTGGGTGGGGGGCCTGCTCTTGGGCCTCTCAGCCTACACCCCATTACAGTAGGAGGAGAAGGAGGAGGAGGAGGGGGAGGAGAGAAGGGGAGGGGAATAGGGAGGGTATAGGCAGAAGACAAGGAGGGAAAAGGAGGGGAAGGAAGGAGAGAGGAGAGGACAGGAAAATAGAAGAGATATTTTAAAATCTAAATTATTGGAACATTAAAAAGCACAAAGAATAGTGAAGCTAGCCCAATATATAAAGAATCATGTGAAACATGTTAAAGAATTTGAAATTTACCTTCAATGTAATAAAAAATGATTGACAAGGGAAAAGGAAGTCAAAACAAAATGAGATATCACCTCACACCTGTTAAAATGGCTATTATCAAAAAGACCAGAAATAACAAGTGTTAGCAAGGATGTAGAGAAACAACTGTTGGTGCAAATGTAAATTGGTACAGCCACTATGGAAAAGAGTATGGAGATTCCTCAAAAGATTAAAAATCGAACTGCCATATACTCCAGCAATTCCATTTCTGGGTATTTATCTCTAAAAAATGAAAATACTAACTTTAAAGACATATGCACCCCTATGTTTATTGTAACATTATTTACAATAACCAAGATACAGAAACAACCGTGGTGTCCATCAGTGGATGAATTGATATATATGGTCTGTCCAGAATGTATCCAGCCATGTAATATGAAAAATAGAGACATTTATTGAACAAGATACAAGATACAGGAAACATTGTACATAGGACAGTGATGCCTCAGTTCCCTTCAAAATAGGCACCTTGGGACCTCACACTGTTCTCCCAATTGCCATCAGCTGTCCTGTTGTATATTCCTGAATCTCATCAATGGTCTGCAATCTTTTCCCTTTTAAAGGTGAATTTAGTTTGAGGAAAAACCAGAAGTCACAGGGTGCCAAATCTGGGCTGTAGAGTGGGGTAAGTGACCTGCATGATTTGATGTTTGCCAAAAACCTCTGCATGTAATGTGATGCATGAGCAGGTGCGTTGTCATGATGAAGCTGCCAATCACCAGTTGCCCATAGCTGTGGCCTTGTGAATCATCTGAATAGATTCCGTGCAGGAATGTTCAAGCTTAATGCAAAATCTGATGCAGATTCATTGCTGTACCCACTCAGTCATTTTGAATGTGACAGCCACACAGTGCACATGCTCACTCAATGGCATCCTCCTCTCCCACTGATAGTACAGTGAAGTCATCAGTGTTCATACATGCGCATTTGAGTCCACTCTCCTTGGCTGCCAGGTTACATAGATGTCATGCAAACCATCCTCGTTATATTAACAATGGCTGGGCTTTTTCCAGGCAAACAGGTAAATGTGTGTGTGTATGTGTGTGTATATGTATACATACACATACGCACACACACAATGGAATATTATTTAGCCATTAATCAAGAATGAACTCTTGCCACTTAAAACAACAAGGATGACCTTGAGGGCATTATGCTAAGTGAAATAAGTCAAAGAAAAAAATACCATGTGATTTAACTTATATGTAGAATCTTTAAAAAAGGAAACTGAGTTCACAGATATAGAGAACAGATTGTTGGTTGCCAGAGGCAGGGAGTGCTGGTGGGCAAAATAGGTGAAGGAAATCAAAGCTACAAACTTTCACTTATAAATAAATAAGTCACAGGAATGTAGTGTTCAGCATGGTGACTATACGAGGGGCAGCACCCCCCAAAGTAGAATTTATTTATAAAATATTGTGTATTGATTCTTATATTTAAAAAAATTTTTTATTGTATTTTTTCCATTACCATTTAGTCCCCTTATGTGCCCTTCCCCCCATCAAGCACCACACTGTTGTCCATGAGTCCTTTTTCCTTCTTGCTCAGTCCCTCCACTCCAAACTTCCCTACCTTTCGCTGTCAGCCTGCTCTCCATCTCTGAGTCTGTCCCTATTTTGCTTATTAGTTCAGTTTGTTCGTTAGATTCCACATATGAGTGAAATCGTATGGTATTTGTCTTTCTCTGACTGGCTTATTTCACTTAGCACAATGTTCTCTAGGTCCATCCATGCTGTTGCAAGGGAAAAACTTTCTTCTTTTTTATGGTCAAATAGTATTCCATTATGCAAATGTACCATAGTTGTTTCATCCACTCATCCACTGACGGACATTTGGGCTGCTTCCAAATCTTGGCAATCGTAAATAATGTTACAATGAATCTAGAGATGCATATATTCTTTCAAACTAGTGTTTCAGGTTTCTTTGGATAAAGTCCCAGAAGTGAAATCGCTGGGTGATAAACATTTCCACTAACAGTGCACTACAGTTCCTTTTTCTCCACATCCTCATCAGTTTGTTGATTTATTGCTGATAGCCATTCTGACAGGTGTGAGGTGATAGCTCACTGAAGTTTTAATTTGCCTTTCTCTGATGATTAGTAATGTTCATCATCTTTCCATATGTCTATTGGCCATCTGTATGTCTTCTCTGGAGAAGTATCTATTCAGGTCCTTTGCCCGTTTTTTAAAATTGGACTTTTTTTGGTATTGAGTTTTATAAGTTCTTTATAAACTTTGGATATTAAACCTTTATCAAAGGTAGTGGTGCAAATGTTCTCCCATTCATTGGGTCATCTTTTTATCTTGTTATGGTTTCCATTGCTCTACAAAAACTTTTTAGTTTGATGTAGTCACATTTGCTTATTTTTTCTTTTGTTTCCCTTGCCTGAAGAGATATGTCTGAAAAAATATTGCCACAAGCAATGTTCAAAGTGTTAATGCCTACATTTTTTCCTAGGATTTTTGTGGTTTTCAGTCTAATGCTTAAGTCTTTTATCCATTTTGAATTTGTCCTTGTGTGTGGTGTAAGAAAGAAAGAGTGGCAAGGTTGGTACAGTATTTGCTAATTAAACAAGGTTTAATTAACCCACTGCCAGCATCATACTCAACAGGCAAAAACTACAACCATTCCCCTTAAGATCAGGAACAAGACATGGATGTCTGCTTTCACCTTTCTTATTCAACATAGTACTGGAAGTCCTAGCTACAGCAATCATGAAAGAAGAAATAAAAGGCATGAAAATTGTAGAGGAAGCAGTAAAACTATCATTATTTTCAGATGACATGAAACTGTACATAAAGAACCCCAAATATTCCACTGAGAAACTACTAGAACTGATAAATGAATTCAGTGAAGGAGCAGGGTACAAAATTATACCCAGAATTCAGTTGCATTTTTATATGCCAACAATGAACTATCAGAAAGGGAAATTAAGAAAACAATCCCATTCACAATTGCTTCAAAAGGAATAAAATATGCAGGAATAATTTTAAACAAGAATATAAAAGACCTATATTTCAAAAATTATAGGACACTGAAGAAAGAAATCGAAGAACATACAAATAGGTGGAAGCATATACCGTGTTCATGGATAGGAAGAATTAACATCATTAAAGTGTCCATACTACCCAAAGCAATCTATAGATTCAACACAATTCCTATTAAGATGCCAATAACATATTTCACAGAACTAGAACAAATATTCTAAAAGTTTTTACGGAACCACAAAAGACCCTGAATAGCAATAGTGATCTTGATAAAGGAGACCAAAGTTGGAAGAATCATGCTACCTAATATCAAACTATACTATAAGGCTACACTAATCAAAACAGCATGGTACTGGCATAAAAACAGACACATAGATCCATAGAACAGAATAGGGACCCCAGAAATAAATCCATACCTTTATAGCTGATTATTATTTGACAGAGGAAGCAAGCATATACAATGGGCTAAGATAGTTTATTCAATAAATTGTATTGTGAAAATTGGACAGATACAAGCAGAAAAATGAATCTTTCAAAAGGTTTAACCATCTCAAGAAAGATGGTGTCTGCAGTATTTGAGAATGACTCAGAACAGTGTTCATGGGGCTGTCCCTTCAGGTCTCTCCTGAGAGCCATGAACCCGTCTCTCCTCACTGGACTAGTCTGCTCCATCCTCCCTCTGCCAGAGTCCAGGTTGGTGAAAATCACCCCACTGAGTTCCAGTCAAGCTTGTCTGCTTAGAGCTGCATCTGCAAAATACTACGCTACATTTTAACACTTAGCAAAAATAGCATTTAATAAGAATCACCCAGACACCCTTGTCCTGTATTACCCCATGAAACTTCTTACTTATCCCTGAAAAGAGAAGATCCCCTTTACTCTCCAGCATTGGGACCATCAATGCCTGAGGCCTGAACTTCCAGGGGTCATGTTCCCTTGAGCAGAAATAAAATCCACTGATAGCAGGAGACACAAAATGTTGAATAAACATAAGGCAGGTCCTAAAGCAGGGAAAAGATATTGTCTTAGTCAGCTATGGTTGCTGTAACAAAATACCATAGCCAGGGTGGTTTAAACAAGAGACTTTCCCCCTGCATATTTCTGGAGACTGGGAAGTCAGTCCCAAGGTGCTGACAGACTCCGTTCTCTGTGAGGGTCTGCTCCTGGGTTGCAGATAGCCACCTTCTCGCTGTGTTCTCACGTGGTGATAAAAAGAAGCTCTTCCCTCCTTATGAGGGCATTAATCTCATCATGGATCTCTAGTGGCAAGACCTCGTCTAAACTAATTACCTTTCAAAGGTCCCACTTCCTAACACTACCACATTGGGGAGTTAGTGCTTCAACGTGTGAATTGGTGGGGGACACACAAACATTCAGTCCATAGCCAGTCTCTAAGGAAGACAGGAGATAGGATCCTGAATGCAGATGCAGGAATTAACCTACAACAAGGGAAATAACTTCTCTTTCCTAGGACTTCCTAGGATTTCATGGGTAAATAATTTTTTGTTTATCAAAAAATTGCTTAAAAGATGAAATAAAGAGGCATACTTTAAGTCTCATTTTTTTACTGTTACATTCAATAGACAAAAAACACTACTCTATAAAATTGCTATAAACATTTCTAAAGGTTTATTCTTAACGTCTGTACTATTACAAGCCAGTGATATAATGCAGGGCCAGACACCAGGCTGGGAACCACACTTTGAGTAACACTAGCTTAGTGGTCTTCAACCAACATATTTCTAGAACTTCACTCCTAATTCCTGTAGAGTCCTTTGTTTTGCAGAAGAAAAATGAAACTAAGATGCATATGAAAATCAATGCTTTCCTCTTAAAAGTAGTAATCTTGTTTATGTGCATCCCACCTTTATATTGTACTTTCTTTAGAGACCAGATAATTTTTCTGGGTTTTCAGGAGAAGAAAGTATGTGTAATGACAAAATGAAAAATCAAGGAGTCCTAGAAGTTTTGGTGTATTATAGTCACATGTAGTATTTACATTTCATTGTCTATCTATTCATTGTAAGCAAGCACAAGTCTAACTAGTAGTCGGTCTCTTGATAGGAAAATAGTTGGCAAGACTTCCTCTGAAGGAGGAGTGTTCTTTTTCTACAATTTTAAATGATTGACTGTTGATTGTCTAAGGAATGCCAAAACTATTATGAATTTTAAGACTAAACTGACAATGTAGACAATAAATGTAATTTTATTTTAGAGATTCATTCTAAAACTTGAAATAAACTGATTCTCTTCTGACAATTAAAAGAGGCTAATTTGGCTTAATATATCTAACAGTGAAGACCTGTACTCTAGAGTATGTGTCTTCATTGAGGACACTGTCACCCCTTTCAGGCCGGTTATTGCGATGCCATGCAGCTTACTTGCTGTCCACCCCGTTCCACAGTCTTCTCTCACTTGGCAGCTGTCCTCCTGTGTGCATAGCTGTGGGGTTTGGAATCCTCGCCTTTTCTCTCATCTTCTGAATCACTTATTATCTTCCTAATTAAGGCACCCCTTTCATCAGCTTGTGATGAACTGTGGAAAGCAGCACAGGGCACTTAGTATTAAAAGGCCCATTAATGGCAATCTTATTAACATAGCAAGACTCCCCCCACGCCCATACCAATCTGTCTCCTTTTGTTCCTATCTCTCTCCATTTCTCAGGCTCTAGCTCTCTCCCTTTCTCTCTTTTATTTTTATTTTTTTAGAATCCATTCTTACATGGGATGAGGAGTGGCTGCTGTTGACAACCTTTCCATATTTACAGTCAATTTGAACTAAGGAAATGAGGTACAGAAAATTGTACCTTAAATTGTTAATATTTTTCCTATACTAGGCTCCATGAAACTAGAATATAATGAGCTAATCAAGCCAAAAATTTTTCAGTTTTATTTTTTATCCTATGCTACATAGTTTTTATTCTATAACAAAAAGAGAAAAAATCAAAGTTAAAAAAAGATATACAGCATATGATGAAGAAAATTCTCTAACAGAAATATGGTCATAGATAATGTATTTGTCGACGTGCAAATATTTACTAAACACTTACTATGTTTTAAGCTGGGAATACAGCAGTGAGTAATACCGTTAAATTACATTCTAGAGAATTGATACAGAGGACATTGTTAAATAATTCAGCATAGCATGTATAGTTTAATAATACAATTTCAGACCCAACACATTAAAAACAAGCTTATTTTGTAAAGTAACATTAACGTTATTTGGATACTTAGTAAATTTGGAGTGCTTCTGCTTGAAATGTAAGAAAATTGTGGCATCCTGGAGTAGCATGCTAGCTGGCATCCTATTGGGGGAAATGCATAATTCAACAATTTTGCGCTTAACATTTTCAGGAATTTATATTCTCTTTAATTCTTTCAATGTGCTTCTAAGTATCTAGGACTGTAAATCATGTTACGAAAAAGTCAGAATTTGAACATGGCACAATCATCATCATTATTTTCAGTCTAAACTTCATGTATTTAGAGGACTTATTTCTTGAACAAGTATTTCTTAAGAAAGCTTTCCTTGTAAGTTACATGCAACCGCAAATTAAAACACAGTCATTGTAACTGTGTGTGAGTTTATTTTATTATGGCTATTAGAGAATCACTGTGCCCAATCTCACCAACAGAAATACAAGAACCGTATGCAAGTGAGAGTGTTATTCCCGGTCAGATTTGTACGTGAAGCTGTGAAATTGTTACATCAGGGACTGCGTTTGTCTGGACACCTGGAAGAATGAGCAGCCAGGAGAATCTGGCTTGGGCTAGAAGACAATGGGTCTTACTTACCTCTGAAAGCACCATGTATTCTGCTCTCCCAGGAATCATTACAGCGAGGGACCCTCCGCAGCGCTCCGACGGGGAGAATAGAAACCGGGATGTTTTACTGCATGGAAATGCCACAACCTTCACTGTAAAAAGGTTAGGATTTTATTTCCTCTGATTTTAAAACAAAAATTAAATCAAACTTTTATGACCTTACAATATTTTTAAGGAAGATAAAGGCCTTTTAGCAGGACAAGGTGCTACTACATAAGCAGATTGCTTAATAGGCTAAAAGAGCGTTTGCTGAAGTGTTTTGAAGATTAATCAAGACTCTAGGTAGACAGTGGATTTTTGGTCTTCGTATCCACCAGAAAGGGAAGAGCTCCAAGAGTTGAATTTAACACGTTCATCTTCCAAAGATTGTCCATGTGAATATCCTCAGTGAACTCACTGTTGTCTGCAATAAAAGGCTTACATTTTGTTTTAGAGCTACATAATCAAATGACCCATCAAATTAATTAATAAGATTTTAATCTAGTGCAGCACTCATGCTAATTAACTTGTCAAGTATGTACAAAAAGTCTTGACACAAGGTATTTTTGAAAGTCGTTGCTAGTTCATGTATCCAAACGTAAATGCACGGACTGTCTCTGGGACAACACACCAGAGCCTTGGAAGGAACAATGGCTGGCTCCACTGAGTGAGAAGGCAGCTCCCGGGGCGCCAGGGACACAGGAGGAGAGACCTTCCACTATGTGCCCTTTGGATTTCAAGTTCTGTGCTGTGAGCATAAATCAACTATGCAAAAGGAATTTTTAAAAATTAAGTCTTTGCACAAGATCCAACAAAGACAAGAGGAGAGTGTAAGAGAGGGACCCAAAAGGAAAAAAAAAAAGATAATTTGAGGAAAAAAGGAGAAGAGAAAAGCAGGGAAAGTGGAGCATTTAATCGCTGTGCTGGAGCTCCAAAACTACCCTGATCTGAACTCCGCTTTTCTTCCTATTCTTCCCCCAGAAGTCTGGATCCGGGTCAAAGTCCTCATCCTCCCTCAGCTGGTTGACCGCCACAGACATCTTTCTGTCCTCCCTGATTCCACAGTTGTCCTCTACCCAGCTGCCCCCCATAAACTCTTCAGTGGCCGTCCACCTTCTACAGAATGAAGTTCCTGCCGGCTTCTCCATCCCTAACTCCTATTCCTTCTACTTTGTGTTTGAAGTTCCAGCAGCACTCAACCCCTTGCTTTTTCTTCGGCATGTATGCTATTTCTTATTCATTGTGCCCATGTTGTACATAATACCTAAAAAAATGCTATGGCCTCCCCTGCCGTATGTGACGTTGTCTTGTAATGACCCATTTGTGTGACTGCTTTTCTCCGGGACTGCAGTGTGCCTTACCTACACTAGTGCGATCAGGGCCCACTCTTTGACCTGGCACGTTGAAGATGCTCAATACATATTGACTAACATTTAAAGATTGTCCTCAGCCTAACTCTCTGGGATCCGAAGAAAGGGATTTCACCCGCCACTTCCCTGTCTGTTAAATGTGAGAGCACAACAGACCTGAAGAAGCTGTCTCTTCTGAGGTCACCTATCAGTTAGTGTTTGCATCGTGTCCACAACCCAAAGGCTCTAGTGTCCACATCGGCATCATAAACTTAACTCCTCACGTTTTCTACTACAGAACTCTTCAGAGGGACAGAGGGTAGTTCAGTGAACCCTGGGTGTCAACATCTCGCCAGCTTGCTTTCTTCTACCCTCCCAAGCACACGTGTGTGAAGTACACCTCAACCACCGCAGCCTTTCACCTGTAAACACTTTGTTAGGCTTCTGCAACAATACAAACTTGTAAACACAACACGGTGGCAATGATGGACATTTTATTTATGTCATAACTTATCTTAACATTTTAAATAATTGTATAAATCTGAATTTCAGAATAATTTTGAATAGTTTAAATAATTGGGGCATTATTCTACTTTGTGGAATTTTTTTTTTGACGGCAACTGGCAATGGTTTGGTGAAAAGACACAGCCTACATTCCCGCTGAGAGCTAAGGGCTCAGTGTTCAGGTCAGGCCTGAAAGGTATTAAAAGAACTCCTTGCTATGTCAGACCAACTACTGCTGCTAATTCTCCTCACTATCATATGCTCTAAATTTCCATCTACCTTTTTTTAAGGAAAAATTCGTCTTTTTTACTTGAATTATCAAAGGAAATCCTAGAGCAATGAAACACTTCGATTTCAACACTGTTATGCTTACTGTGATTGCCACAATGACAATCCTTTTCTGAACAGGACGTTAGCTGTTTTAAATGGCCCGGAACGCTCAGAGGCAGTGGCAGGTCCCTTCAGGAACTTCAGAAAGAAAAGGAAAGTGGAGAAGTCAACCAATCCAATTGTAGGCAACCTGCTTCCCGGCATGAGCTATGCACGCAGCAGTCTCACTTTGGGACTTACCTGCAACTCCCTGGGGGAATGTACATGACTCCTCTGGAAATATTAGCTACCACTACCCAATAGGTGAATGCCCTGTCGAGGCTCGAGTGCCATTTTTCTTACTGCTAGGTAATCTAATAGACCACAGTGAAGGAAGTAAACACATTTCTTTAAAAAAAGGTAAATTTGTATATTTATGCGGTGTGTGAAAGACTGAGTACAGACAGATGAGAAGAAAATGAAAGCCAATAAACCTATCACTCATCAAAAAAGATTGTACGGTTTTCCAGTGTTTCAAATCTGCTGATTTATTCTCGTAACTCAGATTCACTTTAGAGAATCTTTTTTTAAAAAGGTGTTAATGCTGACAATTAACCCTAGGGCGGAGGGAAGAAACTAAAAATATACTGTTGTAATACGCTAGTGGCCCCCACAGAATTAGCAACAATTAATTTGTCTTGCTTTGTTCTGTTTCATTTTGTTTTTACTTTAAATTGAATGTGTCATTAACCACACAAGTCTACTGCTTGTTTTGTTACCAGCGGATGTCAGTCATTTTATACAATTTAGCAACGGTGTCTCATAGACACATGCAGTCACACATGCGACTTGGCATGAGGAGAGAAGAAGCAGGAATAAAATATTTTGAACTGCATCCATTTAATATAGATGAAACGCTGGTAAACTCTGTCCCATGACAATAACTTTGACTGCTTTTAAATCATTTTTAAATTTGTTTTCTTCTTAAACCAGCGTTGAAAGATTTAAGCAGCTGAGAGCTAAACCGTCAGGTTTTACAAGTTTAAATATAACAGAAAAGACAAAGTGTGAAGGAATCATCTCTGGGTTAGGGTAAGTCTTTCATAACTGTTACTACTGCTGCAAAGCTTTATCTTTGGGTAGGATTTTATAGTGTCTCAATGATGTTTTAAATTATTTCATTTGACTTCACAATTACCTATGAGGTAGGCAAAGCCCATGATTACCCATTATTCTCTAACGTTCAAAGAAATTACAAAACAGTAAAGCCTTCTGGGTTGATGGACATACTATACATTTGTTTCAGAGTTGCCAGGACGTGAATGTGTACGTATGCAAAGTTTCATTATGCTATGCCCTTACAATTTACACATTAACAACACCAAAGAGCAGTATGCCCAAAGGGACAAGTAGAGAACTTTTCATTCACTGTGTAGTGATGTTGTAGTCCTCTTAAGCAGGTGGTTAGTAGAAGATTCTTACAGAAATAATATGGCTATCAGTGAGAGAAATACAAGTACTTTTACTAAAGGGGTAAGGAATTTTACTGGCTGCACCTTATTAAACAAAACGCAAAATAATTGCCTATTCTCGTAGTCAATGTCCACATCCTTTTTAGGAATGAGATGGGACATCATGTGATTTCATTGACAATGTAATGCAATACCCAATTACATAAGCTGCTCAGTTAATACCTAGAACCAAACTAGATGTACCCTTTCCTTTTTTGGAATTTAGCCATTCTAACTCTTGCCTCAATGGATGACAAAGTTGGTTATAAATCAACATTCAGTTATTTCATCTAACTTAAATTGAGTGAATTTGCCCCTCAGTTATTCAGAATTAACATGGATTAACTTGGAGAGTGTGTTGGGTCACGGTATAATGAGACACCCACAGCTTTACAGTAGTGTGGGTAGATTAGAGAGGGCTGACAGACATGTCAACATTGACTTGTCTATAACCTTACAAGTCAGAGGTTATTGAAAACTCAAATTAATTATCTAGTGACAATATGTAGTGCTCAGGTTAAATTATTTACTACAGCTTGATTTTGTAAAACAATTACAAGAGTAATTTGAACATAACAGAAAGATTTTAGAGAGATTACAGAGGTGCCAGCTATGGCTAACATAGGTTATTATGTCAAAGTGTGTTCCAGCCACACCTACGGTATCAGAGAGTCTCATAAAAACATGGCTCCCATATACTAATGCTTACAGATCTGGTAGGATGTGGGCACCGGAACTAATGTTCTTTGTTCAGGGTTGGCAATTATTCTAAGACAAAAACCCACAAATCTTTACAAATTGCATCTCTTTAAGCATAACATCACTTAGAGACTATTAGCAGTATATTGGGACACAAAAATGGGCTGTCCCAAGGGAATGAAGGAGAAAGGAAGTAACCTTAATCCAAATGGCTGCTAGCCCTCCTGAGTAGACAGTAAAAAATTCATCTCAAGGTAACGTACATCTGGAATTACCTACTGAGTCTTCATTGATATTCCATTAAAAATTCCTTCCAGGCTGAAATGTAATGTGTAGAAGTTATTGGGCTCCCTGACCCCTTTTTATTAATAATTGCAGAAACCAACAACTGGAGGATGGAATACAATTATGAGTTTTTTATGGCTCACACATACTCTCAGTTTAATGTTTGTTGGTGTGATTTAAAATAATTTTAAAAAAATAAATCAAGCTTCCCTACAGTTCTTTTGATTCTTGTAACAACAAAAATAAATGAAAGACATTCATATTAGTTATTCCTTTATAGAGCTGATGCGATGGTGGAATATACAGAAACAGCTTAGTGCTACAGAGAACAAGCAGGGCAGGATGACAGTCACTCACAGAGCTAAATGCCACTGCCAGTATTGCAGCCACTTGACACCCTGATGTAAATTTACTGTATATGTCAAAAATAAACTCAAGGTGGACAAAAGACTTAAATATAAGTCATAACACCATAAAAGTCTTAGAGGAGAACATAGGCAGGAAAATCTCAGATATTCCACACAGCATTATTTTCACTGATATGTCCCCTAGAGCAAGGGACATAAAGGAAAACATAAATAAATGGGACTTCATCAAAATAAAAAGCTTCTTCACAGCTAAAAACATCAGCAAAATGAAAAGGGAATCAACAGTGTGGGAAAATATATTTGCCAATGATACCTCAGACAGGGTTTGATCTCCAAAATATATAAAGAACTCACAAGACTCCACTCCAGAAAGACAAACAATCCAATTAAAAAATGGGCAAAGGACCTGAACAGACACTTCTCCAAGGAGGACATACAGAGGGCTCAGAGGCTTATGAAAGGATGCTCAGCATCGCTAGCCATCAGAGAGATGCAAATTAAAACCACAATGAGATAGCACTTCACACAGGTCAGAATGGCCAACATTAACACATCAACAAACAAGTGCTGGCGATGTTGTGGAAAAAAGGGAACCCTAGTGCACTGTTGGTGGGAAGGCAGACTGGTGCAGCCACTGTGGAACAGTATGAAATTTCCTCAGAAAACTAAAAATGGAACTGCCTTCTGTGTTTTGTTTGTTTTGTTTTTAAAGTTTTAATTGTTTGAAGTATAACATATATAAAGAAATGTGCACCAACTAAACAAAAACATCTTAGTGAATTACTACAAAGTGAATGTCAGTAATCACCACCTAAGCCTAGAAATGGAGCATTGACGGGTGCCCGCGGACCACAGCCCCTTCCCTCTCTCCGAATGTAACCACGATCCTGACTTTTGTGGGTCTCTCAACCTCAGCACCAATGACCTCCTGGGCTGGATAGTTCCTTGTTGTGGGGGACTGTCCTGTGCATTATAGGATGTTTAGCACTACCCCTGGCCTCTATCCACTAGACACCAGCAGTATCACTCTCCCAGTTATGACAACCGAAAGTGTCTGAAGATATTGCCAAATAACTCCTAGGAAGGGGGCAAAGTTGTCATTGGTGGAGAACCACTGCTCTAGACTAATTAAAGTGACCAAAATGACAATCTAAAAAGACAACCTTAAACTCTTTTAGGTAATGTACTACTCATTCGTAGCCAAAAGGTACAGAAACCAGCCTGTAGGTTCTAAACTATCCCACAACTCAGCCAGGGTCTATGAATTTCATGCAGAATTAACCAGATTTAGTGGCCTGAAGGTCAACTCCTGGTGTCCCAGGTGGCAAGCTTTCCAGGATGAGATGGCTCCAATTTAGGTGACAAAATACCCAGCAGCTTTCTCAAAGAAATAGTGAATGAGAAATTGTTCAGTTTATTTCTTTCCCTACTACTCCATTTTCATTTTTTTATTGTTGTTAAAGTACAGTTGTCTCCATTTCCCCCACCACCAATCCCACCTACCCCACGTATTTCCACCTCCCACTCTCGATCCTGCCCCCCTTTGGCTTTGTCCATGTGTCCTTTGTACATGTTCCTTGACAACCTTTCCCCCTTTTCTCCCCATTACCCCCTGCCCTGGTTACTGTCAGTTTGTTCTTTATTTCAATGTCTCTGGTTAGATTTTGCTTGCTTGTTTGTTTTATTGATTGGGTTCCACTTATAGGTGAGATCATATGGTATTTGTCTTTTACCACCTGGCTTATTTCACTCAGCATAATGCTCTCCAGTTCCATCCATGCTGTTGGGAAGGGTAGGAGCTCCTTCTTTCTTTCTTCTGCTGTGTAGTAATCCATTGTGTAAATGTACCATGGTTTTTTGATCCACTCATTTGCTGATGGGGACTTAGGTTGCTTCCAGTACTTGGCTATTGTAAATTGTGCTGCTATGAACATTGGGGTGCATAGGTTCTTTTGAATTGGTGTTTCAGAATTCTTAGGGTACAATCCCAGCAGTTGAATTGCCTGGTGGAACTGCCTTTTGACCTGGTATATTGATAAGTTAATATAGAGAAGAGAATTTTTGTTTTCTGTAATTCATGAATACATATTTTTCAAAGATTCTGTAAGTTGATTAAATGAAATTTAAGGAAAAAATGAGTAAATTTACTGTGTGTGCGAGAGAGAGAAAATGTGTGCACACACAGACAATATGGTTTTGTCTCATCATGACCCTATCGGACATCCTCCACTGAGCCTTACCAAATTTTTGTTGAAATGTCCATATATTTTGATATAAAAAGGTGGGGATCCAAGGTATCAGCAAAGTAGGTGGGATCTACACTAACCTCTTCCTAGGACCAAAAAAAGCCTTGTAACTTTATTTACCACAGTGTCACTGGTAAGAAGTGCACACTGGAGGGTGCTGGCTGGGCTCCCACAGGGGGCAGCTCAGGTTCTGGAGGGTCATTTCACTGGCCAGGGGGTTCTCCATGAGAACTGCAGGGTCTAAACCCCAAGCTGGTCTCGCCAGCATAGAACCCCAGAACTGGAAAAGGAACCCAAATAACACCCCACTGTGGAAAGCAGTGGGGTTTCTGTCCACCAGGGAGAGACATCTAGAGACTCAGATAGCCTCTTAAAGGGCCAACACACAAAATTTTGTTTGCAGACACTTACCATGGGCTAGGGCAGAGGAGCAGAGCAGATTAGAGCCACATGAGAATCTGGGGTTAGTGGCTAAATACAGAGAGCTAAAGTGTCAGCTACCACGATCCTTGTGCTCAGTCATTCCCCATACTACAAAAGCCATCTTTCTAGGGAAGAGTACACTTCTTTATGCAGCCTCAGCCTGGGGAGAAGCAATAGTCCCTTGGATAGGAATCCTCTCACCCTACCCTGTGAAGCTTAAGCATGGCTGAAGAGTACAGCTGGAAGCTCTTTCAGTAACTAATCCTAACAGAGAACCTGCCAGTGGTAGCAGATCTCTGGGAGCTTTGAGACTTTAGCTGAGTTTCGCTTGGGCCCAGTGCTGGTAAAAACAAGCTATGGTACACAACTTGGTTCTTTCTACATGCACCCAAGCACAGAGGAGGGAACTACAAGCTGTGGATTACTGCTAGCTCATAATAGGTTGCCCAGGGCCAGTCACAGACAGCGTCTGACATAGGCCTTATCCAGAGTCTTTGCAGATCTACCTAATATATAAAAACAAACACAAGGAGGCAGTCAAAATAGGAAGACAAAGAAATATACCCCAAATGAAGAACAAGAGAATTCTGCAGAAGAGTTAGATGAAATAAAGGCAAGCAATTTGTCAGATATAGAGTTCAAAGTAATGATTATAAGGATGATCAACAGCACACACACAAAAAAAGACATAGAAACCATAAAAAGGACCAGCCAGGAAAAAAAAAAACATGCAATATCTGAAATAAATAATACCATAGAAGGAATAAACAATAGATTATATGAAGCAGAATACTAAATCAGCAATTTGAAGACAAAGTAGAAAAAAACACCAAAACAGAGCAGAAAAAAAAAATTAGTGAGGATAGTTTAAGGGACTTTTTGGACAACATAAAACATAACCACATCTGCATCATGGGGACACCAAAAGAAGAAGGGAGAGAACAAGGAATTGAGAATCTATTTGAAGAAATAATGATCAAAACTTCCCTAACCTGGTGAAGGAAAAAGACATACAAATCCAGAAAGAACAGAAAGTCCCAAATAAAATGGACCCAAAGAGGCCCACACCAAGACACATCACTGTTAAAATGGCAAAGCTTAAAGAAAAGGAGAGATCTTAAAAGCAACAGAGCAAAGCAAGGAAGCTCACATAAGACTGTCATCTGATTTCTCAACAGAAACATTTCATGCCCAAAGGGATTGGCATGAAACATTCAAGGTGATGAAAAGCAAGGACCTACAACCAAGGCTACTTTACCCACAAAGGCTATTATTTAAAATTGAAGGAGAAATACAGAGCTTCCCAGACAAGAAAAAGCTAAAGGAGTTTGTTACAACCAAACCCATATTGCAACATATGTTAAATGGCTGCTTGAAGAGGAAGGAGGTGGAGGAGGAGGAGAAGAAGAAAGGAAAGAAAAAAAGAGAAAAGAAAGAAGGGGAAAAAAAAAGAGCAGGAGGAAGAAGGAGGAGGAGGAGAAAGAAAAGAAAAGGAGAAAAAGAAAGAGGAGGAGGAAGAAGGAGGAGGAGGAAAAGGAGGAGGAGGAGGAGGAGGAGAAGAAGAAGAAGAAGAAGAAGAAGAAGAAGAAGAAGAAGAAGAAGAAGAAGAAGAAGAAGAAGAAGAAGAAGAAGAAGAAGAAGAAGAAAAAGAAGAAGAAGAAGGAAGAGGAGGAGGAGGGGGAGGAGGAGGGGGAGGAGGGGGAGGAGGAGGGGGAGGAGGGGAAGAGGAGGAGGGGGAGGAGGGGAAGAAAGAAAGAAGAAGGAAATGGAGGAGGAGGAAAACAGTGGAAAATAGTTAAAAATAAAGTGGCAATAAATATGTATCAATAATCACTTTGAATGTAAATGGCTTAAATGCTCCAATCAAAAGACATAGGGTAGCTGAATGGATAAAAAAACAAGATACATATACAATATATGCTGTTTTCAGGAGATCCAACTCAGAGCAAAAGATACACACAGACTAAAATTAAAGGGATGGAAAAAGATATTTCATGCAAATGGAAACTTTAAAAAAGCTGAGGTAGCAATGCTTATATCCAACAAAATAGACTTTAAAACCAAGGCTATAGAGTAAGAAACAAAGAAGGACACTACATATTTATAAAGGGAATAATCCAACAAAGGGTATAATCCTAGTAAATATTTATGCACCTAAAATAGGAACACCTAAGTATGTGAAAAAAATCTTGATGGATATAAAGGGAAAGACTGACAGAAATACAGTCATAGTAGGGTATTTCAACACCTCATTGTGTGGCTCAGTGGATTGAGTGCCGGCCTTCAAACAAGGTTGGGGGCTTGCAAGAGGCAGCCACGCATTGATTTTTCTTTCCCTCTCTCTCTCCCTCCCTTCCCCTTGCTCTAAAAATAAATAAAAAAAAATATTTTTAAAAACACCCATTGAATTCAGTGGACAGACCTTCCAGACAGAAAACCAACAAGGAGACAGCAGCCTTAAATGACACACTAGATCAAATCGATTTAACTGATATCCTCAGAGCATTTTATCCCAAAGCAGCAGAATATACATTCTTTTCAAGTGCACAGGGAATGTTTCCTAGGATAGACCACATGTTAGGACACAGACCAAGTCTCAATACATTTAAGAAGATTGAAATCATATCAACTATTTTCTCTAACCATAATGCAATGAAACTACAAATCCATAACAAGAAGAAAACTGAAAAATACACAAGCCATGGAAACTAAATAATATGTTATTAAACAATGAATGAGTTAACAACAAGATCAAGGAAGAAATCAAAAGATACCTTGAAACAAATGAAAATGTGTGGGGGAGCTTTGCCCGCAGAGTCCCCCGTCCGCCGCAGATGAAAATAAATCTACCAAGACATGATCTGCTTGTGGAGGAAAGGTTGCCTATCTCTCAAAGGAGAAGGACCAAGAGCCTTTTCCTCAATGGGCTTTTATTGGGTTCAATTTGTACAGGAATACAGGTAAAGCTCATCAATCATTGTCAGGCAGTAAGGATCAAACAATAGATAACACACAGAGAACTCTGAGGGCTTATTCTGAGTCAGGGTCAGTTAGCTAAAGGGCTATAAAACTTTGAGAAACAAACTCATTTCATGCTTGGACCCTTATCAAAAAACTGAGGACATTCTTAGCAAAGCAGATTTCACAAAGTTTTATGCATTCTTTCTTAGGCTTGATCGTCCGGAGAATCTGCCCTTTCCAGCACAGGGCTGCACCACCCTCTGTCATTGTTTCAGGCTTAAGTCAGGCAGGGGAAATAAAGCAGCCAAGAGATTAGGAGACTTCTTGCAGACAGAATGAGGACTCAGGCTATGTCAAAGCCTAGGGGTGAAGGTCCATCATCCCCTTTTCCCATAGCCCCCCGAGTCCTTCCTTGAGGGCCCCTTTGTGACCATGCCTGTCTTAGGTCATCCCTCCCTTGAGGAATCTTACCCATCATTGGCTAACTGGTCAGGCTCAGGGCCAAGCAGGGTGAAGTAAATTGGGCAGAGGTGGTGTCCCTGCCAGGGAGATAAGTTTTGTCTCCTTGGTGGCTTATGGTCCCAAGGTCTCTCACTCAGCCTTAGCCATGGGGATTTACAGCTTCTGAAAACAGGAAGGGCGGTTCCCAACAAAAATGGGGACACAAAAAAACCTAAAATCTGTGGGACATGGGGAAAACTTCCTAAGAGGGAAGTTAATTGTAGTACAGGCTTATCTGAAGAACAAGAAAGAGCTCAAATAAACATCTAACTTTACACCTAAAGGGACTTGAAAAAGAACAACAAACAAAACCCAAAGTGAGTCGAAGGAAGGAATTAAAAGGATCAGAGCAGAAATAAACAAATGGAGTCTAAAAAATGATATAAAAGATCAATGAATCCAAGAACTGGTTATTTGAAAAAAACAAACAAGACTGACAAACCTATAACCATACTCATCAAGAAAAAAAGCAAGAGGACCCAAATAAATAAAATCAGAAATTAAAGAGAAGTAGTAACTGACACCATAGATATACAAAGGACTGTAAGAATATATTATGAATAACTGTATGTCAACAAATTGGACAACTGGATGAAATGAGTAAATTCCTATAAACATACAATCTTTCAAAACTAAATCAGAAAGAATCAGAGAATTTGAATAGACAGATTATCCCTAGTACATTAAATTAGTAATCAAAAAACTCCCAACAAACAAAGCCCTTGGGCCAGATAGCTTCGCTTATGAATTTTACCAAACATTCCAAGAAAGAACTAACAACTCTCCTTCTAAAACTATTCCAAAAAAGTTGAAGAGGAGGGAAGACTCTCAAGCTCATTTTATGAGGCAACATTATTCTAATTCTAAAACCAGATAAAGACACTACAAAAATTGAAAAGTATAGGTTTATATCACTGATGAACTAAGATACTAAAATCCTCAATAAAATATTAACAAACAGAATATGCAATACATCAAAAAGATCACACACCATGATCAAATGGGATTTATTCCAGGGATGAAAGTTTGGAAAACTTTCAAAAATCAATAAATGTGATTCACCACATAAACAAAATGAAGTATAAAAACCACATGATCATATCAATAGATGCAGAAAAAGCATTTGATAACATTTTTGATTAAAAAAAAAAACTCAGCAAAGTGGGAATAGAGGGAACACACCTAAACATAATAAAGGCTATAAAGGACAAACCAACTGCCAGCAAAATACTCAATGGGCAAAAACTATAATCTTTCTCCTTAATATCAGGAACAAGACAGGGATGTCTGCTTACATCTCTGTTATTCAACATAGTACTGAATGTCCTAGCCACAGCAGTCACACAGAAGAAGAAATAAAAAGCATCCAAATTGGTGAGGAAGCAGTAAAACTGTCATTATTTTCAAATGACATGATACCCTAACATTCCACCCACAAACTACTAGACCTGATAAATGAATTCAGTAAACTAGTGGGATACAAAATTAATATCCAGAATTCTGTTGCATTTTTATACGCCAACAATGAACTATCAGAAAGAGAAATCAAGAAAACAATCCCATTCACAATTGCTTCAAAAGGAATAAAATATGCAGTAATAATTTTAAACAACAATGTAAAAGACTTGTATTCAAAAAATTATAGGATACTGAAGAAAGAAATTGAAGAAGATACAAATAGGTGGAAGCATATACTGTGTTTATGGATAAGAAGAATTAACATCATTAAAATGTCCATACTACACAAAGCAATCTATGGACTCAACACAAATCCTATCAAGACACCAATGGCATATTTTATAGAACTAGAAAAATATTTCAAAAATGTATATGGAAACACAAAAGAGCCTGAATAGCAACAATGAACTTGAGAAAGAAGAACAAAGTTGGAGGACCCATGTTACCTAATGTCAAACTATACTATAAGGCCATAGTAATGAAAACAGCATGGTACTGGCATAAGAAAAGATCAATGAAGCAGAATGGACAGCTCAGAAATAAACCAACACCTTTATGTTTAATTAATATTTGACAGAGGAAGCAAGTACATACAATGGGTTAAAGATAGTTTATTCAGTAAATGGTGTTGGGAAAATTGGACAGATACATGCAGAAAAATAAAACTAGACCACCTTCTTACACCACACAAAGAATAAATTCAAAGTGGATTAAAAACTTAAATGTTAGAGCCAAAACCATAAAAATCATAGAAAAAAACTTAAGCAGTAAAACCTTGGACATTGCTTGTAGAAGTACTTTTTCTGATATATCCCCTGAGGCAAGGGAAACAAAAGAAAAAAAATAAATAAGACTACAACAAAGTAAAAAGTTTTTACATAGCAAAGGAAACCATCGATAAAATAAAAAGACAACCCACAGAATGGAAGAACATACTCACTGTTATATCCGATAAGGGGTTAATATCCAAAATTTATAAAGAACATATAAGACTCAACACTGAAGAAACAAACAATCTAATTAAAAAATGGGCGAAGGACCTGAACACCTATATCTCCAAAAAGGACACATGTATGGCCAATAAACACATGAAAAGATGCTCTGCATCACTAATCATCAGAGAAATGCAAATTAAAACCACAATGAGATATCACCTCACATTTGTCAGAATGGCCATCATCAATAAATCATCAAACATGAACTGCTGGCAAGGACATGAAGAAAGGGGAACTTTTGCACTATTGTTGGGTATGCCAACTGGTGCAGCTACTGTAGAAAGCAGTATGGAGTTACTTCAAGAAATTAAAAATGAAACTGCCTTATCACCTAGTGATTCCACATCTGGGAATTTATCTGAAGAAACTTGAAACACACTAATTCAAAGAACATAAGCACCCCTATGTTCATTGCAGCTTTATTTACAATAGCCAAGATTTATTTACCCAACACTCCATCAGTAGATGAGCAGATAAGACAACTATGGGAGGTTTACACAATGGAATACTACTCCCCATAACAAGGAAGAAAACTATTATTTGTGTCAGCACCGATGGATCTGGAGAACATCATGCTAAGTGAAATAAGCCAGTCAGATAAAGACAAGTACCATATGTTTCGTTCATATGTGGAATCTGAGGAACAAACTAAACTAAAAAGCAAAATAGAGACAGACTTGTAGATGGAGAGCAGATGACAGCTCTAGGTGGGGTTGGGGGGTAGAGGGATGGAGCAAAAAGGAAATAGGTCTCATGGACACAGGCAACAGTGTGGTCATTGCTAGGGAAAGGATGTGGTGGGTGGAGGTAGAAGTAGGCATAAGAGGGGTAATGGATAATGGAAAAAATGCCCTATAAAAATAAACTACTAAATAAAAAAGAAACACACTTAAAGGTTGCATCAATTAAAGTAGGATTAAATTGCAACCCCGAGTTGAAGTAAACATTGGTTTTATATAGTGTTGACATCTAAACCAACTCTTTTGGGCATTTATTATTCAATATTGGAATTGTAGCCTCTTTGCTTAGTTTTTCATTTCACATAAGCTTATGTAACATTTAGCAAGAATAGAAAATCATTTCTAACTTTGAACTTGAGAATAATACTATAAAAATATAATACATGGTGAGAAATATTATTTTTCTCCAAGGAAGGAAGAAATTTTGGCATAAACTCAAAAGCTGTACTTTCTTGCATTTTGCCTTAAAGTAGGACTGACAGCCATGAGTTAAGGAAATAACTACAGGAAAGGATGCAGAGGAATATAAACCAAGAAGGAAGAGACATGTAATACTTATGAATTACAAGTTAGTATAGTCAGCATTTTTATTTGTAGAGATGGCTGATGTATTATCTGTGCATAAAAAAATATGGTCACAGTACCTGTAAAGTATTTCTGAATGACTTGTCAAATACAGGTACTTAATTATATTTGATATTTATTGCCTCTATCACTACGCAATCGAGGTACTTTAAGGAAATTAAAAACACAAGTTAGTTCTGGCTGTATCTATAATAAATTTAACTTTATAAATATAAGTAATGCTATATCTGAAATATAAGTATTGTAGATTAACTTCTTTTTCTAAATAATGAATAAAAGCAAATAGTGAAATATTGTTTACGAGCATCCAGGTTAAGATGGTGGGTTACAATCATATCATTTAATTTCCCTCCCAAAAAATTTAACAAAATACGCAAAAATAAATAAATAAAAGCCAATCAATAAATGTTCACCAGTAGCCATGAAACAAGAAAAAAAGGAATAACATAACATAATTTAATAAACTAGTCCAAATAAAGAAAAAAAATGTTTCTGGAGGGGAAGAAAAAATGTTTCTGGAGGGGAAGCACAAAACAGCTCACCCACCAGTTACCTGCCATGTCCTCACCCTCAAAAACATCTTGTTATTCATCTTTTGATGAACTCTTAGATGCTTCCATAACTTGGCTATTATTACTCAGCCATAAAAAGAATGAAATCTTGCCATTTGTGAAAAGGTGGGTGAACCTAGAGGGTATTATGCTAAGTGAAATAAGTTGACAGAGAAAGACAAATACCATATGATTTCACTTATATATGGAATCTAAAAAAACAAAATAAATGAACAAACAAAACAGAAACAAACTCATAGATAACAGAGAAAAATTGATGGTTCCCACATGGAAGGGGTGTTGGGGGCTGGGTGAAAAAGGTGAAGGGATTAAGAAGTATAAATTTGCCACTTATAAAAGTAGTCATGAAGATGTGAAGTACAACATGGGAAATATAGTCGATAATATTGTAATAACTGTGTATGGTATCAGGTGGGTACTCAACTTATCGGGGTGATCACTTCATAAGTTATATAAATGTCTAATCACTATGTTGTATACCGGAAACATACTATATTATATGTCAACTGTAATTGAAAGGTTTCTTTTTTTTTAACTTTAAAAGTGCTTGTCAATATTCCCTAATAACATATAGGTGGTATAAAGAAAAGAGCATTTTCCTTTTCTTTTGATTGAACTCTTGTGGAAAGTGCTCCAGAAAAAAAGCAGGCAAAGTCAGGAACAAATGAACTACAGGACACCTCTGATAGAAAATCTCCAGGGTTACGGAGAAAGAATCCTACCCACTCTCTTCCACCTGGTGGAGTGACCCTGGAATAGGGCTGAGGGCAAAGAGTACCCGAGCCCGCGATACTAATAACTGTTGCACGCCACTCTACCTGAGTTCTACCAGGTGCATGGCCACCTCCCCTCCTCCCAACTGTCTGGTTACAGAAAATGGGCTAGAACATAAAATGTCAGCGTTTAGAATCTAGCTTGGAGTTGCACAAGAATGAATCCAGAAAATGCAGTGTGGTGTCAGCCACTTCAATTTTAAAATGAAATTAAAAATTAGAACCTACTCACAAATAAGTGAGATGAAAAGATAAGATTCTATCTTAGAAGAAAAATTAACATGTCACATAAAAGCAAAAGAATATTTCTCACAATTGCTGCACTCTGTAAAATGACTCAGTGAGAACGAAATTCAGGTAATCAGACGCTTAAAGTCTACCTTCCGGCTCTAAGATCCACCATTATACTGAGAGGACTCCGTGCACCTGCACACCAGCTCAGCTCAAGTCCTCTGTGCATTTCTATGTTGAATCACCATCCACCTCCAAAATCTTATGCTCCAACACTCTATTTCAGATCACAGCAACCCTAGTCATCCAGATGTTGTGATCCCACACTCCCACTGTTCTTAGCCTTGCATTCCACATGACCTCCAGTCTCTCAGCCTCTGCACTGGTAATCTACCACCCCTGTTGTCCCAACCGCCTTCCCTGTCTAGTTCAGATTCTATGAACTCTGAGTCTAGTCACCGCCTCTGAACAGCTCTTTTCTTCTAGAAATATATTGCCTCTTGGTTTCTGTAGGTCTGCCTTTTCTTGGTTTTGCTCTCTGGTGTCTTCTGCACTAGAATATTCTCCTACTATTATTTGTAGAGGTGAGCCTTTCCTCAGGTTTTATCTCTGCCTTCTTCTCCCCTTCCCATATGTATCAGTTTCCTTTTGCCAGTGTAACAAATGATCCCAAACTTAAAATAATGCAAATTTATTCTTTTACAGTTCTGGAGGTGTGATGTTCAAAATCAGTTTCATTGGGTTAAAGTCAAGGTGTCAGCAGAGCTGGTTTCTTCTAGATTTCCTGAAGGAAGAGTCAGTTTCCCTTCCCTTTCCAGCCTCTGCTGGCCGCCAGTGCTTGTGAGTTGGTGGTGCCTTCCTCCATCCTCAAAGGTCAGCACTCCAGTCTGTGCTTTTGTCATCTCATTGCCTTCTCCTGTGACTGTGACTCCTCCCTAGTCTCTCTTATAAGGAAAGGGCTTTACATCAGGCCCACCAGATAACCCAGAAGAACCTCAATCTTAATTTAAAACTTTTAAGTTTCATTACATCTACAAAGTCCTTTTTGCACTAAGCTAACAATCACAGGTTCTAGGAATTAGAACGCAGACCTATTTGGGAAGGGGGCATTTTCAAGCCTACCACACTACACATTGTTACTGAGGTTTTAATTCCAAACTTTTTAACTATAATTTTGATACTGAAATTTCTCCAAGTGTTTCTTCGGGGAGATTTTTCTGCTAAGGAGCACACCTACCTATCCAATTCGTCTTTTTGAATATCCCAGTTTATTTTTTTTACATTTTATCTTAATAACATTGTCCTCTCCTTCCTTATATATTTAAACTTTTTCTCCAATCTGCGTCAAGTCTAGTGGACTGTAACCATGGTTAAGGGCCCTCCTTCTTCCCCTTAACCTGCTTTCTCAAAGAAGCTTTTCTGATGACTCCAACCAGATGAAACTCCTCTATTTTATGCTTTCATAGCACTGTACACCACTTCATCTTAGTACTGAACACATTCTAATTTTACACTGAGATATAATTTTATACAAAGAAAAGGGCACCAATAAAACCTGACTATACACTCCATGAAGGAATAAAGCATGAATGTTCTTACATGACACTGTATTTCATTAGCTTTACACAGATTCTGGGGTATAGAAGAGTTTTTAAAAAATATTTGTTAAGTGAATGAATGAATAATGTCCATTCTGGGCCAGCAAGAATCTCAGGTGTTTAAAAAATAATAATAAATCATACAAACACAGACAGGCCTCACTCTTTTTCAAACCCTTCTTTTAATAGTAATTTGGGGTTGATGATTTTGATTACGAAGGAGGTTACTAAAGTTTATTTTTGTAGTACATTAGTCTCTAAAAATTACTGCATAAACAAGACTGTTTTTTTTTTTCCTGTTCAGTTTTCTGATTAAAGAATGCAAATAAAAGTTTTCCTTCATTTGACACGAAGAAATGGTTAGATTGAGTAAGGCGATCTTTGCTCCTGGACAAACACTTTCATGTTTTGAGGGGGAAAGAACATTAAAAACATTGCCTCAACACTAAGTATTATTTTTAATAATTTATACAGTACCTAATTTCAATGCTTCAAGGTTTTCCAGAGCTGGAGTTGTGCTTAGCAAGTCTTGCGATGTTTTGATGATCAGCTGACTTTGTGATTGGGAAGAGAAAGGTGGACTTCTGTATCCCTCCACCTCTTGGTACCAGACTTTGTAACAAAATGTCTTCTACTTTCATCATGTAAGTAGCGTGAGTAGAAAGAAAAGCCCCTGTACTTTAACTTTCATAGCTTTAGGCCAAATAACATTTGCGATCATCAAAGTATATCAGGACACAGAACATAATCACAGTTTTTATCTAGAATACTTGCTGATAACTTTGATTTTTAATCTCAATTCAGCCTTTTGAATAACTGAATAACTGAAAATACAAGCTGAAAATTTTATATTTTACATTGAAAATTATTTAGCAATAATAAATTAGAGTATAGGCTAGTAGTGAAGATGGGAAAAACGCAGACATCAAAAACTTTTAAGAGTCAGAAATAACACATTTCCAAAATGATATTTCATGATATAAAAATGTCCTACATGGGAAATATATTTGTTTCTAATAGTAAATCTGTCAATGGCAGTTGTAAATAAGCACTTCCACAAGATTTACACAACCCTTATTTTCCTATTTTATACATGTCAGCTCCTTGAGTTAAGAGTATTTATTTTCCTAAGTGGAAAATGGGTCTAATTTACAGGTTTATAATAAGTTTTCTGTTTATGAGTACAATTCAACCTCAACTTCTGTAACGTCTCAGGCACAATTCATAATCTTCAGCATCTAGTGGCAAGTAATGTACAAGAATCACAACCAAAATTTTCTGCGTGCCGGAATGAGGCCTTATCAACAGCTGATAGAACTTGTAGCACTCAGCCATCCGCGGGGCTTTCCCATCTACAAGGCCTCCTACTCGTTGTCAGCATTCGAGCTTGTATACTTCAGGGGCACTTCATTCGTTCACTACAGCTTCGTGTGTAAAGAACAGAGTCTTGATTTAGAGACAGGCACCACTTAACAATGAAGATTCATTCCTAGAAATGTGATATAGGCTCTTTTGTCATTGTTCACATCACAGAGTGCACTTACACAAACCCAGATGGTGCACACAGCCTACTACCCACCTAGGCTCTATGGTACAGCCTATTGATCTAGGCTACAAGCCTGCACTGCATGTTATTATACTGAATACTATAGGCAATTGTAACACAATAGTAAGTGTCTGTGTGTGTAAACATATCTAAAAATAGAAAAGGTACAGTAAAATGTGGTATAAAAGATGTAAAAAAGTACCCCTGTGCAGAGCACTTAGCAAGAACAGAGCTTGCAGGACTGGAAGTTGTTTTGGGTGAGGCGGTGAGTGAGCGGTGAGTGCATGGGAAGGCCTGGGCATTACTGTACTCTACTGTAGACTTCATAAACACTGTACATTTGGACCACACTAAATTTTTTAAACAACGCAAGATAATTAAATCAAGCGCAAGAGAAAATTGATTACAACCAAGAGACATAGCAATCATGGGATGTGTGAATATGTTGCCAGCATGACATGGTATACTGTTTTATAGCAAACATTTTTATAAGTAGAAATAATACACTCTGGACAACCATGCTGTGCTGTATGAGAACTAAACAGGTCATAAAAAATGATGAGGACCAAAAGATCAAGCAAGACGGCATCAAACCAGAAGATAAAGCTCTTAAGGTGGTGACCAAAATTCAGGCTGGCTTCCGTGGGCACAGCACAAGGGAAAAGCTCAAAGGAGAGAAGAAAGGCAATGCCCAGGCCACGAAGCCCAGGCGAGTGAGAAGAAGGAAGATGCCCCTGCTGCTGGTGGCTCCAAAAAGAAGGAAGGAAAGGGTTCTACTGCCACTGAGGCAGTCCCAGCCACTGGCTCCAAGCCAGAGGAGTCCAGCAAAGCAGGAGAAACTCCTTCCGAGGAGAAAAAGGGGGAGGGCATCTCTGATGCTGCTGCAGAGCAGGTGGCCGCCCCCCAGGCTCCTGTCCCCTCAGAGGAGAAGGCTGGCTCTGCTGAGACAGAAAGCGCCACTACAGCTTCCACTGACAACTCGCCGTCCTCCAAGGCAGAAGATGCCCCAGCCAAGGAGGAGCCTAAACAAGCCATTGTGCCTGCTGCCGTCACTGCTGCTGCTGCCACCACCACACCTGCTGCAAAGGATGTAGCCGCCAAGGTAACAACCCAGCTTCCAACGGAGAGCAGCCAAGCTGAAGAGAAGATAGAAGCTGTAGATCAGGGGTGTCAGACTCATTTTCACCGGGAGCCACATCAGCCTCGTGGTTGCCTTCAAAGGGCCAAATGTAATTCAACTCAACTGTTAAGGAGTAGTTACGTTTATACAGTCCCAAAATTATTTCGGCCCTTTAAAGACAACCTCGAGGCTGATGTGGCCCCTGGTGAAAATGCGTTTGACACCCCTGCTGTAGATGAAACCAAACCTCAGGAAAGTGCCTGGCAGGAGGAGCACAAAGGAGGAGAACACGAGGTGGAGAAACAGCCTTCCACGTCCCAGCCCTCTACTGTCCCGGGCCCTGTCTCTCCCCCTCCTCCTCTCCGCTCCACTCCGAAGTTTCCCTTCCTGACCTACATGTATGTGAGTCTGTCCTCTTCCACCCACTAGCCCTCTTTCTCTCTGTGTGGCATTAAAAAAAAAGCAGAAAAGATCCCAAGTCGAATAGTATAACTTAACATTTCTTGTTTCTTGGTGGTGTTATGGTGAGTTTTTGGTAATGATGATCCAATCATTTGGGGACATTCTTGCACTGTATCCAAGCTTTTTGAATTGGTGCATGTGGCCCTGTGGGAGTCCACTTTCCTCTCTCTCCCTCTCTGTTCCAAGTGTGTGTGCAATGTTCCGTTCATCTGAGGAGTCCAAAATATCGAATGAATTCAAAACCCTTTTTCTTTTTCTCCTTTTCAATGTGATGGAATGAACAAAAAGAAAAAAAATTCAAAAAAACCACGTTTATTTAGAAAATAAATAAAGCAAATGTGCCAATTAGCATAAAAAGAAATAATGCACTCTAAAATAATCATAAAAATTATAGTGTATTAAATACAGAAAGCAGTAACACAGTCTTTTATTCTCGTTTTTTTTTCTTTTTTTTCTTTTTGTTCAGTTACAATTGTCTGCACTATTCTCGTGTAATACAACCGGCAGTGCAGTAGATTTGTTCACACCAGCAGCACCGCAGACACGTGGCAATGCCTTGAGCTACGTTAGCCGCGACTGCACAGGCACTGGGAACTGTGCAGCCGCCCCTCCGAGGCCACAGTGCTGTCAGTGCTCTGTCAGTGCCTGAAATGCATGACTGTATTTATGGGAAATGTGGAGCAGCTTCACTTTGACAGTAATCTAAGGTTTACTTCCCTCTTCCGACCCACGAGACTAAGAGTTCAAAAACAACAAAAAATTCCACAAATGGCCATTCTGTCCTTACTACAAGTCTAGTCAAAGCCTTTTATTTTGTAGTTAGGAAGTAAGATTTCACTCTAAAACCTTCAGCAACTTCCCATTGATAAACCCTGTTCTTTGAATTGAAGAAACTCACAAGGTATAGGGGCACCTTTTTCTTTCAGTTTCTAACCCACATACACGTTGAAGAGGTTTGACTAAAGATAATAAGGTTATACTTTTTTTTCTGGCTTTTCAAATTGGAATTAATAAATGATGTCTTTACTTGATTAACTCTTAAAACCAATTAAAAGCAAATAGTTTCTGTGAAATGAGTCAGATCCCATCATTTTAAAGAAATGTGATAGCACAATTCAATATTTATGAAAAATTTTTTCTGACTAGAGATACCTGTTAATGAGTTTCTAAAAATAAAGAGATTCAGTAATTATCACTTAAACAACTCATTATCTGTTTCATAATTTTATCAGTCAAGCTCTTCATCATTTCTAATTCAGAATTAGAGAAGGGCGAAGAGATATTATTACTATTCTTTTCATAAAGAGGTCTGCTACCTTATGTCACTTTCCAAAAGGTTTGATGGAGTAATGATGAAGGTTGTTTTTGCTTTTTCAGAAAGGCCTTCATTTAAATTACCTAAACCAGTACCAATTTTTTTTCAACTCTATTTTAGTCCTCTTCCCCCTGCTGCCACCTCTCTGTTTTACAAGTAACAGTGAATGTGATAATGAGTAATGACATCTATTCATGGAAAATGTGAAAGGTCTGAAGTTACAGTACTTTTTTTTTTCATTAGGAAAATGTGTCTCTAACAGCTCAGCTGCCCAGCTCCAATTCTGTAAAAGAAATAAATTTTCCTTAAATTTCAAAAGAGTTCCCATCTTTTCTTCCCCCTCCCCACCACAACAGTTCTATTAACTACACAGGCTTCTTCATGGTAACATGTAAAAAAATGTTTCAACTCTTATTTTTACCCATTAAAATGCAAATGATCTAGGGCTTTCTGATTGTTTAATCCCCTGGGAGCTTTTGGTTATGCAACATTAGGTCCATGTTTTCAAAGTGAATTCTTCTATATCCTTCATTTTCTCCCTTCTCAGATGAAGAGCATAATGAATGATTAGTGTTAAGCCAGGGAAGCAAGATGTATGAGCAGATTAACAATGACCTTGCCTTCTTGGTCTCCATTTGGGTCTAGCTGTATGACACATAGAGGCCATTTTCGAAATACACATGGTATTTCTATAACTCTTCCCTATCAGGATTTCAAAGCTATTCAGGTAACATTGGTTGTATGTTGCTTGAACTCCAGTGACAACAATAACAACAACAAAACTAATACCTTCGTAAGTCATATAAAAGTCTACAAGTGTTAGAAATACATAGAAATATAGCTTTTGGTCACAGATTTACTTTTTTTAAAAAAAAGTTGTTAAACCTTCAAATACCAAGCATTTACTCTTCAGTGTGTCTTATTCTTATACTATATCTATATATTACCAATATAATACCAAATATATACTATCAAAGTAAAATTTAAATTGCTACAAAAATATTTTAATGTATTTATAGCAGAAAACTTTAAAGATATATTTTTTCTATTTATCTTTATATATGTTTTCTCAGCTCATAACCTTTACTTAGTGATGTCAACATGTCTTTTTAAGTTGACTTCCCTTTATCCAAATATCCCTGTCTGCAAAACCAAGACAAAATTGAAGGCCACTCATCTTCAGTATCTTTTCTTTCTCCTCCGTCTCCCAGGGTACTTACCCCGAGGACACTTCGTGCCATCTAGAGTCGGCCTTCCTTGGCTCATTGCAGACTCCATTAAAATTCACCTATTTTGTGCCTCATATCTGCAAATTCTCAGTCAATATAATATAAACCGATCTACGTCACACATTAGTATTTGCATAGATACACATATTACTTCATGTAGCCTATGGAAAAGGCTGGTCCGAAGGCACAAACTTACTGATGTGGTAAGCATGTCAGGAAGACTAGTGTGAAGGTATTGGTGTTTAGTACCTTCATGAACCCCTGTGTAGCTTCTTGAATTGCCTAATGTAATTAGCTTTCTTCTCTTTTGTAAATTCAGATTCACTTTGAAATATGGATATTCAAGAACCATGTAAAAGTAGCAACTAGCCTTAAATGTAAATTTGGTCTTAAAATTATGTTATATGCTATAAATATAACAAATGTTAAATATTTACATAAATTATGTAACCTATTTTTCACTTATCCACTTTCTTATATAATTTATCAATTAAGGGGGGTTAGTAGCACAGTTTAACTCTATCATATGCCATTTCATTATGAAAAGTAGGCCATGTGGAACAAATAGGTAGAACAAGTTTCTGTTCTTCACATACAAACAAGAACTTGCATAATATATAAAACCCCTCTAGAAACAAGCTATGCCTTCCTTGTTAATAAATTCAAAAAATGCAAGAATAAAGAGCAAACTGAAGCTTTCCAAAGCTTAGTTCTTGTATCTTATATACCTAGAAATGTGATTCAATATTCTATCACCAGAGATTTATAGAGGATTCATAATAGAAACACAGCAACCCAAGCACTTAAAAAAATTGAACTTGTCAAAATTTCAAAAGCCCTTCTGACACTTAGCAGTGCATTTACTGGCACTGTGCATTCCTGGTCTAAAGAAATACAGTAATACTACGTAGATTTCTAACGCATTAACAATTTCCTCTTTGCTGGGGTTTTAAGGCTAAAGTGCAGTTTGTTGCATGAGCCCTATCATTCTCCTGTCTGTACTTAGTATTTATTATTTGAATTAAAAACTAAGTTTGTTTTATAATTGTTCACAATTTGTTTTACTGTGTATATTTGATCCTCTTAAAAAAACATGAGTGTACTCAGGGCTGAGATGGTGTTTCATCGGCTCTATCCGATCACATTAGAACCACACAGGGCTCCGGGCGCACCAAGGTGATGACTCATCGGGACCAAATTAGCAAACTGGGCTGCAAACTGGCCCTGTGACACTGGACTACTCATCTCACTCTTTAAGGCTTCTGGTGCTCCTAACAGAAAAAAATTGATTATACTCTTTCTAAGATACTTTCAAGATATAAAATTCCATGATACTTAATTAAAGAAGCCAGTAGAGGAAAGGAGTACTATGAAGGTGTGGGGAGGAGTGATAATTCAGAACATACATTACCAAATTATGGGCAAAACTATGGAAATCTGGGAGTACTGTGGAAGGGCAGGCAGAAATCAGAGAGAAATCTAGTCTTTAAAGACAGAATAATGTGTTATCCAGACTTGTGAGTTCGTGCTTTTCTTTACTGAATGCATTCCCCAACCATGTGCAGCCTGCAGAGCACAACACCTGAAGTGTCGAAGTTAAGACAAACCTGGCAGAAGAGCTAAAAATTAGGAAAATCAGGAAAATAACAGAAAGGTGACCCTAGTCTCTTTCCTGGTCCTCATCTCTGCCCAAATTTGGCAGACGTAGGGGAAACAAACAGGGAGATGGTGAAAAAGCAGCAGTGGGAAGACATAGGAAGAGGGTAGATAGATAAGCAGCTGTATATCACAGGGAAAGGGAAGTCAGAAAATTTTGCAGATTGATTCCAGTCAACCAAACACCACAGTAAAGTAAATATCCAACCTTTGGAAGAATACCATAAATCTAAAGTAGCTATAACCTATTTTCTGTAACATGCATATTTTAACCCCAAATTAATCAATATATAAAAAAAAGGAAAGCATGAATCTATACTCAGGGAAAGAAGGCAGTAGATGAAACAGACTAATTTTAAAATAGCTATTATAAATATGATCAAAAATTGAAAATATGCTTAAAGAATTGAAAGAAATGTTATCAATGAATGAACAAAATCTAAACAAAAAAATCTGGAGCTGAAAATTATAGTTATTAAAATAAAAACTTTTCTGGATAGACTCAGTGGCAAATTAGACATGGCAGAAGAAAAAATAATGACCCCCAAAATAGATCAATATAAATTACCCACTTTGAAGAACAAAAAGAAAAATGATTAAAGAAAAATGAACAGAACCTCAGAATAGGATCTCCCCTGAAGAATGATGTGTGTGTACTTGAGAAGGATGTAAATTCTGCTGCTGGTCCCTGGAATGTCTGTTAGGCCTGCTAGATCCACTGCTCTAAAGTATGCTTCAAGTCCAATATTTACTTGTATTTCCATCTGAATGATCTATCCAATGTTGAAAGTGGTGTACTAAACTCCCTTATTATTGTTGGAGTGTACTATATTTCTCCCTTCATATCTGTTAGAATTTTATTAATATCCTTAGGTGCACCAATGTTAGATGCATATATATTTATGTTTTTTATATCCTCTCAATTTGAATTGCCCCTTTATCATTATATGATGATTTTCTTTTTTGTTTGTTACCATGTTTAGCTTTAAGTTCATTTTTGTGATATAAGTATATCCTGTTCTTTTTTGGTTCATACTTGTAGGGGCTATCTTTTACCATCTCATCACTTTGACCCTCGTGCATCTTTAAAGTTTAGGTGAGTCTAGTAGGTAGCATATAACTAAATCTTGTTCTTTTTTTAAAAAAAAAAATCCAGCCAGTCACTCTATGCTTTTTAATTAAAGAATTTGATTCATTTACATTTAGAGGAGTATTGATAGGTAAGGATTCACCAGTGCCACCTTATGAATTGTTTTTTGTCTGTTTTGTAGTTTCCTTACTCCTTTCTTCCTCTCTTGCTGCGTTCCTTGTGAATTGATGATTATCCATAGTCATATGTTTTGACTCCCTTCTCTTTCTCTTTTGGGAACCTATAGTAGGTTTTTCATTTGTGATTATCAGCAGGCTTACATAAAACATTTTGTAAAAATAATGGTCTATTTTGTGGTGGTAACTTAATTTTACTTGCGTACAAAAACTCTATACTTTTACTCCTTTTATGTTTTTAATGTAAAAATTTACTTCTTCATATTTTGTATTCACTAACAAGTTATTGTAGCTATAGTTATTTTTAATATTCTTGCCTTTAATAATATTTATTATAAAGTTAAGTGTTTAACATTTCACCATATTACAGAACTAGAGTATTCTGAATTCAACTATGTACTTACATTTACCATTATGTTGTATACTTTCATATTCTCATTTCAGGGAATCCATGAATGAATTGAGCTCATGAGTGGGCTTATTGATGGAGTCACAATGCAGTTAGTAGGATTCTCAATCTTTTAATGTCCTCCAAGAGTCCTATCTGCTGCCCTCCCAGCTTTTTCCCGTACCTGGTCATGTAGCTTGTGATTCAATAATCTCCATGGGACAAGGAAGTAATTAACCACTTTGGCAGTATCCCACCTGCCTGGGGAAGCTGGGTGCCCTCTTACTTGTTCTCTCTCTTTTCCCCATGGGAAAAAAATCATAGCCAAGAATATCTCTCTTTGTTCTGAGCTCTATCACCTTGTGGGAAGGGAGATGTAGATGAAGTCAAATTGTTCCAAAGATCCACTTCTGTGTGTCCAGACTTGTATTTTCGGGCCCAACAATGTTCTGGAATGTCTCTTCTGAAACTGGACTTCCACAAAGTCTCTCTTGTATGTGAATAATTGTGTAAGACAGAGTTTTCCAGGAGCATCTGGACCATACTCAAAAAGGGCTGGAGCTGACTCATACCTCACCAGAGGATGCACAGCCAGGAACAAGTTTTGCCTGCCTATTGCCCAATGCATGGTGGGGGGTGGAGTAAGACCCCGCCCAGGTTCCTTAGTGTATGGTGCTGGATCCCACAGCTTCCACAAGGGCATTTTTGCCTGTGGAATGATGCCAAATTTTTGCTGTTGAGGTGGAGGACAAAAATGAGGTATGTCCCATGCCACCATGATGCTTATGTCACTCTGAGTCCAGGGTTTTCATTGGCAGCTGGTCACATGGGCACTAACAAGTCATGATTTCCAAAGTTCCAGACTCCCAAAAGAAAAGCAGGCACTTACTATAAATTACATTGTTTGTGCAAATAGTCTAAGTAAGCTAATACATCAGGGTTTAATGTCTACAGCACACAAAACAACCTTACTACTTAATAACATAAGGAGGATTCCAAAGTCAAGTTTTCACATACCAACATCACAAGCAAGCCCTGCAAAAACTGACATCAGACCTGCTATATTAACTTTCTCCTACACACTCACCCTGGTACTGCTTCTACGCCCTGCTGAGGCTTTCCTTTCCTCACCTACAGTTGCCTCTTGTTTCGATTTTTTTCCCAAAACTTACAGAAATAGCCTCATTATATCCTCCACAGATAATCCAGGCACTAGCCAACCAGCTCCATCTCTTCCAGTGTCTGAATTTCACCCTCACACGTCTTTTCCTTAAAGCTTTTAAACGTGAGTGCAGACATGCACTGCACAACAATGCTTCGGTCAACATCGGACCCCAGGCAGGAGGAGAGTCCCACAGGACGATAAAGGAGCTGAAAAAATCTTACCACCTGCTTCTTTGGGCATGAACTATAGGGGGGAATGTGGGAGGGAGGGGGTGGACAGGATGGAGTGGAGTAAAGGGGGGGAAATGGGACAACTATAATAGCATAATCAATAAATATATTTTAAAAAAACCTCTTACCACCAAGTGACATTGTACCATCATAACATCGAAGCACAACACATTGCTCACGTGTTTGTGGTGATGCTGATGTAACCAATCTGACTGCACTGCCAGTTGTATAAAGTACAGTACATAACATTTGATACTGATAATAAATGTCTATGATACAGTTTAAGTATTTAGTATACTTTTTATTGTTGCTTTAGAGTGTGCTCTTTCTACGTATACAGTTTACTGGAAAACAGTTTGTCGTTTAAGACAGCAGCAGCCTTGCTCATTGCATACTCACCATGTCTCTTGATTGTGTCATTTTCTCTTGCATTTGTTTCACCTTGTGTTGTTTTACAAATTTAGTGTAGCCTAAGTCTACAGTGGTGTACAGTAATGTCCCAGGTCTTCCAGTCACTCACCACTCACTCCCTGACTCACCAGGAGCAACTTCCAGTCCTGCAATTTCCATTCATGCTACATGCCCAGTACAGGTGTGCCATTATTCATCTTTTGTATGTTTACTATGAATTTTATGTGTCTAGGTATGTTTAGATACACAAATATGTACCATTGTGTTACAATTACCTATAGTATTCAGTACAGTAACATGATGTATAGGTTTGCAGCCTAAAGCAAGAGGCTATAAAGCAATAGGCCGCATATGCCACGTAGCCTAAGTATGTAGTAGGCTATCCCACCTAGGTTTGTGTGCATATACTCGGTGATGTTCACAAACATGAAATCGCCTAATGGTGCATTTCCCGGAATGTGCCCTGTCGTTAAGCAGTGCATGACTGTGATGCCAACACCTTCTTTATTTCCCTAAGCCTAGGGGTAGTCATTGCTTCCTGCAATTGCTACCTCCATCACATATTTTTCCTTTGATTTACATTGTTAACAACTTTTTACTTAGTTTTAGAATCTCTATATTACCATATCAGTTCAGATGACTACTGTGGTTTTTGTTAGACCCTGACTGACATAAGGGCAGAAAAATCACATTTTCTTTGGCAGAGCTGGTTGATAAGCAAGAACCAACAGGAATTGTTGATGTATTGCTCATTATTCTCCTTTTTTGGTACCAGATTTGTGCTGTGAGGCAGCTGTAGCAACGGCAGCAGTGACAGTAATCGCTGCAAATTCACTCACTTCTGATGACATCTGTGGAGGGCAAACTTGAAACAAAAGTTCAGGGTCCGCCCTCCCCCCACCCACGCCAATCCAGCTCTCCCAGTAATTCTTCAAGTGTCTATTAGGTTTTCTTTCTTTCTTTTTTATTTTTTGGAATACTGAGAGTGATTCCTGCACTAAATTCTGATAGATATATAGGCTATTTATCAAAAATTACAGAAAAGAACGTATTCAAACATGAAACTTTAAAAATATTCCCCATAAAATCAAGAATGAGATCTGTGCTCACTCTCACCATTTTGATTCAACTTCGCCTTGTAGGTACTAGACCTGAGAAATAAGTGGAAAATAATTAGTAGGAAGAAAATGGAACTGTAATTTTTTGCAATTGATATAATTATCTATTGAAAATCCTCAAATCTAGCTTATATGGAAAATTAAAATATACCAAAAACTTTGCTATAGCATTTTGTACTTCATTCTGCATTGTGTCCACTTTTATAAAACAAACAAAAAAATACATCTGAAATATTTTGGTGACTTTTTAAAAAAAGCTAGATCAACTTACATTCAAAATAATCAATAACAGGAAATCTGATAGGGTTACTTTTAGATGGTTACAGTTGAATGGATAAAGCCTTGAGCTAATTGCACAAAGGGAATTTTACCTATAAATTGGTCAGTTCGCTTGTTTCACTAGGACCCAGTTTAAAATTATCTCCAATCACCTTAATTTTCAGAACTACTATGATCTTGGCTCTTAAGGCTTAATTTAATGTATCTGGGCTTAAAATTGTAGAACTATAAAATTTTATAGAAAATGAGGATCAAAAGAGAAGACTCTATTATGGCCACAGTCACTGAATACAGGGGTTTTCATTCTTAAATCTTGCTCTCGACCACAGTTTACACACATGGCCATTTCCAAGGTGCACCTCCGTGACATTCCCTGAATTCTCCCAAACAGGAGTGTCTGCAGTTAATTCTCTGTAGGTAATTGCAGCTTTCAAAAGAACCTCAGGTCACTGAAACACCCAGCTCTGCAGACAACTCATTATTAGCCAGATTCCACCATCCAAATCCATCCTGATACTTCTGGTGAGATGTGACATTATGACATTGGAGGGGGAAAGTGCAAAGAAGTATCCAGAGTGTCTCTTTAGTGAAAGCAATGCTGTATGGGCACATTTTATAAACCACACTTACTCAGAATGGGTTTCACCCCTCAGTCCTCTTCATCCTCTTTTGTCACATGTAACTGTTCTAGGGAGTCACATATATATTAGGTGACTCTAAATAAACTACATTTATTCTTAAATGATACAAAACTTGGTTTCATTGTATACTCAGTACAAAGGTTCTACTGTTTTCTATGACCATTGTCCCCATCAGGGTCCAGGAAGGTAACAGAAAACAAATCAGTGAACGGTGAGAATTTAATATAGAGGATCATCAAGCAGGTGTAAAGTTGTGGACTAGGTGCCTGAGAATAAAAAGAGAATACAGATGTACACAGAGGCAGCAACTGCAGGAAGCAGATACCACCCCTACAGCTTAAAGAGCAAAGGGAAAAAGTTGAATTTATTAAAATTCAGAAAATTAAAGGCCCTGGCCAGGTAGCTCTGGTGACTGGGGCATCCCCCAGATATGCCCGGCTGGCCAAGGTTGTGGGTTTGGTCCCTTGTCAGGGCACACACAAGAATCAACCAGTGAATGTATAAATGCGTGGAGCAACAAATCAATCTCTCTCTCTCAAAAATTAATAAATGTATTTTTTAATTTAGAAATTTAGAGGATGGTTTCTGCATAGCTGGAACTCGGGCCTTTGAGAAGAGGGTGCTGGTTTAGCTGCTGAACAGGTACTGGAATCCCTGAGCTTGGAAGAGAGATCCCCCAAGGGGCTGCCCTCAGAGGGCAGGACACTGCTGCCTGATGCCGATGACTGTAAGGATGGCACAATGAGGCTCATCCCACAAATGTTGAAATAACTTCAAACTGCTCAGCTGCTGCAACACAGGGAGATACTGTTGCTGCTGGGGTGAAGAAGCATTACCAAGGTGAAGCTCGCAGGAACTGGAAGCAGTCAGGAAGCCAACGTGGAGTACACTGAAAAGGGAAAGTCCCTTTTTTCTCCTCCAGCCTTATAATCTCCCTATCCTGCCCCCTGCTCGTAGAGTCAAACAGGGAGTCAGCTGGCAAAGCAGATACAGGCTTGCAGAGCCCCAGCTTCAGACTCACAGGGACATTACAGAAGGCTGGTTTGGAGCTGAGAGCCAATTGCTTAGTAACTGGCGCAACCATCCACCGAAAACCTGAAATACTGAAAAATGACACATGATTACAGTTACACTGTGGTAAGTAGCCTCAACTATTTATGTACTTTAGTAGCTTGCTAAGAAGCTATAAAACTCAGCATAGCCTCAAAGTTTTGAACAATAATAAGGTGAAAACTCAAATTCTAAAACCTGTTCATTATGTGACACAAAATGATACATTATGCACTGAGATGTCTATTTCCAATCCTTGTTTGAGGAACACTTAACCAACCTATGGCTCCCAGAGTAAAAATTAGTCAAACAAATTTGACAAATATTATACAAACATTAAAAAAAGACTAAGGAACTCTGGTCCTCTAAAGCAGATGAAATAAACCTAATCTTAAATGATGTTTGTTTGAAATACACTTACTCCCAACTATCTGTCGGTACCCGCCATGCACTAAACCATAGCTAGAACTTCTCACGTCTGCTTACATCAAGAATCGGAACTTGGCTTTGGCTCGTGTGTGGAAATGTGTGCTGCTGTGTCCTGTTTCCACGCAGGAGGACAGTTTGGCTCTATACACCACAATCTTCTAAAATGCACATCATTCTTTTGACAGAAAATTCATTTCTAAAAAATTTGCTGTAAGGTGATAATCACATGAACATAAAATAGACTTAGCCCATCAGTGTCATTTGAAATAAAGTAGAGCTGGAAATAAACATAAACGTTTATTCATAGGAGCCTGGCTAAGCAATTTACACAAGTAATGTAACACTATGCAATCTGTAGACATGACTAATTCGACATATCTCTATTAATATAGAAAGAGCAAGTTGTAGAACATTCAATAATTCAACAAATATTTACTGAGTACCTGCTTTAGCCAATGACCAACCCCTGACAAGGCCCTTGCCCACAAAAACAAAATGTAGATTTCATGTAAAACTGTTTACACCTATTTATATGAGCACAAACACATATACACAAACACCTACACACATGCCTGGCGGAATCACCCCAAAACTATTGAGACATGAGTTCAAAACAAAACCACTTGTTCTTCTCTCAGGGGTGAGACGATGGCTGATTTCTACTTCTGCCTTTGTACTCTTGCATATCAGGTGTTACTGTAAAATAACTTTTTACACAGCAACCTAAAAAATCCTACACTTACTCAAAATCTAGGTACCACCCTTAGTAGAATTCACAGTTGAGTGTGGCTTATCTTCCGTGCAGAATTATTTTATCATTTGGCTCGTGTCGTTCTTAGGGAATTTACATTCCATTCTGAATTATACCTAGTGTTGTGTTTGTCATGCCTCCTTGTAAGAGTACAAGTGTCTTGAGGACAGTGATACTATCCTCAAGATAGTATCCTTGTATAAATTTCATCCCTTATAACATCTGAAATAGAGCTTTGCTTTTAATGCATGCTCAATATATATTGTTTCATTAGTTTCTAATTTAATTCATCATCAAATTGCTCTAGCCATTAATCAGTGTAACTGTTTCACCCATATACAGGGTGGGGCAAAAGTAGGTTTACAGTTTTCACATGAAAAATAATACAACAATTAATAAATAATAATACAAGAAAAAACTCTGTGTTTTGAGTACTTATATCTGTAAACCTATTTTTGCCCCACCCTATACTTTGTAGGTAGGCGTGTGCTGCTTCTAGCCCACGTTGAGAAGCAGCCTTAGTGAGGTAATTTGTAATATGGACCCTCAGTCCTCCAGTCCTAGCTGAGAGTACTGCAGATGGACACTTGGCACAAAGACAGCCAGTTCATAGCCTGGACACAGACATAACCTGGGAAGCAAATTTGACCAATAGGCTATTCATAGAGAAAAAAATTCAAAATGGTTATAAACCTGTGAAATGATTCCCAGCTTTATTAATCCTTATAAAAATGCAAGCTAAAGCAAAACAGAGACATGATTTTTACCCACTGGGTTATTAAAAATAAAAAGTGAGGCCCTGGCTGGTGTGGCTCAGTGGATTGAGCACCAGACCTAAAGGCTGCTGATTTGATTCCCGGTGAGGGCACATGCCTGGGTTTGTGGCCAGGTCCCCAGGTGGGGGTGTGCAAGAGGCAATGGATCAATGTTCCTCTCTCACATTGACGTTTCTCTCCCTCCTTTTCCCTCTCTCTAAAAATAAATAAATAAAGTCTTTAAAAATAAATAAAGAGTGATAATGTCTAGTATTGAAAGGAATGAGAAGTGGTTATTACCATGAGCCATGGGTGGGAATGTTGATTAAGGCTTATTTGGAAGGCAGTTTTCCAGCGTCTATCAACATTTACACTGTGCTCATCTTTTGATGTAGTTATTCTGCCCCAGGAATACAATTTTCAGACATATTCCCATGCACACACAGTTGAGGCAAGGATGGTCTTTGTAATGTTTTATAAGAAAAATACTTGAAATATTTCCATCATTAGGAAAGAAGATTAAATAAACTATGTTATATCCATACTATAGAAAAAGCAGCAGTGACCCAATAGTTAACAAAATCAAACCCAAGGTTTTTACCATGACCCACGTTCCTATATAATCTGGCCCCGCCTCTGTGAACTTATCTCCTCTCTCTCCCCCACCACTTCCTGTCTTGAAATCAAGGGCGTTTGCACTTGCTTACTCCTGTGCTTGTAATATTCTTTCTCCAGGTGGTCCTTTGGCTGGTTTACTCTCTCCAGGATCTGTCACCCTTACAGAATTCCCTCCTGACCTTCCTGATCTCAACCCTCTCTATGTTTTATTCCTCTTCATTTTTCTTCATTGAATTTACCAGTTCTTGACATTAAATTCTGAGCTACGTATTTTAATTATCCATCTCCTTTACTAGAACCATCTATAGCAAGGAATTTATCTACTGGTTATTACAAACTCCCCAGTGCCTAGAATGATATCTTGTAATGAATAAAAATGTTAGATAAATGAACTAATTATTTAAAAGGTGTGTGTTAGAATTATATATTTTAACATGGATATATATCTAAGCTATATCTATGTTGCCAAAAATATAAATAATATAGTCCTACATGTATAAATAATGTTTGTGTATATATTTATGTGTGTATACATATAAGCATGTTTGTGTATGTGAATTTGATACATAAATGCATATAGATATTTAGATATCTATAGATAAGCAACTAAAATTATACACAACAAATTATTATCTCTGCCAAGGAGAGTGTCATTGGGAGCAAAGAAAAAGAACTTTCACATTTACTCTATATACTTTTATATCAATTTAATATTTCATGGCAAAAATTTATGTACTTTTCATAAAAGAAAGACAAAAAAGGAAGATTATTAATAAGAAGAAACCACATTTTTCAGCTTCTGTAACAGCCAATATTCTTAGCACTACAGATATATTAACTCAGTCATCAAAACAACCATAGAGGATAAATTATTATTATTATTAATATTAAGAAAGAAGCTAAAATGTAAATGATTAAGTAACTTAGTCAAGATTATATAACCTCTAAGTGGCAGAACCAGGGAAGATTATAAGAAGAAAAAGAGAGAGGAAGAGAAATCTTCTTAGGGAAGATTCATGCATCAGTTTTGATGTACAGAAGACAAACCTGGCAAAACAAAAGTGGTTAAGTTGTCAGTACCTGCCAAGCAAAATTGCACGTTGTTTGAAAGAGAATGAAAGATAAAGAAAACGTTCAACTCTTGTGCTGTGGTGCTCAGCTCTTCCAGAGTTCCCAAAATGGCTCGGCCAAGATTCCTGTTCCTGCATTTCTAGGCAAGCATCCCTTAGACAAACCCCGTGGTACGCAGTGACTCGAGTGAGGCTTGTTTCTGCCCGAATCGCATTAATTCCTTGTAGGAATGTATGGTCTTGACCTACAAATGGCGCCATGTATCAGAAAAGTGGCGTGGAATGGACTCCTTACTCTTTTAAAGAAAAGAAATAATCAAATTAAGTTCAATGTTGGCAGCAAAGCATGGACATTTTTAGAAATTTTCCAATGGATCATCAAAGCAAGTTATATGGCTTTTGTGTTTATTTATTTTTATGCATTGATATTTTCTCTCTTTTTCTTTCTACTGTGTGCTTATTTGATTGGCCACTTATTGCCTCTAATCCTGAAGATAAGTGTAACCTAACTGAGTGAGTTTAAGGTAAATTGTACTAAAGAGGCACAAAGATACAAGAACAATACAAAAGAATGTCATAAAAATACATGTGACTCATGTTAAAATATTTCCTCATTCTCAATTTTCTTAGTCAACATGTTCATGTATCATGGCGCGGCATTAGCATTGTACACTGCATTTTCTTTTCTTTAGAGCTTCTCCATGTGATGAAGAACGGGTGATGAGTCATTTCCCATAGTTATGGTACTGGCTTCCTATCTTTTTATTAAAATAATAGGTCATTTATTTGTTTTAAACTAATCTGGAATCATATCCACAGTCCTCCTATCATGGGATTTTATTATCTTTAAGGTTCAGTGTGGGATCTAAGTGACAGTGATGATTGTAGGCATCATAATCTCCCAATTAAAAAAATACTGTGTTGTTTATCCATAAATGAACCCCGGACATGTTTATGCAGTCCAACCACGGGCGTTACACTAAGGAGAACACTAGTTTGCTCACGACTTCAATATGCCTTGAGGCTTTTCTGTGTCCGAGCATGATGGAATCCGAGCATGTATGATTACAAATGCATACATGGCAGAGCTTGGCTTTCACAATTCAAAGTGTCTACCTACAGAGAACAAACTGAAAAAAAAAAAAATAAGGCATCACATCTCATTTGTAGACTTTATTCTTTCCTCCAAGAGAGAGTGAAATATTAGGTCACACTTTTCTGTTAAACCACATTTCCTTTTACACTGTGGCAAAAATATGACTTAAGGTGTGCCCGTCCCTATATGCCCTTTATGCTGTCAGCTATTGAAACATGAATACACGGCTAATTCTTTGCAACTACTAGACTGTAAATCAAACATGCCAGTTAGTAAATGACCCTTAAACTTCATTCTGTTTCTTACTAAAGACTGCTAGCCATTCGTGGGTACTACAAGAAAACATAGAAGGTTTTGAGGAAAATGCTATGTAACCTACCATTCCCCTAAGGCGACTGGCATCATTTCTGTGTGTAATGAAACAAACAGCTAGTTGAGAGGTGAAAATTTTAGTCAGTTTTCAAGGGTTTATATTTTTGTTCCTTCCATAGGATGCTAAGTAATGGGAATATTTTTTCCCCAAACTCAATTTGCCAATTGTTTGAAATGGTCTGACAAAGTGATGATTTGTAAAGATAATTCTTCTTGGGAGAAAAAAATCAAATTTAGCAGTACCATTTTTAAAATATCAATTAGGCCCAACCATAATAATATCAACTCCTACTTACTGAATAAATGCTACATACTGGTCACTCACCCAAATTTACCACCTCTAGCTAGCTAGGAGCTGAGGGCCTCATGGATTTAGCAATAAACAAGTCACTCTTGTTTTTGCTGAGGTCAGTTTCAGAACAGTCGGGGTAGAAGCCAGGTTTCAAAGGATTGACAGGGAGTGGGAGAGAGGGAAGTAGAAACAGCCACCATGGAAACAAAATTACTCATGTAGGGGAAAAGAAAGATAACAGCTGGTGGAAAGCATGTACTTTAACAACATAAGTTTTTTAGGTTTTTGCTTTTTGTTGTCGTTGTTTTAAAATAGGGGAGAAGTGAGCATATGTCAATAAAATCAGGAATAGAAGATACAGAAAAGGGATGAAATAATCTACTCAGCAACTAAAGGATCAATAAGAGGAGGGGCATTTCAGGAGAAGATATCCCTTCTGTGTTCTGATTCTATCAAACCCTCCTGGACATTTGTCCCTGGGAATCCACGAGCACCTCAAATTAACACTTCCACTCCCAACCCCAAACTTGGTCCTCTGCTTCTGCTTCCTCTCTTAACAAATGGCACTGTTATCCACCTACATTCCCAAACCAGAAATATGAACATAAGTTGAATCATACTTTTTCCTTATCCTGTCATCCTATTGCAAATTTCTGCTCATTTTATTTTTTTAATAAGTATATTACATTTCTTAAGAAGACATTTCCCTGAATATCCAAGTTCACGTGAGGTACCCTTCTCTGTCCATGAGGATACCATAAGAAAAACAGGACTCCTCTAGATAGAGGGGATTTGATTCAAGTAATTGATTACACAGAGGAAGGAACAATTGAAAAGTTGAGGCAACTGAGAGAATTAACAATAGCAGAAAGCCAACTACCATCTCTAGAGTTTGAGTAATAAATCCCACTTGATCATGGTATATGATCTTTTTAATGTATTGCTGGATCCAGATTGCTAATATTTTCTTGAGAATTTTAGCATCTATGTTCATCAGGGATATTGGCCTACAATTTTCATTTTTTGTAGTGTCTTTATCTGGTTTTGGAATTAGGATAATGCTGGCCTCATAAGAGATCTTGGAAGTCTTCTCTTGAAATTTTTGGAATAGTGTGATAAGAATATGTGTTATTTCTTCTCTGAATGTTTGGTAAAATTCCCCTGTGAAGTCAGCCAGTCCAGGGCTTTCATTTGTTGAGAGTTTTTTCATTACTGCTTCAATTACATTAGTTATAATCAGTCTATTCAGATTCTCTGGCTCTTCCTGATTCAGTTTTGGAAGACTGTATATTTCTAAAAAAATTCCCACTTACTATTGCAACAAAAAATAAGGTACATAAGGATAAATTTAACCAAGGAGGTAAAAGACCTGTACTTGGAAAACTATAGGACATTGAAGAAATAAATTGAGGAAGATACATAAGTGGAAGTATATATCAAGGGTCTCCATCCCCCAGGCTGCAGACTGGTACCAGTCCACAGCCCGTTAGGGATCTGGATGCAAGAGAAGCTCACCTGAGCTCCACCTCCTGTCCCTCCACCACCCCCACCCCCCATCTTCCACGGAACCAGTCTATGGTGCCAAAATGGTTGAGGACCACTGGTATATACCATATTCATTGGTTGGAAGAATTAATATCCTTAAAATATCCATACTACCCAGAGATATCTATAGATTCAACATAATTTCTATTAAAATACCAATGGCATATTCACGGATCTAGAACAAATATTCCAAAAATTTATATGGAAACAAAAAAGACCCCAAATAGTCTCAGCAATCTTGAGAAAGAACAAAGTTGAAAGGATCACAATACCTAATATCAAGAGATACTATAAGACTATTGTAATCAAAACAGCCTGGTCCTGGTTTAAGAACAGGCATATAGATTAATAGAACAAAACAGAGAGCCCAGAAATCAGCCCACGCCTACATGGTCAATTAATATTTGACAAAGGATGCAAGAATATACAATGCAGTAAAGACAATCTCTTTAATAAATGCTGTTGGGAAGATTGGACAGGTACTCACAAAATGATAAAACTAGATCACCAACTTACACCACACATAAGAATAAACTCAAAGTGGATAAAGGACCTAAATATAATCACTTCTCGGCTTTTTGGCTAAGATCAAGTGTAGTATCTGTTCTTATCAGTTTAAAAATACCTAAATGTAAGTGGTGAAATCATAAAAATCCCGGAAAAGCCCTGGCTGGTGTGGCTCAGTGGATTGAGTACCAGCCTGTGAACCAAAGGGTTGCCAGTTCAATTCCTAGTCAGGGCACTTGCCTGGGTTGCAGGCCAGGTCCCCTGTTGGGAGCGTGTGAGAGGCAACCGCACATGCTTCTCTCCCTCTCATTCTCCCTTCCTCCCCCTCTCTCTGAATAAGTAAATAAATCTTCTTTAAAAATCTTAGAAGAAAACATAGGCAGTAAATTTTCAGACAACTCTAGTAGCAACATTTGTGCTGATATGTCTCCTAGGGCAAGGGAAACAAAGGAAAAAATAAACATATAAGACTACATCAAATTTAAAAGCTTCTGCACAACAAAAGAAACCAGCAACCAAATGAAAACAGAGACCACTGAATGGGAGAACATATTCATCAATGATACACTGACAGAGGGTTAATTTCTAAAATATGTAAAGAACACCAGTAGGACAAAAAAATTCAATTAAAAAATTGGAAAAAGATCTAAATAGATATTTCTCCACAGAGGATACACAGATGGCGAACAGACACATTAAAAACTACTCAACATCACTAATCATCAGAGACATGTAAATTAAAACCACAATGAGGTATCATCTCACACCTGCCAGAATGACTATCATCAATAAATCAACAAACAACAAGTGTTGGAGAGGATGTGGAGAAAAGAGGAACCCTAGTGCACCCTTGGTGGAAATGCAGACAGGTGCAGCCACTGTGGAAAACCGTATGGAGTTTCCTCAAAAAATTAAAAATGAAACTGCCTTTTGACCCAGTGATCCCACTGCTGAGAATATATCCTAAGAATCCTGAAACACCACTTTGAAAGAACTTATGCACCCTTAAGTTCATAGCAGCATTATTTACAATAGCCAACATCTGGAAACAGCCTAATTGCCCATCAGTAAATGAGTGGATCACAAAACGGTGGTACATTTACACAGTAGAATACTATGCAGCAGTAAAAAACAAGGAAATCTTATCTTTTGCAACAGCATGGATGGACCTGGAGGTTATTATGCTAAGTGAAACAAACCAGTCAGGAAAAAAAGACAAATACCATATGATCTCAATTATATATGGAATCTAATGAGCAAAATAAACTGACAAATTAAATAGAAACAGAGGCATTAACGCATGGAACAGACTGACAGCTGTCAGAGGGAAGAGGTGATGGGGGAACTGGGTGAAAGGAGGTGAAAGAATCAGCCAAAGAACATATATGAAGAACTCAAAGACACAGATAACAGTGTGGTGACAGCTGGAGGGAATGGGGGTGGGAGATGGTGGAGGTGGGCAAAGGGGGGAAAGATGGGGACATCCATAATAATGTCAACCTTAAAATAAATAAATTAATTAATAAATAAATGAAGTTTGAGGAACAACTCAAAGAGGCATTTCTAGAACCAGCAGTGTGCCGGTTTAACATCCAGCTCTCTGGGGAGGAGCAAAACTTGTCTACCAATTTCTGTGGTATAAATATCTAAACACGCGGATTTCAAGCTACCTACCTATTCATCACTAAATGCAGAGTTTGGAAGACACGCTGGCTTCAGCTCTCATGAGCTGAGCTGACACACCACAAGCCAGAAGCTGGGCCTGCCAAGCAGAATTTGGAGCTACAGAAGAAAGGAGGATATTCCCAAAGATGCTACCTGAGTAGGGTAATGGGATAATTACTTGGCTTCTCCAATTCTGCCACATCTGTTTTCTCTTCAGTGCCTCTCTTTGGCCAGACTCAGCCAAAATCTACCTGAGCTTGGGAAATGCACCCTAAAATTTCGGATCTCCTCAGATACAGAGCGAAGCCCTGAAGCAGGGCAAGGAATTGATTCAAGAACAGATGAGTAAAACACTCCTGGAGCACTTCTACCTTCTTTATATCAGGTCTCTAAGCTCTGCGCATTTATTTTTTAAATAGATATGTTACATTTCTTTTGAAGATGTTTCCCTGAATGTCCACTGCATAGCTCAGAGTCTAACATTCAGTAACTCTCAAATGTTTTACAGAATAAATGAACAAATTAACAAATGTGTCAGCATTTAATAAGCAGAAAATCTGTGTCTTTGTGCACATATGACTTGGGGTCACATCATCACATTTATTGATATAGTGGTGCTGTAACTTGGCAAAAATCACATATAAAAGTATTAAGTTGCTTGACTTTTTGAAAGTCCCCATAAGTGCCTTAGCCCTTTGATCTCACCTCATACAACTTGCTGGAAAACTGGAAGCTTTTGTTTGGTCTTGAGACTCTAGTAATTTAAAAATCTGCAAGTTATTTACAAATTTATGTTTTAGCAATTACCATTAACCTAGTGTATCCTACGAGTTTCTCTCTCCATCTAGCATAGGCTCTTCTTCTGGCAACTGCGAAGCATTTAATTAAAATCTTCCTCTCTCCTGCTTGTTCCTGCAGATGAGCAAACTGCTTCAGTTTTCACCAGTCTGCTTGGTTTAACTTTTATTTCTAATTACATTCAACAGAATCAAATATATTCCATTTGTAAAACTTTCTGTAGCAAAATTTTCTTGTGGATCTTATCCCAGTGGTACCTCTGCTTCACATAGCTGTCTCTGTATGTTTTTAGAATGATTTGCAAGTCCTGTAAAAGATAAACAAATCTGGGCACTAGTTAACATGGTATGGGCAGATCTTAACTGGCAAAAAGCTATTTATTGCAGTAAGGAAGGGTCCAAAGTAAAAGGAACTCAACTTTGATTTGTAAAAAGTGACTAGACATTTTAAAGAAAGAATGAAAAGAATAGAGAGAAGGGTGGATGGGGGCTCATTAAAGTCAGAAAAGTGAAAAATTACAAACAGCAAGAAAGGAGGTTGGTGAGTGTGAAATCCACCTGGATTCTTTTTTTTTTTTTAATTGTTGTTCAAGTAGTTTTCTCCACTCCCCATCCACACCATGCCCTCCCACCCATCTCCCCCTCCCTTCGATCCTACCTCCTTTTGGCTTTGTCCATGTGTTCTTTATACATGTTCCTTGACCCCTCCCATTAGCCCCCCTCCCCTCTGGTTACTGTCAGTTCATTCTTTATTTCACTGTCTCTGTTTGTATTTTGCTTGCTTGCTTGTTTCGTTTATTAGGTTCCACTTATAGTTGAGATCATATGCTATTTTTCTTTCACTGCCAGACTTATTTCACTCAGCATAATGCTCTCTGGTTCCATCCATGCTGTCGCAAAGGGTAGGAGCTCCTTCTTTCTTTCTGCTGTGTAGAATTCCACTGTGTAAATGTACCACAGTTTTTTGATCTATTCATTTACTGATGGGCACTTAGGTCACTTCCAGCACTTGGCTATTGTAAATTGTACTGCTATGAACACTGGGGTGCATAGGTTCTTTTGAATTGGTGTTTCAGGGTTCTTAGGATATAATCCCAGCAATGGTATTGCCGGGTCAAAAGGCAGTTCCATTTTTGGTTTTCTCAGGAAATTCCATACTCTATTCCACATTGGCTGAACCAGTCTGCATTCCCACCAAGAGTGCTCCAGGATTCCCTTTTCTGCACAACCTCTCCAGCACTTGCTGCTTGTTGATTTGTTTATCATGGCCATTCTGACCGGTGTGAAGGGGTATCTCACTGGATTCTTTAACTGGCTGGGAGACAGAGGTCCTATCTTCAGGTGCTGGGTGGAACAAACAGTGAAGTCTTAAGTCAGCCTTGAGTTTTCACAGGCAGGCACTTGAAGGAGGTCGGGGTCATTAAAGCAATGTGGTCTTGAGCTGTTGGAAACTATGTTAATGTTTTGTTCAATCCTTTATAGGCCAAGGTTGGGACTAATCCAGAAGAGTACTCAGAGGAGCCTGGCTAGAGTCTGTCCAAGGAAAGAATTTTGTCAGTCTCAAGCCAAAGTACATTCCCAGCTATTCACTCTCACCAGATATATTCTCTTTCAGAAAGGTAGGATAAGACCATTAAAATCAGAGTTATACGTCTTACCCCACCTGCAACGTAAACTCTCCAAGAGCAAGGACTGGGTGTGGTTCCCTTTTGAACTACTCCTCCTATTCATTTATTGATTTTTCTCCACACTCTTTGCCACACAGTGGTGGCCCAAGTAGTGGGTGAGGTCCTCCTCAGGATCAGGCAATAAAGGGAGATTATATATATATATATATATACATATATATATATATATATAGTCCATAGAGAATTTTAAAACATCTGCTTTTTTTATTACCATGTGCTTATAATTTTAAACAATGTCAGCAACAAAAATACCCCTCTTCCCTCAAGTCTTTCATTGATCTAAAGTCTAAAATATTGCTCTGGTTACTGTTAAGTTTTAACAATATATATGTAAGCTTAAAATTAGCACATTTTTATCACTTATTCTTTAATAAGTATTGTATTATTACCAGAAGTTAATTTCAAGAATTCCCAATTGTATAGCCAGCTTTCAACACGTGTAGACTGGGCACATGTTTTCATTTTTAAATAATTTTGTAGTGGTTCAGAAATCATTTAAGCTTATTTTAGATGTTTTATGTAGCTTTATTCTTTCATTTAAACAGAAGATTCAAAATATATAGTGACAGCACACTGACTACAAAAGACAAAGAACTTCTACTTCAATTCTTTCATTCTACAGTGACCACGTGGAGTCTGTATTTGGGTTAAAACATTTAAAAAAATGAAACAAAATGTGAGCTATGAGGTGTTGCATCCCATTTGCTAAGTGCAAATTTTAAATCATAAATCAAATAGTATCTTTAAAATTAAAATGCATTCTTTTTAAATTTCTAATAGTTTTTAAACTAAAAAAAATCAAGAAAAAACACTTCATCAGTATTATCACTTAGTCCAAAACCAAACTTAAATTTGGTTTTAATAAGTCACTTGCTAATTATCAGAAAATTATTTACATGAGATATTATAATAGAATTACAACAAGATCATAAAGTTCAAACTGTTAAATAGATATCAATATAGTGGAATTAGTAGCTGTGCATTTATTCATTTTGGTGCTGCATTGGTGCTGTTTATTTAATCTTTCAAGTTTTTTTAATTGGCATCATACAGAGTTCAGTGAAAGAAATTCTGCCTTGTCTGTATTTCTTTTCTAGTCATTATCATTATCAGATACAGAGAACAAATTGACAGCCGCCAGATGGAAGAGGTTTGAAGGAGACAGGTGAAAAAGGTGAAGAGATTAAGAAGCACAAAGTGGCAGTAACAGAACAGTTACGTAGATGTGTAGTACAGCATAAGAAATAGAGCCAATAATTTGGTAGTAAGCTGCCTGGTGTCAGATGGGCATTAAATTTATTGAGGTGATCACTTAGTAAGTTATATAAATGTCAAGACATCAGCAGAGTTAATCACTGGATTGAATACTTGAAACTAATATAATGTATGTCAACAGTAATTGAAAAATAAAAATGATTTAAAGTAAAAAAAAAATACAAAAAGACCCAGACAATTAGACAAAATGTTAACTGCCAAGTGTTCAAATGGTATGAGATAACTTGTAAACTTGAAACTTATACTTGTAAATCCTCATTAAAGTATCTGGAGAACGTTAATTCACTCTCAATATTTATTTAGCATAATCTTTTATATTAATCTCTTCTCAATGATTACTTTGTGAGTCCTTCATTTTCTAAAGATACAGTCAAAAGAAATGCAAGGAAATACCAAATTAAAATAAAAGGAAAAAAACTGAAATAATATTTTCAAATGATATAATGAAGTGTTAATGTCACTATTATAAAAGACCTGAAAATGAGAAGAAAAAGAAAGCCCTATTCAAAGGGGACAAGAGATATGAGAAAGAATTTACAAAAAGCACACAAACTTGCTCAATTTTGTCCGTAAGAGGATACAATTTAAACTTCATGGATGAGATTGGCAGAAATCCAAAAGTTTGACAATACACTTTGTTTGCTCTAAGGAAATGGGCTCTCTCATATTTTGCTGTCAAGAGGAATCTGTAAGCATAGAATCCTTGTGAAGGGTAATTTAGTACTAACTAGCAAAATTATATGTGTATTTACCTTTTGATTGTTGTCCAAGAAAAATCTTGTCTAGAAATCTATTTCCATGATACTCTGGAAAAGTTATATGGGTGAAGGGTTTCTTGGGGTTCTGTTTTTACTCTTCTCTCTATTTTTGTGATTATTTATAAATATTCACAAACTTTTTTATAAAACTTTTTCACATAGTGAAAAGTTTTTAAATATTAGTGTTTACTTGTGATTTCTTTTAACTGCAATGTTCTAATGCCCTAACTTGGGTTTCCTGAAAAAACAAAGTCTAAGAGGAAAGCTATTGCATGAATGGACTATTCAAAGATGTGACAGAGGTAGTGTGGGAAACAGGAAAGAAGGGACGGTCCTTACACGGTGCATTGTTGAGTTGGCCACCACAAGAGTTACTCAAGTGGAGAGGCTTTCTGAGGAGCCTAATGAAATGGATCTCAGAAGCAGATTCTCTCAGCCTCAGGGAGCTCCCAGGGTGGAAGAGGCATGGCACCACACCTGAAATACTTGAGTCCATGCCCTGTTAGGTTAGCCCTGTGAGAAGAAGTGCAGAACTAGTTCCTGCATCCATGGCTAGACACAGAGAATTCAATACTGTACACAAGAGGCCTATGCTACCAGAAAAGGGGATTATTCCCACTCGTACAGGAGTTTTCGGACTTACTTTTGATTTGAGAGAGAAAATGAATAATAATATTACTTTTAGAAATTTTGTTATTAAACAGCCAAAATATCAAATAGATCATCTTATTATTACCAACTTTACCAAGTATGCAGCTTCCTCGGGAAAAAAAAAATATATATATATATTAAAGTTAAAAAAGTATATATTAAATATTGAGTTCAAATATGCACCCATCTCTTCCAAGCAAGATGGAGGCATAGGTAGACATGCTTTACCTGTTCGGACAACCAAAGGAAGGATAACAACCAACTTAAAAACAAAACACAACCAGAACTGCCAGAAAATTGAACTATATGGAAGTCCAACAACCAAGGAGTTAAAGAAGAAACATTCATTCAGACCAGTAGGAGGGGCAGAGATGGACATCCGGGGGCAGAGAGGATGATGACAATGTGGTAGCTGGTGGACTGGGTGGTCCTACATTTGTGTATGGATAAAAATTGGCAGGAACAACTGAGGAGCGAACAATCTCAGCACAGGACAGACTGTGCAACCCAGGGTTCTAGCACCAGGAAATTAAGTCTTATAACCTCGGGCTGTAAAAACCTGTGGGGGGTGTGGTAGTAAAAGAAACTGCCAGTCTCTCAGGAGGGTCTGTTTGAGGGGCCTCAGGGTCTTGAAATGTACACAAGCCCACCCACCTGGGAATCAGCACCAAGGCAGCAACTGGAAGGGTGCCAGTCACTTGCAGGAAGCAGGGGAAGTGACTGAAAGTGGGTAAGAGCTGAAGAAGCAGCATTGTTCCCTCTCTGACTCCTCCCCCACATACAACACCACAATTCTGCAAAGCAGGTTCTCTGCCCTGGCAAATACCAAAGACTCCTCCCTTTACAATATAACAGGTACATGGAGACAAAGAAATATGGCACAAATGAAAGAATACATTAAAACTTCAGAAAAAGAAGTAAGCGATGAGAAGATAGCCAACCTATCAGATGCAGAGTTCAAAACACTGGTAGTCAAGATGCTCACAAAAATGTCTGAGTACAACCACAAAATAAAGGAAGAAGTGAAGACTATACAGAGTAAAATTAAAAATATACATATACAGGGAACAACAGTGAAGGAAAGGAAACTGGGACTCAAATCAACAATTTGGCTGGGGTCATGGGGAGTGGTGGGGGAAAATGCAGACAACTGTAATTGAACAACAATAAAATAATAAAAAAAAAGAAAAGAAAAGAAAAGAAATAAAGTCTTAAAAAATTGGAATAAAAGGAAGAAATAAACTTTCAACCAGGACATAATGAAGAAACAAGAATTCAAAAAAATGAGGACAGGCTTAGGAACCTCTGAGACAACTTTAAACATTCCAAAAGCTGAATCATAGGAATGCCAGAAGAGGGAAAGCAAGAAATTGAAAACTTATTTGAAAAAATAATTAAAGAAAACTTCACCAGTCTGGCAAAGGAAATAGACATACAAATTCAGGAAACTCAGAAGAGTCACAAACAATCTGGACCCAAAGAAGGTCACACCAAAACACACCATAATTAAAATGCCAAAGATCGAAGATAAAGAGAATCTTCAAAGCAGCAAGAGAAAAGGACACAGTTACTTACAAAGGAGTTGCCATAAGACTGTCAGCTGATTTCTCTAAAGAAACCTTATAAGCAAGAAGGGGCTGGCAAGAAATATTCAAAGTCATGAAAAACAAGGACCTACATCCAAGACTACTCTATCCAGCAAAGCTCTCATTTAGAATGGGAGGGCAGGTAAAGTGCTTCCCAGATAAGGTCAAGATAAAGGAATTCATCATCACCAAGCCCTTATTATATGAAATGTTAAAGGGATTTATCTAAGAAAAAGAAGATCAAAACTATGAACAGTAAAATGACAACAACTCACAACTATCAGCAACTGAACCTGAAACAAAAACAAAACAACTGAAACAAAAACAAAAACAAACTGAACAAGTAGAACAAGAACAGAATCATAGAAATGGAGATCACATGGAGGGTTATCAGCCAGGAGGAGGAAGAGGAAGAATGGGAGAAAAATTACAGGGAATAAGAAGCATAATTGGTAGGTACAAAATAGACAGGGAGAAGTTAAGAATAGTATAATAAATGGAGAAGCCAAGGAACTTATATGTACGACTCATGGACATGAACTAAGGAGGGGGAATTTGGGAGGGAATGGGGGTACTGTGAGGAGGGGGACAAAGGGGAGAAAAAAATGGGATAACTCTAATTGCATAATCAATAAAATATACTAAAAATCATGTAAAAATAAACCAATTATAAATAGTTTTCAATGTAGTAAGCCTAAATATTTACAATATTCAGCATATTAAATATGCTAAAAATGGTAGACAAGCATCTCAAATACATAATACAACATAATGTAAATATATATGTTTATCTTTAAAAGTTTGAAAATAAAAAGGGAACATAAGCTGGCATACCATATGCTCTATAAGCAGTTATTGAGTCAATGCTGGAACAGCCAAGGGCTCATTTTGAAATGCTGGTCATTTCTCTGTGCCAGACAGAAGTAGGATTCAAAATGATTTACTCTAAGAACTTTGACTCTATTACTGTGAAGTCATTTATATACTGTTAAATGATTTGAATACCCAAGAAAACTAGGAGTCCCTAAAGCCTGTTCCTTTGCATATCCCTATATTTCTTCCACCAAAGCCAAATATTATGTGAAGTAATGAGTCTAGAATTCATAAGCAAATAAAATTTCTGTTGGCTTTAATCATATAGACTATCTAAAAGGTTATTATCTTCTCAATATGGTCTTCCCATCTGCATTAATTTCATATTGCTGTTGTGACAAATGACTACAGCTTGGAGACTTAGAACAACAGAAATGTATTTTTCATTTCCTTACAGTTCTGGAAGCCTGAAGTCCAAAATCAAGGTGTCACCAAGGCTATGGTTCCTCCTGAGGCTCTTGGGGAGAATCCATCCTTTGCATCTTCTAGCTTACAGCGGCTTGGGGCTCCTTAGTTGGTGGGCCCACTCTGCCTCTGTCTTTACCTGACTTTGTCCTCAGTATGTGTATCAAATCTCCTCCACCACCTTCTTATAACTAGATGATGGCATTTAGGGCCCACCAGGAAAATCCAGAATTATCTCTTAATCTAAATTATCTTTCATAAATTCACATATTCCAAACAAGTTAACACAGATTCCATGGAGAGAACCTGGTATCCTTAGGGCCACCATTCAGCCCATTACACCAACCATGAGTTAGTCTACTGAGATTGTAATTTCTATTTTACTTATTGCTGCTATAGAGTAACAGTTCAAAAGTAAATTCTGCCCCCCATACTTATCCACATCCCCACCCTAGGATTAGCCATAATTCTGTTTTTAGGGCAGAGGTCAGCACACATCCCGAGTCCCAAAAAGTAAATAAGGATTTGTGGACCTTCTGTCACAACTATTCAACCCCTTCTTTGTAGTGTGAGAACAGCCATAAGCAATATATAAATACATGTGTTCCAATAAAACTTTGTTTTCAGACACAGGCAGTGGGCCAGTATTCCTCTGTGGATCTGGGTTTGTTGACTCATGAAGTCTAGGCTTTCCTTAGGGAATATGAAAATATTTTTGTATTTCTGGGTTTGTATTACAGAAATTTCCCTGTGTTTCTAGGATTGGCCTGAATCAGGAAAGGGCAGATGTGCTGGAACTGAGGGAGGAGGAAGGCAGATTGCATCAGAGATGCAGTTGTGGACCCAGACATCCTGCGTCTAGAGGAAAAAGAAGAGGCAGCTCCAGCAGGATATCAGTTTCCTACTGCTGCTGTAACAAATCACCACCAGCTTATAGTTTAAAGAAATATAAGTCGATTGTATTATAGTTCTGTAGGTTCAAAGCACAACAGAGGTCTCACTGGGCTAAAATCAAGATGGTTTTCTCAAGGCTCTTAAGAAAAATAAATTTCCTTGACTTCACCAGCTTGTAGAGGCTACCTAAGTTGCTTGGCTTGTGATCCTCTTTCTTCACCTTCAAACCAGAGGCAGAAGGTTGAGTCCTCACATGGTATCATTCTAACCTTCTTTCTTTCTCCCTTTTCCACATTTAAGAACCCTTATGATTACATTGGGCCCACCTAGATAATCCAGGATAATATCCTTATTTTAAATCAGTAGATTAGCAACCTTAATTATTTCAGCAATCTTCATTTCCCCTTTCCATATAACGTGACTTATCCACAAGTTCTGGGAAGCAGAGTGTAACATCCTTGGGAGGCCATCATTCTGTCTACCACAGGGCATGTGCAGAACCTACATTCCACTCCAGGCAAATCTCAGGAGGTGACAGAACTACTGATGTGGGTTGAATGTCGATATGCAAAGATACTGACAACAAAACTAATTCTGCTGGCCCTGAGAACAGCTGTGATGTTCTCGTGGCAAAGGTGACGATGTAAAAAGGCATCTCTGGAACCCACCCAGAGCATTTCTGCAGCTCTCAACAGAGTAAGTAGGCCAGGAATAAAATCAACAAGAACACAATTGTGGCCATCATGAAATACAGACCAGGGGCCTCTTCCATTTTCATGAATAATGTAACACTTCTCAGATGAAAATAAAGGGCAAATTCCAATACTGGTACTGGATGTCCTGCCACTCAGATGATTGGTAACTTAGGGACAAGTTAAATTTTATTTAGAAGAATAGAAGAATATGACATCTCTACTAACCCAAAACTTACTCATACTCACTACATTACCTTCCAAAGTATAGGTGTGTTCAATGTGTACGTTCTTTTCTTTCCTCCTCTGACCTCCTACTATTGCAACCCAGCTACTCAAAAGCCTTTAATAATTCAACAGTTCTGGTCCTGGCATCAAAGATCCCCATCAAGATCTGATCCAATCCTTCTTCTACAAATTGAATTCCAAATACTAAATTGTACACATTACGATTTCCAATGTAATTACAATATTTTGCGTTTCTATTAATGAAAATTTTTCATAGGGCTTCCCAGCCTTGAAAAGCTTTTTCCATCCCATTTTTAAACCTCTAAATCCTACCTATATTCAAGGTTATTTGCAAATGTTACTGTTTATCATAAATCCTTCTCTGATCTTCCCAACTAAACTACTGGAGCACGTCACTCTATTAGCATAGACCTTTAACTGTTACAGCCTTTTAGCAGTGCATCAGTTACACACCAACAGAGAAAAAAATACCGTAAGTATTTCAACAAAAAAGTTTAAAATACCTGCTTGTGGGGTGAAGGAGCTAGATAGTGAACACTAAAAATTACCAAGAGAAAACAAGTAGCTATTACTGACAGATTTTAGGGAATAAAAAGAAAAAGGTTAGATTATTAGAATTTAGAATCTGAGAGTAGAGGCCTTGCAGATCTGGGACTCAGATCTCTACGTTGGGTAAAATGCCACAGTGTACTTAGGGAGGGCAGCAATAAGCTAGTTTTGGAATTCAAAGAACCTGGAGATTGAAACCAACTTCCACTGTTAAAACAAACTATTCCTGCTGGGGTGAAATGCCACTGTTGGAGCAAATTGTCACTACCCAGGTGATAGCAATCTGGATAGCAAACAGAATAAGAAAGTCCTCCTTCATTCTTCTTGTGTTCCTATCACTCTAGTGCTTCTTGGCAGAACCTAACAGGAAGCCAGCTGGCAAATGAGTCTGGGAAATACAGCTTGCTGCACCTTAGCGCCATAATGATAAGGCAGATATATAAAGGTGGAATTAAAATCATGCATTCTGGAATGCTAATGAACAAGATGCTTTGACAGAGATTTCTTTCAGTATATTTAAATTACACTATATAAAAAGTTGACTATGTGGCCAAAACATAGAATTGGCCCAAGTCTCAGTAGAAACTCATATCTTTCCACCAAAAACCTTTCTTTTCCAGTTATTTACTTCCATTGATAACACCAAGAGGATCTCCTGACACACAAGCCAAAAATCTTGTAATTCACCAATTTTTTCTATCACATAATACTCATCCACTACCAAATCCTATTCACTTTCTTTATAATCCCTGATTCCCAGTCTCTCTAAATTTGGATGGCTACAAATTACCCAGCCAGTTTTATTTCTTTCAATCTCAACAGGTCCATGTTGAGTAAGCATTATAAGTTAAACACTATGCAAAACAACACAGTCATCACAGAAATAGTAATATTGGAGAGGTAATACAAACATGTATTTAAAAATTATGCAATGATATAATACCACCAGTGAATACTTTTAAGTTCTTAAACAAGAGGAAACACTGAGACTAGAGGTATCAAAGCAAGACAAGAGACATTGAGGAACGATACGAATTGGTTAGGCAAAAAAGACAGGAAAAAAAAAACCAAGGGAGAGGGCACTCCAAACTGAAGGACAATGGAAAATCAATGGGAAAAAATGATTTTGTTGACCTTTGTGGGGGGCACTGAGGAGACAGAACTAATGATACCTCAGGACACATTAAAAGTCTCAGAAGGTCTTTGCTGGGATAACCGCCACTTTGTGAACAGATACAAGTGATCTGTTGAAGACACACATCCAAATTATTCTGGAGCTACCAGTAAATGTGAGTGTGCTTCCGATTTCACAAAGTCTAACCATGACGGATGGCTCAGTACTGCCATTATTCTGAAATTTCTCCCTGCTTCTGAGATCACAGGCTAATAACATTAGCTTCCCTAATGTCCAAACAATTTTGTTGAGTTCTATTTACTCCAGTTTGCTTTACTTTTTCATTAAAAGAGTAAGAATTTTTATATCAACTTTATTTAATTCATGTCTTTTATCATTTTGTACAGAATCTTTCTTTTTAAAATAAAATGATCACTTGAGTATAAGAGTGCTTTTGTCACGACAAGAAGACTCAAAATATAGCTAGAACAAATAAGGAAAATGCACTCTCTGCATAATAAGACCTAAAGAGGAATTTCTGTGGTTGGTTATTTCAGATGCTAAACTATATCAAGATAGGGTGGGCTACTCTGGTAATGACTTTGAATGAGTGCAGCAGCTCCAGTCATCCATGTTTAGCAACATTATTTAAAGTCCAGGAGAGAAGAAGAGGGCATCTCTCTTCCATGTGTCTGTTTGGAAAAAGGAAGAATATTTCCAGCAACACCCCAGATAAGACTTCTCCTCATGTCTCCCTGTTCAAAATAATGTCACATCCCCATCCTTAAATCAATCCCTTAAAAGTGAATGAAATTACTAGGATTCATTTCAAGAAATCAAGATTTAACACTTGGAGTTCAGGAAGAGTCCATTCTCCCTTGAAGCCAAAAACTGCCTAATGGTTGAAAATTCAGGGTTCTCTGTTAACACAGAATAGGGGTGAGGTGGGATATAGGTAGACTTGCTGTTGAACAGGAGTATCTGCCCATCTTCCTTGAGCTTTAATATCTTCTTAATTAGAGTTTTTCACCCATTCCTTTTTTTTTAACTTTCCAAATTTGATTTTACTTTTTCTGATAGAACATTCAATATATTAAAAAGGTTGATAATGTATATAAAATTAAGTCTTGATCTGCTTTCTTCCTCTCATCCATCAGCCGTATATAATCTGCCCCACATACCAAGTTTACCCTTCATTAGCTTCCCTCTTCATGTAGCCTGAACACTGCACTGGTCTGAGCATTTTCCCACCCACGGTTCACACAGAGATTCCACTACCTCACACACCCTCCTTAGACCTGCTCTGCTCCCTCACGTGGTCCTCAAAGATCCACGGCTCTTTCCATCGCTCTCACATATCCTGTAAGATTGAGTCTCACCGAAGACTTTCTGTGTCTCTACACCGACTCCTCTAGGTGTGCTCTTTTTGCTCCTCATTGCAGTTTTGTGACTGTTTTGCCATATTTTCACTTTTGTGATTCTTCTAGCCTTTTCCAGTCACCTTCCCTTTTCAAGTCTCTCTATATAAAATTATTAATTTTTTTCTCTGAACTTCCTTAATTCTGTTTTTCAAAGTTTATGTTATTTGACTAACTATTCTCTGTATTACATTTCTTAGTCATCAGATACTTACAATAAGAGAGTCCCTTTCTTCCAAAATTCTGCTTATTTCCATAGGAAGCTTAAGCAAAAGAAAAAGTACCTGAAATGAGTTAAAATTTTTGCTTTTCCACTTAGTATTTGGAGAAATTTCCCCAATTTTTATTCCATATATATATATATATATAATACAATAGTATGATATATATAGTATTATATGTATATAATGGGGATATAAATATCTGTTTAATAAACTGAATTAAACGTGTGTGAGTATATGTGTTGTTCTCATTCTTTTTCAAATATCTGAGGGGTTGAAATGTCAAAATGTGAAGTTCTTCAAAACAACCATAAAATGGAAGTTACAAATTCCAAAGGGCTTGTGGCAATTGTCCTTAATGATCTTCAGTCTGTAGCCTCCTTCCATCAAGCCAGCACGGAAGCCCACACAAGTAGTTCAAAGTGTGTTCGGGTGACAAAGTCCACGCTTGCCATTTCTCTTTCAGGACCTTGAAAAGGCCAGACTCCCTGGGGGCAGGAGCCCTCTGCAGACACCGAAATGTCTTTGAAAATTGCAATAGTTAATTTGTGGTCCCTACTTGGGTTTTTCCCATGTTATTTCAAGTAGACACTTTATTATACAATATAGTTTTTTTCCCCTTTCCAAAGAAGAGAGATCCCTCTAGTGGTTTGAGTATTTTTTAGTGACCAAAGGAGACAGGGAGAGAGAGCCCATTTAATTTCTCTCTAAGAGCTATGAGAGTTGATGAGCTGGGAAGACAGAGCTGCAAAAATAAGAGATACGGAGAAGCATGACTTGATGGGGTACCTTCCTTTGCTATGCTGGCAGCAAAGGACTTTATGGACCTTCAGAGACTTATTAGATCATTGTCCTGATTTATCAGGATCTTTCTGATTATCATTTGTGATCTATTACCATTTTCTCATTCTTATTATTTCAGCTCATTTCTCTCCTGTCTGCATTGCTTTGGGAGGATGCAAATTCTTCTCATATTACTGCCAAGTCCAAATACAGCGTCCCATGTACAATTCTTTATGGAAGTAGTTGAGGACAAAAAGTTGGTTATCATTCTTATGTTTGTATTAAAACAAATATTCTAAGTAAAAAGAAAATCCATGTGCTTTTCCAGCTTTCTGACTTTTACCTCACTAGGATGAGAGAGGAGTGGACATTCTTTCTCCCTTCAATTCTAACAAAGCAGCTGGAAAGATTTTTGTAAAAATTATTCTGCATAGTCCAAACCAATTGAAAGAAAAATGCTAGCAACCTACAATTATACACAGTAGCCTGAGATTTAACTGAATGAATAAAATCTTCCTATATCCTAATAATATTTTAACCAATTATTCTACTGCACACGTTTGCCAAAGTAGTTCAGATGTTTTATATGTAGCCTTTGAACCGACACTTAGTTAAGCCTGAGCAGGCACATCTGCGTCCTGCAGCTATACCTCCCTTCCAACAGCGGCCAAGTAGAAGAGCTTAAGAATGAACAACAGATCCACAGTCCAGGGGTTGATTCCCGAAGTAACACTAGCAAATCAAAAGAAAAATCTCCCATGTTCATGGGATCTTTGTGTAATGGCTGAGCTGCTTCAAGTGTCCCAGAGATAAAGGGATTGAGCATTATTCATGCAAATTATCACTTATCTAAAAACTACAGTCATTGGCTACAAAACACTGTTCCGATGCTGTGGCGATGAATCATTTTTGTGAGTTAAGGTGTTGAAATATATTTTGTCCTTCAGTATAAGCAATCAGCAGCAATTGTGTTTTTTGTTCCACTTCAAACCACTGGCCCCTAGGAAATCTAGAGAACAAAATGTTTCAATGTCACGGTATATTACGTGTTTCAGAAATTCCCACTTCTCCCACTTCAGTTCATGTGGAATGAAGAAAAAGGCAGACATTAAATGGAAGAAGTAAAACCAAAAACAAAAAAACTAAACTGGCTAATTCATAATCTAAGTAATTTGTAATTACATTACTTTGTGAATGAATATGAAGTAATAAGGACCACTACTTGATATTCTTTGTCCATCTTTCATTTTAGTTAAATTAGAAATTAATTCTATACCCAGTTTTCATGATTCAAGCTTGTTTTTGGAGCATTATATCTCATATATTTGGTTCATCTTAAAACACCAACCACATAATAAAACTTTTTATACCCTCAAAGTCTATAAAGGAAGGTTTATATGTGCAACTTCTAGAGAAGATTCTAGATGAGTTCCATAATTCTTTTTCCTTCTACGAGAAGTATCAAAATACTATGATGAGGTCACTAGCTTCAGTATCATTTAATTAGTTAACAAATAATATTGAGTGTCTGTGGTGGATTCACATTGCGTCACTCAGCTAAAGCGGAACCCATTTCCCAGAATTCTCTTCACTGTGTAGTTTCAAGTTAGTGTGGCCCACAGTGACATTTGCATAACATTTAAGAGGGGCAAGGGACGGAGCAGCCTGTTTTTTAATACTGGGGAGGTCCATGCAGGCTCTCTGCCAGGCCCTACTGCAACTGGCGCGGGGCGGGCCCACGTGGGCTCCCCTTCGTGGCGGAGCAGGTCTCAGTCCCCCCCACCACAGCTCCAATCGGGCCCCCTTTCACGTGTCCAACTCCTGGGACGGGGAAGTGGTTTAGTTTTGTGACAAAGGACTCAAGCTCCCGTTACACGTCAGTTGCAACACTGAAGGTGGAAACTTGAAAAGACTGACACAGGTACTCTAGTCCATCCTGATGAATTCCAGCCTTATCTTCACGGGCTCCAGTTTCTGCTTGCTCCTCACTTCACCTCAGTCCTTTCTTCCCAGGTGACTGCCTTCTTAATTCCAACACAGACAACAGGTTTTATGGACTATTTAGCCAGCTCCCACAATAACATAAGGTGGACTCCCTATAAAAAAAATTCTTACTGTATATCACACCTAACGTTTGTGTTTCTCTGACTGAACCCTGGCAATACAATGCCCACTAGAAACAAACCACTATGACTAGCAATAGGAATTAAAACATTTAAAAAGTCAATATAGTGAAGAAGACTTATTTTGCTAGGGCTGCCATAATAAAATAGCACAGCTTAACTAGCTTAAAAAACATTTATTTTTTCAGAGTTATAGAGACTAGAAGTTCAAGATCAAGGTGCCAGCAGATTTAGTCTCTTCTGAGGCCTCTTCCCTTAGCTTGTGATGGCTGCCTTGTCGCTGTGTCTCATCTGGTCTTTCCCCTGTGCGTGTGCATCTCCGGGCCTCTTCCTCTTCTCATAAGGAAACGAGTGACATTGGATTAGGGGCTCCATCCTTATGACATCACTAGCTTTAATTACTGCTTTAAAGATGCTGTCTCTAAATACACCCACATTGAGGATTAGGGTTTTTACATATAAATTGGGGGGAACATGATGCAATTCATAACAAAGATTAACAAAAAATTGAAAAGTGTAATTGAATTGAGAAATGTTAGGTGCAATTATAGAATGGGATGGAAGGCCAATTGATGAGTACATAATACAGTTCTGGGACTGTGGGTTCAGAGATAGGAGGATTACATAATGTATCATCCAAAATGGGACTCCTGTGAGAATGAAAAGGTGCATTAAAAATAAACTAATTGATCTTCATCAGGCATAATCTAGAACTGTCACAGCAAAAATAGGAGTCATAGGCAAGATTTCAAGGAGGAAATAAAATCCAAGGTAAGACCTAAGGAGGAATAGAAGTTAAGGAGGCCAAGGGGAAAGAGTGGAGAGCCTGTTCTAGGTGATCAGGCATAAAGAACATAATGAGCAAGAAACTAGATACTGAAGAAACAGTGCCATAATTGGAGAACTACAAGAGATTCCATGTTGGCTGAAGTTTAGCCAGGGCAGGGGGCCAGAAAAAAGCCAGGTAAGCAGGATTCAGAGGATAACAGGGCTCTTTAAAAAGTTAAGACTTGGTTCTGGTGTCATCTGTGGGCCAATACGAGTTTTAATCATGGAAGTGGCATAATTTGATTTATATTTTAGAAAGATCTCTAAAACTTAGGTCAATATATAGTGACTATAGTTAATAACACTGTATTATATAATTAAAATCTGCTGAGAGAGTAGAACTTAAATGTCTCACCTACCCCCACCCCACAAAATAAATATGTGAGGTGATGGATGTTTTAATTAACTAGATGGGAAATCCTTTCACAATATTTACATATATCAAATCACCACAATGTACACTTTAAACATCTTGCAATTTTATTTGTCAATTATATCTCAATCAAGCTATTTTTTTTTTTAAAAAGAGAGAACTTAGATCAGGACAGGAGACTCCTCATTTCCTTTACCTTTTCCCCCCCAGACACTCTTTTTCTCCCCAGGAAAAAAGAGGCTGTTTTAAAGACTAAATAAGTAACGGCCTTGGGAAAGAATAAGAAATACCATCTACAAAACAGAAATATGGGAGATCTGCAAAAATAAAAAAGAAATCAAACGGGATCAGACAGGCAAAGGGACTTCAGTCCAGTATTAGAACCTCCAACATCTGGAGGAACTAAGGAGCCAAGTTCAGAAGGTTCTCACTCACCGAAGGGAAAATTTTGAATGACAATAATCATAATAACTACAATAGAGTAAAATATATCAAATAAGTTTCAGTCCATAAGTCCGTAGTAATATGGTAATAAAACTGATTGATTGTCACTAAGGAATACCAGTAAATTATGTTGAAAACTGTAAATAAAGAGAAATAAGCAGTTTCTTGTTTTTTCCATGTGAACTGTGAAGAGGTAACCAATGTTAGATGAGGGAAAGTTGCTTTTTATAGAAACACTCCAGCTAATCCATGAGGAAGGAATGATTTAATTAGTACATTCCCATTTGAGTTAATGAAGGTAAATACTGTTTAGCTAAGACTTCAAAAGAGAAACAACTAAGCTTTAAATGTCTCCTCATAGAAAAACACAGCACGACCTATGAATTAATTTTTTCAAAAAATAAAATTGAACTTGAACCTAATCAATCCTCTAATTAAACCTCCAGAACATTTAATAATGTACAAGAAATTTAGAACAAAGGTTATAATCAGCAAAATCAGCCCACATTACAAAAGAAATGAAAGAAGACTATGAATTGGAAGAGTGTTTAGGGACATACCCAGCAATCATAATGTGCAGACTCTATTTATATACTGATTCAAAGAAATAAACCATAAAACAAAATTGTGATGTTAATGCTATAACTATAAATCTAAATATTGACCAAATAGGTGATGACTAAATATTTTTAGTTTGGGGAATATGTATTTCTAAAGAGTGATTGCATACATAAGCTCAAAGCTTTTAATAGACACTTAAACTAGGCATATAAGTGTGAGAAATAGAAGCATCCATGGATTTTTGTTGAGCACATGGAAGTTTATGAGATATCGAGCTGTGTAAAGAGTAGTTTCTCATCCTCAGCATCACTGGGATTTGGGGCCAGAGAATTCTTCCTGCAAGGATGTGCTGTGCATTGCAGGATATCTAACTGCATCCATGGCCTCTACCCAACTAGATGCCAGTAGCATCCTCTACTCAGTTGTCACAACCAAAAATGTCTCCAGATATTTTCCAAAATTGCCCTCATTTGTGAATCACTGATATAAAGTAAAAATAGAAGGGGGTGGGGTGGATGAGGCCTTAAGGGACCAAAAAAACTTGCAACTAAATTACACCTCTACTATTTATTCTCCGTTACCATTTCCCCAGGCCTTACTTTCCTCATCTACAGTATGGAAATTATATTGGCTAATCAACTAAGTAGATATGGCAATTATTTAATATGGAAGACACATAATTAATGAGAAGATATGTGGCATGCCTCCCTTCATAAGTGCCTATTATTATTGGCTTCCTCCTCTTTCTCTTCTTCCTCGAAACAATCCTGCATCAGTAAAGCTGCTTAACAATCCCACAGAAATTAAACGTGAATGTCCACAATCACCCCCTCCCAACACTACCAGTGAGGTACTTTGCAATGAGAGAAACAAGTAAATAATCTCAAATAGCAAAGGTGAGTTATTGTTCTTTCTGGAGTCCAAGATCAGAGCCCACATATATACCTCCCAGGGAGTACTCTCAGTCTGACTAAAACACAACACAGACTCACTGAAGCTCTTTAGATCAAAAAGTAAAGGAAAAAATGTATGTGTTCATTCAATAAGAAAGATTTGGCCAAGAGTAAGTCACTCTGTTATAAATGAGGTTCTCGGTTTTAGTTAGGCTTTGAGAAATGGGTTCATGTTTTACCTCTGTTTACCCAACAGTTTTAGCAGTTATTAACTCCTTTTTCCAAGGGTATTATTAGATTTTTATTCCAGTTTGATTTACATTCCAATGGAAATTATAGAATATATTCATTTCTTTATTTTTAAAGTGTGACAAATTATTATTTATTTATTTTTATTTAAATCATTTTTATTGTTGAGCTATAAGTCACATACCGTACAATCCACCCATCTAAAGTCTACAATTGCAGTGGTTTTTAGTATACTCACAGATATGTACAACTACCACCATAGCAATTTTAGAACATTTTTATCACCATCAAAAGAAATCTCACATTTACTTATTATCTGCTTTTTCTGTTTTCTATTTCACTAATCCATTTTCTATCTCTATAGATTTGCTTATTATGATTATCTCATATAAATGGAAACATAGTTTTTTGTATCTCACTTCTTTTACTTATGAAATTATGATGAAATTATAAAAATGTAGTATTTCCAAGGTTCATCCATGTTGTAGCTTGTACCATAATTTTATTTATTCCATTTAAAGTTAGAATAATATTCTATTATGTAAATATAACACATTTTGTTTATCTGTTCATCAGTTGATGGGCATTGGGTTGTTGTCACTGTTTGGCTATTGTAAATAATGATGCTATAAACATTCATGCATAAGATTTTGGTTCCTGTCAAGATGGAGGCATAGGTAGATATGCTTCACTTCCAAAAGAAGTGAACTAAAAGAAGGATAACAACGAATTTAAACAAACAAAAGAACAACCAGAACTGCCAGAAAATCAAACTGTGTGGAAGTCTAACAACAAAGGAGTTAAAGAAAAAAATTCATCCAGGCTAGTAGCGGAACTGGATGGAGAGGATGCACAGCAAGGTGGTGGCTGGCAACAAGGTGGTCCCACATTCGCTTGTGACTAAGCCAGGAAGAACAACTGGGAAGTGAGACAGAATGCACAACCCAGGGTTCCAGCACAGGAAACTAAAGTCTCAAAACCTCTGGTTGTAAAAACCTGTGGGGGTTGCAGTGGTGGGGGAAACTCCCAGTCTCACAGGAGAGTCCCTTGGAGAGGCCCACAGGATCCTAGAATACATGCATGCCCACTCACCTGGGAATCAGCACCAGAAAGGGCACGATCCACTTGTGGGAAGTGAAGGAAGTGGCTGAAAGTGGGGCAAGAGCTGAGCAAGGGGCATTATTCCCTCTCTGATCACTCCCTTACAGGCAGTGTCACAGTGCAGCAAAGTGGGTTCCCTGCCCTGGCAAATACCTAAGGCTCTGCCCCTCACAATGTAATAGGTGCACCAAGACAAAGAAATATGGCCCAAATGAAAGAATACATCAAAACTCCAGAAAAAGAAGTAAACAATGAGGAAATAGCCAACCTATCAGATGCAGAGTTCAAAACACTGGTAGTCAAGATGCTCACAGAAATGTCTGAGTACAGCCACAAAATAAAGGAAGAAGTGAAGCCTATACAAAGTAAAATTAAAAATATACATATACAGGGAACAACAGTGAAGGAAAGGAAACTGGGACTCAAATCAACAATTTGGAACAAAAGGAAGAAATAAGCAATCAACCAGAACAGAATGAAGAAATAAGAATTCAAAAAACTGAGGAGAGGCCTGGGAACCTCTGGGACAACTTTAAATATCCCAACATCCAAATCATAGGGGTGCCAGAAGTAGAAGAGGAACAGCAAGAAATTAAAAACTTATTTGAAAAAATAATGAAGGAAAACTTCCCCAATCTGTCAAAGGAAATAGACATTGAAGTCCAGGAAGCTCAGAGAGTCCCAAAGAAATTGGACCAAAGGAGGAACAGACCAAGACTCATCACAGTTACATACCCAAGATTAAGGATAAGGAGAGAATCTTTCAAAGCAACAAGAGAAAAGGAGACAGTTACCTACAAAAGAGTTCCCATAAGACTATCAGCTGATTTATCAAAAGAAACCTTACAGGCAGCGAAGGGCTGGTAAGAAGTATTTGAAGTCATGAAAGACAAGAATTTACATCCAAGATTGCTCAATGTAGCAAAGCTGTCATTTAGAATGAAGGGCAGATGAAGTGCTTCCCAGATAAGGTCAAGTTAAAGGAGTTCATCATCACCAAGCCATTATTATATGAAATGTTAAAGTGACTTATCTAAGAAAAAGAAGATCAAAACTATGAACAGTAAAATTACAACAAACTCACAAGTATCAACAACTGAACCTGAAACAAAAACAAACTAAGCAAACAACTAGAACAGGAACAGAATCACAGAAATGGAGAGTACATGAAGGGTTAACAGTGTTGAGGGGGTGGAAAATGTACAGGGAATAAGAAGTATAATTGGGATCTCATCAAAATAAAAAGCTTCTGCATGGCTAAAGAAAACAGCAACAAATTACAAAGAGAACCAACAGTATGGGAAAACATATTTGCTAATGATACCTCAGACAAGGGCCTGCTCTCCAAAATATATAAAGAACTCACACGACTGCACTCCAGGAAGACAAACAACCCAATTAAAAAATGGGCAAAGGACTTGAACAGACACTTCTCTAAGGAAGACATACAGAGGGCCCAGAGACATATGAAAAGATGCTCAGCATCACTAGCCATCAGAGAGATGCAAATTAAAACCACAATGAGGTACCATCTCACACCAGTCAGGGTGGCCAACATAAACAAATCCACAAACAAATGTTGGAGAGGATGCGGAGAAAAGGTAACCCTAGTGCACTGTTGGTGGGAATGCAGACTGGTGAGGCCACTGTGGAAAACAGTATGGAATTTCCTCACAAAACTAAAAATGGAACTGCCCTTTGACCCAGCAATTTCACTGTTGGGATTATACCCTAAGAACCCTGAAACACCAATCCAAAAGAACCTATGCACCCCAATGTTCATAGCAGCACAATTTACAATAGCCAAGTACTGGAAGCAACCTAAGTGCCCATCAGCAAACGAGTGGATCCAAAAACTATTTACACAATGGAATTCTACACGGCAGAGAGAAAGAAGGAGCTTATACCCTTTGCAACAGCATGGATGGAACTGGAGAGCATTATGTTAAGTGAAATAAGCCAGACAGTGAAGGACAAATACCATATTATCTCACCTTTAACTGGAACATAATAAATAGAAGAAAAAAGGAAACAAAATATAACCAGAGACATTGAAGTTAAGAACAATCTAACAGGGGGGAGTGGGGAGGGGACAGTGAGGAGAGGGGATTACAGGAACTACTATAAAGGACACATGGACCAAATCAAGGGGGAGGGTGGAGGTGGGGGAGGGACGTGGGTTTGGCTGGGGTGGGGTGGAGGGATGGGAAGAAAAGGCACACAACTGTAAACAACAAAAAATTAAAATTAAAAAAAAGTATAATTGGTAGGCACAAAATAGGAGAAGGTTAAGAATAGTATAGGAAATGGAGAAGCTAAAGAACTTATATGTGTGACCCATGGACATAAAATAAGGGGGTAATGCGAGAGCAAGGGGCATATAAGTTGGAGGAGGATTAAGAGGAGAAAAATGGGGCAACTATAGTAGCATAATCAATAAAATATACTTAAAAGATTTTGTTTGAACACCTGTTTTCAATTCCTTGGGGATTACAGCTAAGAGTGCAATTGTTGAGTCACAGGGACATCAAAACTGATTTCCACAGTGATACAGCCATTAACTCTTACTCAAGAAAATAATGTTTAAAAGTAGGATAATAACACTTCCTCACACTCTAAAACAGACTATCCCTGCTCAGCTTTGTTGAGTGCCTGAGTCAAACCTCCAAAAAGGAGAAATGTAGATATGTAATGTAGACATGCAGTCATTATGAACTATTCTGCACTTACGGAATCTTCTCATCCATCTTTTGTTGTTGTTATTGTTGTTGCTGTGGTTGTTAAATGGCTTGCAGGTTGACCTAGTAACCAAAACATTGTTTAAAACAATGGAGAAATGTATTCCAAGATCAGAGTTGTAGAATAAATGGTCACATACAGCACCTGGCCACCTGACCAAGAAGGTTCACCTATCCCATCCTGCCTAGAAGAAGCCATTTAACACCTAATGGGGGACTCTACCAATGCTGGAATTGCAAAGCTGATTAGGTAGAAGGGATTCTTTGTTCTTCATCCCCCCCCCAATCTAACAATACCTGGCTGCCCACCAAATAGGTATGTGAAAGTCTAGGTGTACATCTAATTCTGCAGGTATTACCATTTTTCCTCCCTCTCCCTCCTGGACGGGATCACATACCTTGCATCTATCTAAGATGCTCATCAGGCAAGCATTCAACAGTGAGGGGGCATCCTGACTGCAGGTGAATTCCTTGGCTTGAGACTATTCTGGTGGAGAAACTGACCGAGTATAAAAGGCCAAGTGATGTCTCCAACTAAACAACAGCAGCCTAGGCAATGGGGGATCACGGTAGTGACCCAGGAACTCAAGGCCAGTGATTAGGAATATAGTAAAATCATAAATAAAATAATGACTTTGAGCTTGTAAAATTTTAAAAAGTAGGTTGTGAGGCAGGATACCCTGACCCACCTTGGTCAGGGTATTTGGATTAAGACAAAGGCTATAAATAGTAGGGTACATTCTAAGATGATTTCCACAAATCCCTATCTCCTGGTTTACATGCTTAATCTAATTCTCTCCTACAGTGCAGGCAGAACCTGTGATTATGAGGAGGTATCAGTCTTATAATTAGGTTACTTTATATGGCACAGGTAAAGGGATCTTACAGATATAATTAAGATTCCTAATAATTGGCTTCGAGTTAATTAAAAGGAAAGTTATTCTGGGTGGGTTTGACCTAATCAAGTGAACACTTAGGTTGTCCTTAAAGAAGTAAGCTGCCCTGTAGTGGAGAGCTCCATGGAAGGGCCCTCTGGGTTATGGAAAGTAGTCTCTCAGAGCTAAAAGTGATCTTTGTCAACAACTTGCAAAAAATGGGGACCTCAGTCATTCAGCTACAAGAAAATGAATTATTCCAACCACCTGTGAGTGCTTGGAAGTGATTTTTACAGAAGAGGATGTAGTCGGCTGGACCCTTGATTTCAGCTATGTGAGACTCTAAGCAGGGAACCCAACTAAAACACACCAGACTCCAGACACACGGGAACTATGAGATAATAAATTAATCTTATAAGTCGCTAAGTTTGTGGAAATTTGTTATGGGGCAACAGAAAACAAAGACAGCCAAAAGCCATAGTGTGTGTGTGTGTGCGCACTTCACGCTCTAGGAGAACTTAGTGGTTTTGAAACACTGGGCAGGACCTAACACAGGTTCTTTCTGTAGTTCTGTCTGTCATTTGTGCACTTACCCTTGACTTACATTTCATGTCTAAATAGCTCTTTTCCTACCTATCTTATATACACACCTTCTAAAATTAAACTTAACTTTCTGTTCTTGATGATGATGCAATGATCTACACAAAGGATTTGCATGTTAATTTGTTTCATCCGCAATTGTGGAGTTCTAAACCCTGAAGCCTTGCAAATGTTTTGCTGCTTTGAATCCCAAGTTGCACTGACAAGCAAAATAGGAGGGAGGAGAAATTAAAAACTGGTACAATGAGATTTAAAGTTCCTAAGGGAGTGGTAAACCTAACAGAAAACCTGCAGTGTATGTGTGTAATCACACAAGCCATTTAGATGTGGATGTTATTGTTTAGTTAGGCCAGAATTCTAGAGGGGCCAGAAGCAATTTTATTTGGGCGATTTCAGAGTACAGAGCAGTGTAAGTCTATATCATCGATTGCAGTTTGAATAAAAATGCTCACTACAAGGTAGACTCAGGACCCTCTATTTCACGCAGTGCTAGCACCAAAGCTCCCTGTTTGATCCAAAGGCAGATGAACAATAAATGTCCTGTTATTAGTACAAAGCTCAAACTGAATGGAGTTTATCAGGGTTTTACATCTAATCTCTGCTTAAGAGGTCCTGGCTGTTAGTTTTGGCAGGCAAGAGAAGGGCAACCAGATGCTTGAATGCCGAAGAGCAGAGTTCCTTAGTTAAAAAAAAGTTTTAAGATGACTTCTATTTTCATGTATATGTGCCATTTTAAGCATAAACATTTCAAATGGATATCATTGGATTTTAATAATGAATTAATCTAAATAGTCAATTCCTTCCCCTCCTAATAAAGCCAGAATGTATCAACTAAATTTTCAGCTATCGGCATCTCTGTGTTTATTACCCCAGAGAGTAAAGCCAGTATTGAAATTTCTAAATAACACTAGTAAAAATGTATTCATGAAGTAGAACATTTTTATTTTAAAATTCCCATAAAATGTATTCCCTCCTGGCCATGGAACACCCTACTCATGAGAGTGCTTGCAAAGCCTCCAGCTGTTCCTCTTCATTTTTCCCTCATCAATTCCACACTACCATTTTAAAAAGGCACACTAAGATTCCCCCGAATAATCACCAACACATGATGAAATCACTTCTCCAGATTTAAGAACTCCAGCAGAGAATTGCTAGGGGATTACTACCTCAATTTCAAATAGTGCCCCATTCAGATGGAGCTGCAATCAATCTATAGTTCAAGCAATAATTTCCAGTTGCCATATTTCAGGAGGTCTTCAGTTATCTTAACAAGTGTCATGAAACTCTAAAATAAAAATAATTTAAATTTGCTCTCATAAAAAAGACTAAAATGCACTCTGTTACCCCAGGAGCTGGAACAGAAGTTCTAAAATTAAAAATAGAATAATAAGATCATAGTCACAAAGGGTCTGGCTGTTCTAGATGAGGGCAATGACATCAAACCTGGCTGATCATAAAAATAAATTAAAAACTGCTCAGAAAGAGGCTTAAAATGTATACTCCTAGGTCCACATATACCTCCTAAATCAGAATCTTTTCGGTGGAACTTGAGAATCTTCACTTGCAAAGCAACCCCCAGATATTTCTAAAGTAGTTAATCTGTAGAACAGAGTTTAAGAAACCACAAAAATTAGGAGATATCTCAATATATCCTATTAACTTGATATAATTTTAATTATGGTATAGCGATTAAAAATAAGCTATTCTAATAAAATTAAAAAGAAATATTTGTGGTCTAAATTTTTGCATTTAACTTTTTAATCTCCAAAGTTCCCAGTATATTACCAAAAGAATTACAAAATTGTGGAAAATTTGTGTTGGCTCTGAAAATCAGGGAAGGAACCCCAACTATTGTAGGAAAAACCAAGAAATTTCTGCAGAATATATTGCAAGCAGAATAAGTTGGGAGAATAGTTAGACAACTCAAATTAAAAACTGACCCCAAGTACAGAATAGTAGGACCTGGAGTAAAAATGGGCATTAGAACAATGGTAGGAGGTTTGGAGAGGGTGTTGCAAATCTAGAGCTACAAGGGTGAGATTTCACTGCACAATTTGCTCCAGGTTACCTCTGAACTGTATATAGCAAGCCAAGTAAAATAGGGGCAATGTCACAGCTGGCCTCTGAAGAGACAGGCTGTGCCAGGAAGAGAACAGGAATATTATCCCAGCAAACAAAGAGGGAATAGACTGCTCTTGGCAGAGGGGCAAAACTTCCTGTTGTGACTGCCTGTGGGTTTAATTCACACCCTGCTCTTTAGAAGTAATTGCCCTATAATTTGGCCAAGTAAAGCTAATTCTACCCTCCTTTTTTCCCCCTTCTTTCCTTCCTTCCTTCTTACCTTCCTTCCCTCCTTCCTTTTCTCCTGCCAGCAAAGTTCCCACCCCCCCCAGCTATGACATTCAAAATATTTCCATACATTGCCGAATGTCCCCAGGAAAGGCAAACTCACCCCAGTTGAGAAGCACTGCAAGAATAACAATGTTTAAAATGTTTAATTCTATACTCATAACCTTGAGCATTTGAGTGAAAAAAAACAATTTTCTAGAAAAAATATGCATTATCAAAAATTGATTTAAAATGTGGCTTAATAAACAAAAATACAAAGACACTGAAGTTCTCATTAAAATGTCATTACTCAAAAAAGACAAATTCTGTGATTCCCTTTCTGCTGAATTTATTAGTATTACATTGGTCGGTAAAATTACATAGGTTTCAAGTGTACAATTCTATACAACATCATCTACTCATTGCACTGTGCACTTACTATCCAAAGTCTATTCTCTTTCTGTCACCATTTACCTCCTGTTTACCCTCTTCTACCAGTCAAATTCTTTGCATTCAATGTATTACATTGATTTGTCTGTCTTTTCATGCCCTGCTACCACAGTTCTATTTTTTATTTTTCAAACATATTGTATTTATTATGCTATTACAGTTGTCCCAATTTTTCCCCTTTGCCTCCCTCCACCCATACCCCACCCCCCCTCCAGCAATCCCTCCTTAGTTCATGCCCATGGGTCATGCATTACAAGTTCTTTGGCTACTCCATTTCCTATAATGTTCTTAACATCCCCCTGTCTATGTTGTACCTACCAATTTGTACTTCTTAATCCCTGCATCTTTCCCCCCATACTCCTCCTTCCCCCTCCCGACTGATAACCCTCCAAATGATCTCCATATCCATGATTCTGTTTCTGTTCTGCTTCTTTGCTTAGTTTGGTTTTTAGACTCAATTGTTGATAGTTGTGAATTTTTTGACATTTTAATGTTCATAGTTTTGATTTTCTTCTTCTTATATAATGCCCTTTAACATTTCATATAATAATGGCTTGGTGATTATGAACTCCTTTAGTTTTACCTTTTCTGGGAAGCTCTTCATCTGCCCTTCCACTCTAAATGATAGCTTTGCTGGATAGAGTAATCTAGGTTGTAGGTCTTTGCTTTTCATCACTTGGAATACTTCCTGCCAGTCCCTTCTAGCCTGCAAAATTTCTTTTGAGAAATTAGCTGACAGTCTTATGGAAACTACTCTGTAGATAGCTATCTGCTTTTCTCTTGCTGCTTTTAAGATTCTCTTTATCTTTAACGTTTGGCATGTTAATTATGATATATCTGGGAGTGGGCCTCTTTGCATCCATCTTGTTTGGGACTCTCTGTGCTTCTTGGACTTGTGTGTCTATTTCCTTCACCACATGAAGGAAGTTTTCTTTCATTATTTTTTCAGATAAGTTTCCAATTTCTTGCTCTTCCTCTTCTTCTGACAACCCTATGATTTGGATGTTGGTATGTTTGAAGATGTCTCAGGTAAGGTATGGCTTCTTACCTTATCCTCATTTTTTTAATTATTTTTTCTTCTTTCTGTTTTGATTAAATGTTTTTTTCTTCTTTATGTTCCAAATTGTTGATTTGATTCTCGGCTTCATCCTCTCCACTGTTGGTTCCCTATAGATTTTTCTTTATTTCACTCAATGTAACCTTCATTTCTGCCTGGGTTGTTTTTATGCTTTTGAAGTATCCAGTGAGTTCCCGGAGCATCCTGATAACCAGTGTTTTGTACTCTGCATCTGATAGGTTGCCTGTCTCCATTTTGTTTCATTCTTTTTCAGGAGTTTTGCTCCATGGACCATATTTCTTTATCTCCCCATTTTGGCAGCATCTGTGTGTTTGTTTCTGTATATTAGGTAGAGCTACTCTGACACCCTGTCTTAGTCGCATGGCCTATTGTAGAAAAGAGCACCTGTTAGTTGTGTGATGAGGAGCCATAAGTAGTCACCAGGGTGGGGCAATCTGTGGCTCTGTGTGGGGGAAGTCTCAGAGAGGGGACAATGCCACTGCCTGGCCTGTGGACTTTTGTCTGGAAGGCAGCTGTCTCCTGGAACTCACCCTGATGCCAGTCACTTCAGTTTCTTCCCTTATGCCACTGGTGCTGAATCTCTGAGGGTGTGGGTCTTGTAAGTCCTGAGTCTATTATAGCCCCTTTAAGAGGAGTCTCCTGTGAACCCCAGTTTCTTTCACCACCCCAACCGCTACTGGTTTCTACAGCCAGAAGTAATGGGGACTTATCTTCCTGGCACTAGAACCCTGGGCTGGATGTCTGGTCTGGGACTGAGATCCCTTGCTCCCGAGGTATTCCTTCTGATTTTTATGCACCACATGTGGATGTGGGACCACCCATTCTGTGTCTCTGTCCTTCTCCACGCCAGTCTTCATCTCAGCTTCTCTCCATGCCTTTCTTTCCACCTCTCCACATCTTTCCACATCTTCGCCCCTCCTACCCATCTGGATGAATGTGGTTTCTTTAAATCTTTGGTTGTCAGACTTCCATACAGCTCAATTTTCTGATGTTTCTGGGTGATACTTGTTTTGTAGTCTAGTTGTAATTTTTGCTGTAGCTGTGCAAGGAGGTAAGCCGTGTTTACCTACGCCTCCATCTTGACCAGAACCACACTGTTTTAATTGTTGTAATAAACTGTTCCTTTCAAACTTCTAAGAACTAGACCATTTATCTCCTCCTTTAAATATTATAGATAAGAGTATCCAATAGAAATATAATGAAAGTTACATTTAAATAATAAAATTAGACAAATTTTAATTGAATAATAGATGAATAATTGGAATAATATGTTAGGAATAAAAATTTAGAATTTATAAAAGCCAATATATCTGAAATATTAGCCTAATATATAATCAAAATAAAAATGAGATGTATGTGTTCTTTTTTTTCCTCAGGCTAAGTGTTTGAAATGCAGCATGTATATCACCCTTACTATCTACTAGTTAGAATGGTTAAAAAATATATTTCTCAGGTTTATTTTTCTGAAGTTTAGAAACATGATTTTATAAAAATATATAATCTCCTTTAAGAATTTAGATACAAAAAAATCCAAACAAAAAGCTAGCAAAACACTGAGTGTTATCTTATGCTGATATTTTATTTGTGACCAAGTATAGTTATTCCAAGAGTGCAAGATATAATTCAAATGTGGACTCTATTAATATTATTTATCCTATGCTATGTAAAAGAAGAGAAATCATATGATCATCTTGATACCAGAAATGTATTTAGTTAATAAAATTCAGTTTCCATTTTGATTTAAATAAACAAAACAACTCTTAGCTCTCAGATAGCTTCTTAACATGGTACAGACTACACTTGAAAATCCAAAAACTGATATCAAAGGGAGAAGTAAAATGCAAGTGTCATTTTCAATAAAGCCAAGGCTGAGCTAAGAATAAAAGTATCTTAATGTTTAAAAGATACACGATTTTTTAAATGTCAATTCTCCTCAAATTAATTTATAGGGTTTTTTTAAGTCTAATGTGTCAATTTATTAAAAAATAAATGAGGGAAAGGCAGAGTTTTTAAAAATGGGGTGTGTTTGTTTTTGCCTATGAGGTATTAATGAAAATAATAGAAAAGTAATTCAAACAGAGTGGAACAAATATAGGAAGAACAGGCGGAACAAGGAATCAATGTAAAGTCCAGAAAGGACTCAGTGTCAAGATGTGGTAAAAGTTACTTTTCAATTCCAGTAGAGAAAAGATGGATACTTCAATAAATGTTTGAAGATTTAGCTACAATATTTATTGAAACATTACCTATATGTGAAAAATAAGAAATAACAAAAATGCCTAACACTATGAAACTTGTTATATATACTATGATACATTTATGCAATGAAAACATTTAGCCATTTAAAATGATGTTATACAAAAATACTTAAATCTATACAAAAATATTTATTATATAGTACTAATTAAAAATAAAACACTACCAAATATGAGGAAGAATGCCCAAAAAACTGGAATTAACTTCTGGATGGTGGGCCCCTTGTGGTAGAGTCTTCCGCCACTAGGTGAGTGTTCTAGGAGCCCATCTGTTTCAGTGTACCAGGTGGCGTTGTTGTGAGATGCTGTGTTTGGCATCAGTGAATGTTTGTTTATTTGAAGACTCTTTCAGTGTGTTTGCTCATTTCATAATGGGTCATTTATCAGCACACTTGCCCACACTGTGCTGAGTATTCAGAAGTTTTTGACCAAAAATAGCATGACCCCCATGCTCCACCCTCTCTATTTACCCAATCTCACCCCATGTGACTTTTTGTTTGTTTGTTTGTCTCTCCAGAAGAAAAAACCCTCAAAGGGAAATGTTTGGCTTATGTGGAAGAGGTGAAAAAAAAGCAGCAGAAGCACTAAAGTGCATCAAAACTGATGAGTTAAAAACTGTTTTGAGCAGAGGAAAAAACATCCTGGTAGGTGTATTCCATCAAGTGGAGAGTACTTTGAAGATGACTGAAGTATAAACGTGTAGGAATAAATACACAATTTTTACAATATAAATAAATTCCAGGTTTTTCAGGGTCCCTCTTCATAATAAGTTCTGTGAGGCTCTACTTCTGTATTTTTCTCTGGTGTGTGTATAAGAAAGTGAGGGAAGACCAGAAGGATATACACTAACTAAAATAAAGGATTAGTTATTTACATATGGTAGACTTTATTAATTTTTATTTTTTCTGTGACTTCCCTGTACTTTCTAAATGCTCAAAATGTATGACTTCATTAATAATTTAAAAAGCAAAGGTAAAACACACAAAAAATTATTTAGTCTGTAACACAAAATCTTTTGAGAAACATTGATGACCATTTTTGTTAGTATTACTAGCTAACAAGCCTGCCTGGCCAAGAGTTCTGTTTTTTGGCCAATGCTTATTCCTGTATTTAGAGCTATCCCTAAACACTGCCCATCAACATCCCACCCAAAAACTCAAAGCTAATGATAAGGAAGACACGTGAATAGTGGAAAAATATGTGAAAAAGTGTTAAACCTCATTAGTCATTAGAGAAATGTAACTTAAAACCATAATGAAATAATGCAATATACAAACTAGAATATTTAAAATTAATAAGACTGACAATGCCAAAAGTTGGTGAGAATATGGAGAAACAGAAACCTTATATACTGTTAATGGAAGAATAAAATAGTACAACCACTTTAGAAGGATATTTGGCAGTTTCTTATAAATTTAAACATGTGCATAGCCTATGACCCAAGAGTTCCACTAGTATTATCCAAGAGAAGTAAAAGCATATTGTGCAAAAAATATTTGTTCAAGAAAACTTGTAGCACCTTTATTCATTAATGCTAAAGATTGTAAACCATCAAATGACCATCAAAAAGGTAATATGTAAACTCTGATATGATCAGACAGTGGAATGCTACTCAGTAATGAAAAGGAATGAACTACTGATGTATATAGCAATATGAATGAACGTAGAGAGAATTCTGCTGAGCAAACACCGCTAATCCTCAGAAAAATGCAAATTAAAACCACAATCAGATATCACCACACAGCTGTCAGAATGACTGTCATCAATAAATCAACAAACAACAAGTGATGGTGAAGATGTAGAGAATAGGGAACTACCATGCACTATTGGTAGGAAAGTGGACTGCTGCAGCCATTGTGGGAAACAGTATGGAGTCATCTCAAAAAATTAAAAATAGAACTGCCTTATGATCCAGTGATTCCACCTCTGAGAATTTAGCCAAAGAAACCCAAAGAGGGTATAAGGGGGATAAATAGTGATGAAAAATCAATAAATAAATACATATATAAATAAAATTTTTTTAAAGACACAAAAGAGTATTGACTATATTATTCCATTTAGAGGAAGTTCAAAACTTATTGGTGGTAACAGAAATTAGAATGGTGGTTTCCTCTGGCTGGAGGTACAAAGGTCGTCTGGGAAGGGACATGAGAACTCCCTAGGTGATGGCAGTGTTCTGTATGAGTATGCAGCACAGCTTTGTCAAAAGCTCCTCAGCTGCTCTTCTCTCTCCTATTAATTTAGAAACTGTCTTCAGGCAAGGATGCAGGACTGAATCTTATTTCCTTTGCTGTTTTTGTTTTTTTAAAAATCAAATCGAATGTATATCTAGCATGGTATCGTAGTGATCCAGTCAATAGATGGATATAAGAAGAGAATTTACTAATATTGACCCCAACATTTCTCAACGGCCACAATTCAAAGGGAATACGTTCAGACCAGCCTTGTGTTACAAACATCCTCAAGACCACATTTCATTCCAGTGACCTACAGGCTTTTATTGAGATTGTGGTTTGGGGTTGGAGAAAACCACTGTTGTTCAGGGACAGCCACACACATTCACTCACCACATACTTCTCTTCCAAATTGTAGTCTGCTGAGTCCATGAAAAATTCTCTAACAGCTATTTCATTGTAAATCCTCTAACCTGCTGGATGTATGGTAGAAAGAGACTGGGATAGGAGCACAGCACTGAAAGAGTTCAGAACAAGCAATCCCAAAATATGCTGCCCTGGCATATTGTCTATTTTTTGTTAAAGGTGCTGAAGACACAGGAAATACAGAAAAACTCTCTGGGCTTCTTTCCTAGATGTATAAGATGAAATTTCTATATGAAAGATACCCTCCCTATACCAGAAGAAAGTAACATTCTTATCATCAAGGATAAGAAGTTGAGACCTAGAGAATTCTGTAGAAGGAGGCTTTGTTAAAATAATTGCTATCTACCTTTAGCTTCCCCATTAGTTTAGTTTAGCCTCCCCTTCCTTTAGTTTAGTTACTGTTCAGTTGTTTTTCTTTGTTCAGCCCAATACAAAAGCAAGTATATTTTGCCACTTTTTTCATTCCTTATGAAGGAATGTCATGTGAAACTTGTATTAAATTAATGTGGTGCTTTTCTCCTGTTGGTCTCTCTTTTGTCAATTTAATTCTCAAGCTCCACCCAAAGAACTCTAAGAAGATAGTTACAAAAATTTGTATTTCTCCTATTAACCAATGTCACCTAAATAAATTTAATAAAACAAAAACTTTGGGGGAGAGATCCAAGATGGTGAAGGACTAAGTGGAAGCTACACTAACCACCTCCCAGGACAACTCTGGAATTACAACTAAATTGTAGAGAAATCATCCTGAATAACCAACTGGATACTAGCTGGACAGAAGCCTTACAACCACGGAGAGATAGAAGAAACCACTTCACCACAACAAGAATGGTAGGAAGTGGGGAGGAGGCACAAGTGTGCTTCAATGGATAGATCTTTCAGACAGAAAATCAACAAGGAGACAGCGGCCAAAAATGACACACTAGGCCAAATGGATTTAATTGATATCTTCAGAACATTTCACCCCAAGTCAGCAGAATATACATACTTTTCAAGTGCACATGGAACACTTTCTAAGATAGACCACATATTAGGAGACAAGTCACAATTAATTAAAGAAGACTGAAATCATATTAAGCATCTTCTCTGACCACAATGCTATGAAACTAGAAATCAAACACAAGAAGAACACTGAAAACCACACAAAGACATGGAAGCTAAATCACATGTTATTAAACAATGAGTGGGTCGACAACAAGGTCAAGGAAGAAATCAATAGATGCCTTGAAGCAAATGAAAAGAAGGATGCAACAACCCAAAATCTGTTGACACTGGAAAAGCAATCCTAAGAGAGAAACTAATAGCATTACAGGCCTATCTTAAAAAAAAAAAAAAAGGAAAAGCTCAAGTAAACAATCTAACTTCACACTTAAAGGAACTTGAAAGAACAATAAACAAAACGCAATGTGGGTAGACAGAAGGAAATAATAAAGATCAGAGCAGAAATAAATGAAATAGAATCTAAAAATGATATGAATGATCAATAAATTCAAGAGAAAAAATAGAGAGAAAAAATAATCATCAAGAAAAAAAGAGAGAGGATCCAAATAAATAAAATCAGAAATGAAAGAGGAGAAATAACAACTGACACCAAAGGAATACAAAGGTTGTAAGAAAATATTATGAACAACTATATGCCAACAAAGTGGACAACCTGGATGAAATAGATGAATTCCTAGAAACAAACAATATTCCAAAACTAAATCAGGAAGAATCAGAAAATCTGAATAGAAAGATTATACCTAGTGTAATTGAAGCAGCAATCCAAAAACTCTCAATAAATAAAAGCTCTGGGTCAGATGGACCTCACTTTCTCAAACTATTTCATAAAATTAAAGAAGAGAGAAGGATCCCAAAGTCATTTTACAAGACCAGCATTATCCTAATTCCAAAACCAGATAAAGACACTACAAAGAAAGATTATAGGCCAATACCCCTGATGAACATAGTTGCTAAAATCCTCAACTAGATATTAGCAAACCAAATACAGTAATGAATCAAAAAGATCACACACCATAATCAAGTGGGATTCATTCTGTGAATGCAGAGTTGGTACATCATTCACAAATCAATAAATATTATTAACCACATAAAAAATGAAGGATAAAAACCAAATGATCATATCAATAGATGCAGAAAAAGCATTTGATAAAATCCAGCACCCATTTCTGATAAAAACTCTCAGCAAAGAGGGGTTAGAGGGAACATACCTAAACATAATCAAGGCCATATATGACAAACCCACTGCCAGCATCATACTCAATGGGCAAAAACTATAATTATTCCTCTTAAGATAAGGAACAAGACAGGGATGTCTGCTTCACCTCTCTTACTCAACATAGTACTGGAAGTACTTGCCTCAGCAATCAGACAAGCAGAAGAAATAAAAGGCATCCAAATTGGGAAGGAAGAAGTTAAACTGTCATTATTTGCAGATGACAAGGTACTGTACATAGAGAACCCCAAATATTCCCCCCAAGAAATTCCTAGAACTGATAAATGAATTCAGCAAAGTAGCAGTATAAAAAATTAATATCCAGAAATGTTTCATTTTTATATGCCAATAACAAACTAACAAAGGGAAATGAAGAAAACAATCCCATTCACAATTGCTTCAAAAAAAATAAAATACCTACAAATAAACCAAACCAAGGGTGTAAAAGATCTGTACATGGAAAATTCTAAGACACCGAAAAAAGAAATTGAAGAAGATACAAATAGGTGGAAGCACATACCATATTCATGGATAGGAAGCATTAACATCATTAAAGTGTCCATACTACCCTAAGCAATCTATAGATTCAATGCAATTCCTATCAAGATTACAATGGCATATTTCACAGAACTAGACCAAATATTTCAAAAATGTATATGGAACCACAAAATGCCCCACATAGCGACATCAATTATGAAGGAGATCAAAGTTGGAGGAATCATGCTACCTAATATGATAATATACTACAAGGACATAGTAATCAAAACAGCACGGAACTGGCATAAAAACAGAAACACAGCTCAATGGAACAGAATAGAGGGCACAGAAATAAAGCCACGCCTTTATAGTCAATTAATATTTGACAGAGGAATCAAGAACATAGAATGGGCTAATGATAGTTGATTCAATAAATTGTGTTGGGAAAATTGGACTGATACATGCAGAAAAATGAAACCAAACCACCTTCTTACACCACACACAAGAATAAATTCAAAATGGATGAAAGACTTAAATGTTAGACCTAACACTAAAAAAATTGTAGAAGAAAACATGGGTAGCAAAATCTGAGACTTTGTTTGTAGCAATATTTTATTGGGTATATCTCCCCAGGCAAGGGAAACAAAAGCAAAATAAAAAAATGGGACTACATCAAAGTAAAAAAATTTTTTCCAGTAAAGGAAACCATCAACAAAATAAAAGACAACAAACAGACTAGGAGAACATATTCGCTGATACAACTGATAAAGGGTTAATATCCAAAATTTATAAAGAACTTACAAAATTCAACACACACACACAAAACAACCCAATAAATAAATGGGCAGTGGACCCGAATAGATATTTCTCCAAAGCAGACACACAGATGGCCAATAGACATATGAAAAGATGCTCAATGACACTAATCATCAGAGAAATGCCAATTAAAACCACAATGATATATTATCTCACACCTGTCAGAATGGCTCTCATCAACAAACAGCAAGTGCTGGAGAGGATGTGGAGAAAGGGGAACCCTTTTGCACTATTGGTGCAAATACAGGTTGGTGTAGCCACTGTGGAATGCAGTTTGGAGATACCTCCAAAAATTAAAAATAGATTTGCCTTTTGACCCAGCAATCCCACTTCTGGAAATATATTTGAAAGAATCTAAAACCCTAATTCAAATAAACATAAGCACCCCTATGTTCATTGTAGCATTATTTACAATCACAAACTTCTGGAAGCAGCCCCAGTGTCCATCAGTAGATGAATGGATAAAACAACTAGGGGACATTTACACAATGGAATACTACTGGGTCACGAAAGAGAAGAAAATTTTATCCTTTTCAACAGTGTGCATGGCCCTGGAGACCATGATGCTAAGTAAAATAAGGCCGTCAGAGAGAGAAATATACTACACGATTCCACTCATCCGTGAAATGAAAGAACGAACTGACCTAACAGGAAAATGGGGCCAGACTCATAGGTGGAGAGCAGAATGACAGCTGGGGAGGGGGAGGGGAGGAGGGGGAGGGGTCGAGCAAGAAGAATAAAAGGACTCATGGACGTGGACACCAGTGTGGTGATTGTGAGAGTGAGAGGAGTGTAAGGGGACCAAATGTAATGGAAAAAAATACAATAAAGAATAAACTTTTAAAAAAGTTTTCCTTTTCCCCACCACTACCCTTGCCTCTAGCATGCCTGCTCTTCACATACTTAGGTAGCAGTATATCCCACTTTTGACCCAGTCAGTGGGATCAGACCACCCAATTGTTAAGCTCTTTGTTCAAAATGTATGGATTTGAAAAGTTCCTTAAATGCTCTCATACTACACATTTTTATATTGAAACTTTTTTCTTGTATCTCCCATTAAAATTTAAAGAAACTATATTAATTGAAAACTTTTAGCTCCCAAACAAATATATACAAAAATAATAATCTCTAATAAAACGTGTATTTGAAGAAAGAATAATCACTATCATTACGATATGTCACAGATATTTAAAATAGTTTCAAAGTAGAAATGAAAAAAGTAAATATGCTAGGAATTGGCATCAATTTGAGGGGGGCGGAGTAAAAGTAAGCCAGAAATCTTTCACCCTTTGGCTGCCTAGAAAACAACCATCTATTACCCTAACACATCTACATTTTCATTCCATATCATTTTATGGATCTTTTTCTATACCTCTTAATAACTTTTCTTTTCATTATCAAATCTCTAAGATATAATGGGATCAAATACAAGCTTTTTAGCCAGTCAATTATTTCAATCAAATTTTGATATTTTTATTTTCCTATCACTTTCTTCCCTTATCACTTTCAGTATATCAAAGTGCCATTTTAGGGTAATGTGTCTTAAACCCCATAAAAACTATTCTATTCAAAATTCTAAATAGTCTGTCCATCTAAACGCTGAGTTGAGAGAATAATGATCAAGGAGGGGAAAAAAGGCCATCTGGATATCCTTAAGCTAAAAGTAAGTTCCTGCAAAGGGGAAAGCATATAATCAAATTTCCACCTCAAAGAAAAAAAAAAGAGTTAAATCTTTCTCTTCCAAGAAGCTTCTGTTTATTAAATGGCAGCGAAAATTTGTATGTGGAGTTACTCTCAACAGCAGGCAACCTGCTTTTCTACAAACACTGGTTTGTAGATTCTCTTCCGTTTTCTTGACTAAAAAGTCAGCTCTGAAAATTGTTGTAAATGCTCACTTAAAAAGAGCTAAATTGTGAGCTCCCTGAGGAAAATTTCCCAAAACCTCACAAATACGAAATGGGCGAGGTTACCTACATTTAACTGAGACTAAGTTGTTGTTAATTCTCTCAAGACCCAGGGAGCACGTGTTCTCTCGATGTCTATCCCCATGACAAAATCGTGGAAAGAACACATCTCAGAATTGCTAATTTTATGTCTTTTCCTAGCACATGATTGGACAAGAGCCTAAGAAAACACTCTCTCCTTTGTATGCTATTTGCCTCAGATCAATAATATGAGGAAAATACAATGACAGTACAAATGAATGTCATCTTGCCTTCAACCACAGCACAAAAGGAAGAGACAGAAAAATACAGCTTTTGTCGTCAGCCGATTGAACATCGATGTTTCTCTCCACCTCTTTCTGCCCCCCTCCCCCTCTCTAAAAGAAATAAATATAATCTTTTTAAAAAGCATTATCGGTTAAAATGTACTGCTTTTGGAAGGCTGTCTGAGATGCCTCCCACAGTTGTTTCCATCATATTCTAGCGATGGCTAAGACTGAGATGTTCTAAAGTGAGATGGAAAGCCTAGGAAACACAGACCTAGATGGCCTTATGATTTGTTAACTTATTAAAGGCATCGTATTTCCCGGAAAAACATACTGAGGACTGTGACAGGCTCCTAATAGGTTGTGGTGTTTGTCAAATTGACTCAGAGCCTCCTTCACTTCTTGCTCTCTTACCCTATGTCTGGCTTTAATCTCAGATTTTGTTTAAATGCCTAATTGCTGTAGGAGGCTGGTAAATTGTTTTAAAGTTTCTTAAATGCCAAATATAAGTGAATTGCTGTCTTAGCACTTGAATAACCCTTCTGTGGCTTATGTTTTTATTCCTATTTTTACTTGAGAAAACTAGGAGTTCAGATCAAGTAACACTACCCCTCCCACCCACAATTCCCAGGCAAAGAAATCCAAAATTGCATATTGAAAGTCCCATCAGAATTCACAATCTTTCCCTGTACCAGACCTCCCTCCGTGCTGATCCAACCATGGTACCTTCTGATGCAGATCCCGGTCCGCGGGATCCGTGTGTTTTGGCAGCAATGGACAAGTTCACACAGACTACAGGAATCCTGTGGAGAAAAGGGATGGTACAGCCACTCTCTAAGTGAGAGAGAGGACAAGAGGGCCAGAGAGAGACCGACCCCTGCCTGGACAGGCTTTTATTGCCTTTCTGGGCACATTACATGGAGGATGGTCCTCATTTACTACGCACAGGTTCACTGTAGGTGATTACCTTTTACAGACAACAAAGGACAGAATGTTGCCAATTACGTCAAAGAGAAGGATGTTACAGATCAAGGGGGAAAGTGGTTGAACTAGTTACACTCCATACTTGGGTGGTTTAGCTCTGACTTTAGGAAATTAAAGATACTCAGTAAACATTTGCTGTGTCAATCCAGGGTGAGGGAGTTTTAGCAAAAGTAAGTCTCATAGCAGCCTAGGTACAATGCGGGCCTGATTCCCCACGGGAGAACCTGTCCGTGGGCGTGGGTCCTGTGTGTCAGACCTCGTACCCACTGGCTTTTCCAAGTGGGAGCCGGGCTACATTTCCCAAGCGTGGAACAGTTCCCTATACCTTCCAATGGCATTCTTTTTATAGAACATGGCCAAGCTAGGTATTTTTCTTCATCTAACCCCATTCTCAACAAGAATTCTAAGTTATGAGAGCAGTTTGCCTTATTCCTTCAATCTCCCAGGTGAACCAACCTCAAAATAGGTCTAACCAAGAACAACTTGATTTAGTCAAAAGCTCTGTGCCAGCTGAGGACACAATCTGAGTTCCAGCCACCACTGACTCTAACTGGCTCAGTCACCTGTGCCCAACAGCTCAACTTCTCTTAGCCTCACATCCCTCATCTTTAAAGGAGGAGGTTAACCATCCAATGCCAAAGAATATTTCAGTTTGATTTACAATGGAATTCCTAAGAGAGTAGGGGGTTTTGGTAAGTTTTTTGAATTAACATTTAATCAGTAAATTGCAGAGTAGAGACATTACCTAAGACCTTAAACAAGAAAGCATAGTCTTTCAACTACACCTAATGTCATTTGGATTATGTTCTCCCAAATATTCCTTTTTTTAAAGAATGCAGTTACTTAAAAAACCACATTAACATGTTTTTGTGTATTAGTTGGCATTTGAAATGTTCTGCTCCTGTGCTGTAGTACCTATATCCAAAACCTACCAAAAAAAGTAGAGTCCTTAAGAAATACAGCAGCACTTTCAGCTATCGGACAATAATAAACTGGGAGTGACGGATAGTGCTGATCGTGGTGATTTCATGGTGAGAACGCACGGGCTTAGCAGCTTCCCATTGAATTAATGAGAATCCCGGGCCTTTAGGGCCCGCAGGAGTGAGCGACGTAATGGAGGCATCTGAACACCTTTCCATCACCCCGGGAATGAGAGGCACGATTGAAAGGACAACCGTTGCACTTACGTGTTTGCCTTTCCGTGCAGTTTATCCTCGAGTTCAGGCTGTTCCTCCACTATTCTCTCAGTTTGGTTTTCAAGATCAGCGGAGATAAAACAGCCTTTGTAAGGTATTTAGGGTGGTTTATAGCTTGACTTCGGAATAAATAAGAAACCAAAGACCAGAAATCCCTCCATGTCTCTAAAACTGTCTAGTGAAGGTATCTTTTTAATTTGAAATCATAAAGTGAGATTTTCTTTTTATGGTCTGTCTTCTTGCTTTTACCATCAGCAGATCTATGGTCTGCTATGCAGAGAAGGATTTCACAATTAGTTACGGATAAACAAATAAATAAACTGGAATGTAACTGTGGGTTTTATCTTGAAGCAGAACGCAAAGATCGAAGACAGTGGATTAGGAATTAGGTGAGTTGTGCTGCTTGCTAACCACCAGCGCAGCCAGGAAAGCTCATTTCCTCTCTCAAGGCCTCAGTGTCTTTGATGGTGATACAATTGATTTGACCAAATGGTAAGTTTTTCCAACACTTTGAAATATACTGCTGTCTTTGAAAATAAAGAGAGAGAGAGAGATGTGAATGAACAAGTAGTTGATACTGTTGTTGAAAACAAATATTCTGGAATTTATCTTTTGAGAGGCACAGATCCTTTTCCATAAGAGGGAAGAGTATTCTATACTACCTATTTTCCTGTTACATTTTGAAAAGGAGGGACACAGAGCGTCCTCACACTGCCGCTGTTAGTATTCTTCCCCATGACTCACAGCACCTGTTTCGTCAACACTGATCCACTCATCCCGACGCGATTTGTTTTCTGACTGGCTTTAGTCCACAATCTAATTCTCTTAACCCCGGGAAAAAATCCTTAGATATCACTTTGAAAAAGTTCATTTTTTATAATCGTTTAAAACATAGATCGTGCAGTGACTGCACTTCCATTTAGTTCATTAGTCCTCTTTGTCTTTTCTAATTTCTTAGAATGCCTTGTCCTGTCTCTCAATGCTTATTAACATCTCACCCAGAGAATGGAAGTTTAAAGAAAACTGTTGAAGACTGAAAATAGTTTATGCGTTCAAAAAACCTTTTCAAACTATGAACTTAATTTCCAGGTGCTGGAACATTGACATTTTCATGAAGAAATACAAAAGGGTTTCCTAGATCTATATTTTCTATAGACTTTTGAAAGAGTTCAAGCACCTGGAAAATAATAAAATCAAAATTTAATATGCTAAGTTTCTTTGTAAGTTTTTATAAAAGTCTCAAAGAAATAGCAACCTTGAATACCTACTATTGGCCAAGCATTTTACGTGTATTAGCTTGTTTTATCTCACGTTAGCCCTAAAAGTGTCATACTCTGCATTCTGATTTACAAATAACGAAACTGAGACTGAACGAGGCAAAGTAACGAATGCGTGGTCGTACAGGGAGCAAACAGGAGAATCAGCACTCCAACTCCGGCCTTTCATCGCTCTAAAACTGATGCTCTTTTTCACTGTATACCAGTGCTTCTCTTGAAAAATCCTGTTAGATAATCCCCTTTTCGTTGCTCTTAGTACTTTTCTTTCTCTCTCCCTGCTTAAGCTCAAGGTGAAGATTTTTTATTGCAGCTCTTTCCCACCTGCCATGACTCTGAAACTAATAATAAAATGTCATTTTATTAATAAAGTTAGCACTATGTGGCCTCAGGCCTGGCAAACATCCTCTTATATAACACACGACAGGGGTAGATGCTATAATAAATACTTACGGATTTGAAAACAATGGTTTGAGAAGATTTAGCCATTTGTTTAAGACAAAATTGTTGGATTTTTCTGAAGAAAAAACTTAATCCCATATGTCTCTTATGAAGAAATCTGACTGAAGAAAAAAATATACAGTAAAATTTCATTTACTTCAAGTAGGGGGAGTTTAATTATATTCAATTGCTATTTTTAGTTGGTTGTCTATCTTTACTCTAAAAAGTCCCTGTAACAGTTTGCTCTTCAAAAAACTTCTTGGTCTACACCTAGAAGAAACAAACGAACAACAACAACAAAAAAACCCCCAAACCAAATGCCGCTGGTATGATACAACACTGCCATCTAGTGGCCATTGAAGAAACAAATTGTAAATACTGCATAGCTGCAAATGATCACGAGTGCATTTATTTAAATATGAAATAAAATGTTGAGATTGAAGGAAAATATTCGAATAGTAAAGTTCAATGTTATACTTATCCTGGGTATAATCTTTCTCAAAGTGAGTAAACCGGCCTGTGTGTCATGATGTAATGTTAGTGTTAGAAGCCTTTAAATAATTAATTAAAAAGCATGCATGAAGGAAAATGAATGCACGCTGTGCAACTGCAAATTTCTCTTTAAATTTTGTAACCCTTTTGATTCAACACAAGTTTTTATTGGCACCTGTGTTTCAGAAACGTTGTGAAGTGGCCTGTGTGAGTGCAGAGCTCAGCGTGGTGGTTGATGTACTACTCACTGAGGAAAACCAGCTGGGTTTGGTCCCTGGAGCATGGATGCTACTATGGAACAAAGCATCTTGAATGTTTTAGGATGAAAAGTAATGAAATCAAAGTCATGTAGATTAATGTACACAGTTAATTTTTTGTTATTTGTTGAATTTGTTTTGTTTCTATGTTTGTTAATTTTTTCTTTATTTGTTGGCTTATTTGAACCACTGGTGCCAAAGACATATCCATAAAGGAAGGCAGAAATCAGAGATTTGGGGTTCAAATATGTTTAGAATCATAAGTTGGAAGAGACCAAAATTACAACTAAACCACAGAACAACCACCATTCAGAACCACCTGATCTGGATGAATGAAAGTCCTACAACCAGAGACTTAAAGAAGAAGCCATACTGAGATTGAAAAGGGGGCAGAGATGGGGAATGGGCTGCTCCAATGTCCACGTGTGGTAGATAAAATCAAGAGGGATATTTAGGCTGCAGGGGTCCATCCTGGGGAGTGAGAGGTCCCAGCCCTGCACCAGGCCTTCCAAGCCAGAGTTCTGGTGCTAGGAAGAGAAGTTCTCATAACTTCTGGCTGGAAAAATAATGACAGAAAACTTCCCTAACCTGGTGAAAAGACAGAGTCCCAAATAAGAAGTCCACACCAAGACACATCATAATGAAAATGTCGAAGGTTAAAAACAAAAAGAGAATCTTAAAAGAAGCAAGAGAAAAGCCATTAGCTACCTATAAGGGAGCTCCCATAGGACTGTCAGCTGATTGCTCAACAGAAATAATATAGGTCAGAATAAATTGACATGAAATATTCAAAGTGATGAAAAGCAAGGACCTATAACCAAGGTTGTTCTACCCAGAAAAGCTGTCGATTAGAATCAAAGGACAGATAAAGAGCTTCCCAGACAAGAAAAAGCTAAAGGTGTTCATCACCACCAAACCAGTATTACAAGAAATGCTGAAGTGTCTTCTTTAAGAAGAAAGAAAAAAAAAGATAAAAATTTGAATAAAATGTCAGTAAATACATATTAACAATTGAATCTAAAAAACAAAATAAGCGAACAAGCAGAACAGAAACAGACTCATAGATACAGAGAACATTTTGATGGTTGCCACATGGGAGGGAGGTTAAGGGGATGTATAAAAAGGCAAAGGGATTAAAAAGTACAAATACGGTGTTACAGAATTGTAATGGGATGTAAAATACAGCATAAGAAATATAGTCAATGACATTGTTATAGCTATGTATAGTGTCAGATGGGTGCAAAATTTATTGGGATGATCACTTAATAAGTTATATAATGCCTAATCACTGGGGTGTATGCCTGAAACTAACATAATATTGTATGTCAACTATAATTTAAAAATTTTTAATGATTTAAATTTTATTTTATTTTTTTAAAGATTTTATTTATTTATTTTTAGAGAGAGAAAGGAAGGAAGGAGAAAGAGAGGGAGAGAAACATCGATGTGTGGTTGCCTCTCGCACACCCCAAACTGGGGACCTGGCCTGCAACCCAGGCATGTGCCCTGCCTAGGAAATGAACCGGCAGTCTTTTAGTCTGCAGGCTGGCACTTAATCCACTGAGCCATACCAGCCAGGGCAAAAAAAAAATGATTTAAATTTTAAAAAAGAATCATAAATTGTAGGAACCTCTGATTATTTTTTTAGCAAATACTTACTGAGTTTATTGGAGAAGTGTTTCATATTTATAAATACAGCACAACCTTGCCTTCAAAGTAATTATTCTGTTCACTACATAAAACAGTAATTATTTCTGTTCACTACAGAAAACAGAAACACAAATATACGAATACAATACAATATTCAAATGTCAGGAACAGGTAAGGAACAGGGTCTCCCTATTCATAATAAGCCAGCAAGCGCTTCACGTGTGGTAAAGACCCAATTGTTGTTAGATGGATGGCTGCAGCAGTATAATTGAGGTGAGCACAAGGTGTTACTAGACACCTGACTACAATCTGAGAGGCTGTGGGAGGCCATCTGGAAGAGGAAACTGGGCCAAGGCGTGATTAGGCACAAGCACTCAAAATAGGAGGGTGCAGTAAAATGTCTCAGAGATCAGTGGGTGGAAAGGTCTGGAGTTGACACTAGAATTCTCTAATTCAAGTCATTTGAAAACTACAGGTAAAAAACTTGACAAAAGTTACATCATGGGCAATGTCAGAACCAATTTTAGACTGGGTCTTCCAACCCCTTCCATAATTTTTTTTTAACTTTAGTAGTGCAACTGTAAATGCCTTCTCTGTTTGGTCAGGGAGAAGGGAATAGGTTTCATACGTGGCGGTAGTGAAAATAGAAATAAAGAAACTAAAGGAAAAGCTGTGCTAAAGGAAGGATATACAGTACTCAACTAATAATTGGACATAGTTGGACGTTGAGATGTTCTGCTTACCAGTAAAGGGACAAAGAAATGAGAAGGAGCTGAACCTTGAGTGCCTGGTCTGTTGGCTCTACACCAATTCATCAATGCTACTACTGTTTAGATATTCTTGTACATAACTTTGGAGAGAAGTTTGGTGTTGGTGACCATGGAAACTGTTTTCTATACAGTGAAACATTTTGAAAACTAACTCAAGACTAAACCAGTTGTAAGAAAGTCCAATAGGAAGGCTTGAAAGGTAAAATAGAGGGATTAGATTGGATGGTGGATCACTACCGTCATCACCAAATTCTTAAGGAGCATCTACTGTGTGCTAGACAATGTGGTGGGCACTAGGAAGAGGAATAGATTAACTATAATCCGCCCTTGACTGCCAACATCTGATTCTGGTTCTTGGGTGTTCTCTTCAACACTAATTACCCCAACTTAAGGTGCAATTTATTGAGGGATTCTTCTGTGTCAGTGAGAGTTCTACATATTTTGTATGCATAATCTCATTTAATCTTGATAACAACTATGTAAAGCAGATCCTTATTACCATTTTACAGATGAAGGAAGCAGAAAGGAAGTATGCAGAAAGTAACTAACATAGCAGGAGTGACTGCTAACCTTTGAAAGGATATATCCTGTTTATATAGTTGGCTTTTGACTGGCATAGGTGAACTTGAATTTCAGAAGGGTTCCCACCATTCCCAGAACTGATGAGTGGCTCACCATGCCTTACTGCTTCTACAAACAATGTGGTTGATGATGAACACCTGATTTCCTTCTGGAAATCTGAGATTTGGTACATACCAGGCAAAGGATGCCTATGCGATCAGCCCCCAATACAAACCCTAAGCAGTAGGTCTCTAATGAGGGTCCCTGACTGGCAACATTTCACATGTGTTGTTGCAAGGAGTTGCTGCAGGAATTCATCTTCTGTGACTCTCCGGAGAGAGGACCTGTGGATCTTGCACCTGTTTCCCTCCAGACTTTGCCCCAGATGCCTTTTCTCTTTGCTGACGGTGCTTTGCATCCTTTCACTGCAATAAATCATAGCTGTAAAGTAGAACTGTATGCTGAACCCTGTGAGTCCTAGTGAAGTGTTGAACCTGAGGCTAATATCTGGGAATCCCAGTCCAGGAGAAATCTAGACAGACCTTCAGGAGAAAGAATATCACAGTAGTTTGTAATCCTTCAAATCTGGGATGCTAAGAATTAGAATGACTTGTTTTGTTGGAAGAGAGAGAACAAGTGCTGAGTGTTTAGTTAAAGATACATATCCTAACTCCTCACTAAAACAGAATGTTCTTGCTTTCACACACTGTTTTAATTTGGATTTTGCCTCATGAGAGGTGAATATGAACCTAGTTTCTGTAGGACATGGTCTTCTAAAGAAGAAGAATCATCTACTAAAGTCACACTCAAACTTTAGCGAGCATTAAAAACACCTGGTGGGTTTGTAAAGCCACTGCGGAGCCTCACACTCCGTAGGTTTCCGGATTCAGTAGGTCTTACATGGGGCCAGGAATTTGCAGATTAACAATTCCTGATGCTACTGATTAGTAGACCACACTGTGAGATCAATGGATCCACTAATTCGCTAGTACCTTGAAACACCTATTGGCAAGGAGATGAAACCCTGCTTTGGGAGAAGAGAAGTGCTTATCACTGAATCTTTTTAGAACACATACCCACAAAACAATTGGTTCTTTCCCCAGTTACGTGAGTGTTTATTTATTTGATTTTTTAAATTGGACTTTGAGCCCTTCTAACTCAAAATCCTTTTCCAGAATTACTTTCAGATTGCAGCATTGGTATGTCGGGAAAGCTTCTAGGAATAAGAATAGCTCAAGAAAATACTGTTATTCTTTGATATTGGTTACTATAAATTTTATATATTAAATATTCATAGGTGGAATATTTAATCATTCAAACCTCAAATATCAATAAAATTGGTTCTCAAAGTCTGTAACATTCTCACTTTCAATATGTAATCTAATAACTTAAAGTTTGAAGAAACACAACTTAAGGTGAGATATTAAAAAATTGGAATATTTTCCCCATTTTTTTAGTTTTGATGTCTTAAAATTTGTAATTAGAAGCAAACTTTATATTGTTCCAGTTTCCCTGAAGGGAAGGTTGGAGGCATGAGAACTGGCTCACTCGCTTCGAAGGCCGCCTCGCCAGGGTCCATGAGCAGTCCTGGAGCCCATCCGACTGAATCTGGGGTGGATGATGTGTTCAGCTGTACCTACGGGAACTGACATTGTTTCTTGTGAAGAGTTATTTAGTGACAAAACTTCACATAGTCCATAAGTTGAACTGACCCCAATTCCTCTACTGGTAAGAACCATCCAAGTGAACCCCGGTCAATGATTTGAGGTGCTATCCTCAAACACCTTAAGCATTGATGTGATGTAGTTTATCACTTAATGCAGGCTCAGTGACTGACCAGATGTGGTTTTTTTCTTTTTGTTCCTTAGGTGAAGAAAATTGCTTTGATTACATTACTTATTATGTGGCACATTTTATTCTTGCAAAACAGGCCTTGTTTTTCATTCTTTTTCCATTCCATCCCATCACGATTCTTATTTCCACCATGGAATATGGCAAGTGCTACAAACCAGGACTTTTTTTAATATCTCTTTCCCCTCTTTGGAGATCTGATTTTTATCAGGACACCAATGTTTCCCAACTCAAGTGTCATTACTTGTATCTTGAGAAAATCTCTACACCTCACTAGGCCTCAGATCTCCATCTGAAGAATGAGCAATGTAACAGTTAATTTTATGTCAACTTGACTGAGTCACAGGATGCCGAGCTATTTGGTCAAACATTATTCTGGGTCCTTCTGTAAGTGTGTTTTCAGATGAGATTAACACTTAAATCAACAGACTGTGTAAAGCAGATTGCCCTGCATAATGTTGGTGGGCCTCAGCCAGTCAGCTGAAGGCCTGAACAGAAGAAAAGGCCAGCCCTTCCCCAAGTAAGGGAAAATCCCCCTTCCTGACAGCCTTCAACTGACATCAGCTCTTCCTGCCTAAAGGTCTTTGAACTGGGACCTCAGCTCTGCAAATTTTAAACTTGTCAGCCTCTGTAATCATCTGAGCTAACTTCTTACAATAAACCTATTTATATTATTTACATTATTATATGTTATTAAATATATTATATGTTATAATAAATTATAGTAAACCTCTTTATGTACTCATAAATAAATTTACATATAATACAGGGGTTGGCAAAAATAGGCTACAGTTGTTTGTATGAAGAATAAATTAGTTAATTAAAAAAATAAAACAGGGGAGAACCAAGATGGCGGCGTAGGTAGACACACTGCGCCTCCTCGCACAACCAGAACCGTCAGAGAATCGAACAGCAAGGGGGACCAACACCAAGGAAACAGAAAATAATCATTCATCCAGACTGGTAGGAGGGGCGGAGACGGCACTGGGGTGGAGAGGACTCGCGTGGCTGTGGCGGGACTGAGACTGGCGGAGTGTGGGACAAATGGCGCAGGCAGTCCGAGCACTAGCAGACCCTGCGGCCCCACATTTGCACAGATAAACCCAGAGGGCCGGACTCAGAGTGGCGGAGAGTGGGGCAGGCAGAGTGGCGGATAGCACATTGCGGCACCACATTCGCCCACAGATAAACCGGACGAACGGCGGGCAGAGAAGCAGACCACTGCGCAACCCAGGGCTCCAGATCGGGGAAATAAAGCCTCAAACCTCTGATTGAAAGCGCCCCTGGGGGTTGGGGCGGCAGGAGAGACTCCCAGCCTCACAGGAGAGGTTGTTGGAGAGACCCACAGGGGCCTAGAGTGTGCACAGGCCCACTTACTCGGGAACCAGCACCAGAGGGGCCCAGTTTGATTGTGGGTAGCGGAGTGAAAGACTGAAATCCGGAGGAGAGTGAAGCGGGCGCCATTGCTCCCTCTCGGCCCCGCCCCCACGTACAGCGTCACAGCGCAGCGACCAGCATTACCCCGCCCCGGTGAACACCTAAGGCTCCTCCCCTTAAAGTAACAGACGCGCCAAGACAAACAAACAAAAAAAATGGCCCAAATGACAGAACACTTCAAAGCTCCAGAAAAAATACAACTAAGCGACGAAGAGATAGCCAACCTATCGGATGCACAGTTCAAAGCACTGGTTATCAATATGCTCACAGACTTGGTTGAATCTATTCGAAAAACAGATGAAAAAATGAAGCCTATGCTAAGAGAAACAAAGGAAAATGTACAGGGAACCAATAGTGATGAGAAGGAAACTGGGACTCAAATCAATGGTATGGACCAGAAGGAAGAAACAAACATTCAACCAGAAAAGAATGAAGAAACAAGAACTTGGAAAAATGAGGAGAGGCTTAGGAACCTCCAGGACACCTTGAAACGTTCCAACATCCGAATTATAGGGGTGCCAGAAGGAGAAGAGGAAGAACAAAAAATTGAAAACTTATTTGAACAAATAATGAAGGAGAACTTCCCTATTTGGGCAAAGGAAATAGACTTCCTGGAAGTCCAGGAAGCTCAGAGAGTCCCAAAGAAGCTGGACCCAAGGAGGAACACAACAAGACACATCATCATTACATTACCCAAGATTAAACGCAAGGACCTACGTCCAAGATTACTGTATCCAGCAAAGCTATCATTTAGAATGGAAGGGAGGATAAAGTGCTTCTCAGATAAGGTCAAGTTGAAGAGGCTCATCATCACCAAGCCCTTATTATATGAAATGTTAAAGGGAGTTACCTAAGAAAAAGATCAAAAATAGGAACAGTAAAAATGACAGCAAACTCACAGTTATTAACGACCACACATAAAACAAAAACGAGAGCAAACTAGGCAAACAACTAGAACATGAGGGTTGTCAATAAGGGAGTGGGAGGGGGAGAGGGGGGTAAAGGTACAGAGAATAAGTAGCATAGATGATAGGTGGAAAATAGACAGGGGGAGGGTAAAAATAGTGTAGGAAATGTAGAAGCCAAAGAACTTATAAGTATGACCCATGGACATGAACTATGGGGGGGGAATGTGGGAGGGAGGGGGGTGGGCAGGATGGAGTGGAGTGGGGGGGGAAATGGGACAACTGTAATAGCATAATCAATAAATATATTTAAAAAAAAAAAAAATAAAAAAAAATAAAACAATATCTCTGGCTAATGTGGCTCAGTGGATTGAACACTGACCTGTGAACTGAAAGGTCACTGGTTCGATTCCCAGTCAGGACACATGCCTGGGTTGTGGGCCAGGTCCCAGTTGTTGGGGGTGTGCAAGAAGCAACCAATCAATGTATCTCTCATGCATCAATGATTCTCTCTCTTTCTCCCTCCTTTCCTTTCTCTCTCTAGAAAGAAATAAATCTTTTTTAAAAAGGCAATAATAAACTGTATTTCATGTCAACTGTAAACCTACTTTTTCTGTCCCCAGAAAATTATATATTATAATAAATAATAGTAAATACTTTATAGATAAATATATAAAGTAAGTTATTATGTATATAAAGGGATATATTATAATTTTATACATATCCTATTGGTTCTGTTTTTCTTAGGAATCCAGACAAATATAAGGAGTTTGAGCCTCGAGCCTAAATTATCCAAAGTCTTTAAATTCTGTGTTTCCAAATAATACTGACCGGACAGGAATGTACTAATTGTGTTATGAAGATCCCTCTGGTCTAAGGGCTCTAGTTTATATTGATATTCAATCTAATATTCATATCTACAGATTCACAATGTAATAGGCATCTAGTAAAACTTCAGTTAGCAGGAACCCAAGGTAGTGCTGCAAAGACATGGCTGCAGTTAAAGAAAAAAGATGAAACAGGATCAATTTTTTTAAAAATTAAAAGAAAAATAATATTGTCTTGGGAAGCTTGCTATGTTTAGCATAGCTTCAATACCTTGGGAAATATTGGGAAAATGTGATCAGTTCACCAACTTTAATAAAAACTGTAGAGCAAGTGAAACTAATTCAACAAGTATAAATTGGGGATACAGCTCTGATCAGAGCCAAGTCCCTGCCCATAACCTTGAAAGAGTGACTGGAAGTAGAAAGTTCACATCAGTTTAAAATCAGTTGTGTCTCTGGATGTGTTATGGACTGAATGCTTATGTTCCCCCAAATTTGTTTGTTGGCATCTTAGCTTGCAATGCGATGATATTTGGAGGTGGAGCCTTTGAGAGATAAATAGGTCATGCAGGTGGAGTCCTCATGAATGGTTCGCAGGAGAGCAGAGAGCTCTCCAGCCCTCCTTCTGCCATGTAAAGACACAGAAAAAAAAAAAAGAAAACAAACAAACAACAACAAAAAACCCCAGCAGTCTGCCACCAGGAAGAATGACTTCACCAGAATCTGACCATGAGTGATGATGGTACTCAGCATCTAAGAAGCCACAGGCTGCTTTAGTTAGAGGAAGTAACTCATTTTGTATGTATTTGTACCAGGTGTTTTATGTATGGTACCTTAAGTCTCCTTTAAAAACGGTATTATTCTCACTTTATAGAGAAAGAAACTCAGGCTCACAGATAAAATAACTTAGCCAAGGTCACAGAGATGAAAATGAAGTCAGGACACAAACCAGATTTATCTGCTTTCAAATCCAATCTGCCTCCCTTTCCACAGCATTCTGAAAAATAGATAGAGGACTTCCTTCAAGGAAATTGCTCTAGCTAAAGAGAAAAGTAATAATTTAGATTTCTTTTAAGAGCAGAAGATATTGGGGGTACTGATCAGTCATGATTGTAGTTGAAACTTTTAAGAAATTAAAGAAATTAATGAATATTTATCAAAGCAATTTTAACTGGAATGCCTCCCGCCCTTTGATGATCTCTTTTACCCATCTCTCCATCCCTGTCACCAGTCTCCTCCTATGAATCCACTGCTCTGGAATCCTAGAGTAATGGTAAGGAAAGATATTTGGAAGAGTATTCCACAAGAAAAGTAGAAGATACAGACTCTGAAGTTTACTAAGTTGAATTACAATGGATAAAAAGAATGCTTCATTTTTTCTCCCACAACCAACGCTGGAATAGGTTCTGAAGTGTGCCCTATCATACAATACAAATCAAAAGATTAAAGATTATAACCAGTAAAATACATAAATCGGTGTTTATTTAATTTTGGCATTCTCTTTACTCACTATCTATTGCCACAATACTACTTAACAATAAGTAGTTAGATAAATAGCAGGACATCAGAGATGTGGAGGTGTGAGAGGTCCCCCTGGCCTCTCCCCTTGAAGTTGCAACAATATCAACAGCTATAACTCAAAGAATTCCCCGCTCAATGCACAAACATACTTAAGATATCCATTCATTGAAAGATCTAAAGGTAAGGAGGTGAGAAAAAGTGGGGGAAGCAAGAAGGGAGGAGGGCTAAGATAAGCCACGGACACAGCCCTGCAGCCAGGAGCTCACAGCAAAGCTCAGCCCAGAGAGGGGAGGAATCTGGTTGTGGCTGGTGATCCCTTCAGCCAGAAAGAGCAAAGAGATTTTGGGGCATTCCTGCAGGAGTGAGCAATATGAGCTCTGGGTGAGCACAGAGACCTGGACAAGGACAAAGCACAGGGGTGCAGCCGTGGTTGTCAGGCAGTCAGCATTCCCGATGGAGAAGCAAAGACATGAAGCCCTGCGACTCCATAGTCTCCCAGAGTTCTCCTCCTTTGGCCCTTGGTGTTGGCTTGTGGAGCACATTATCTGTGAACTCAAGAGCTGGTATTAGAGACTCACTTTTTTCCCTGACCAAGAAGTATACTCGGTGACTGGTTCCAGGGTCAGGGCACAGGGGGACCCCATGGAGACACAGGGGGCCACCATTACTGGGAGGGCAAAACAACACAGAAGGCTGCTGATCTCCACCAGCCTACCCCTCCAGCAGCACACATTGCGACCACTGACAGCAGCATCTGGCCAAGGAGGGCTGCACTGGGATTTCACAGAACTAAAAAGTTGTGATTCAGCGCCACCTACTGGAAAATAACAGAAAGACCTCTTTGTACTAATCTGCTAGGAAAATGCCACTCACACATAGATGCCTAGATACAGAAGGAACTCATGGAATACCATGAGTAATCAAGGGAGCGAGGCAGCTCAGAAAGAAAAGCAATCTCCAGAAAACAAACTTAGAGACATGGAAATATGTGATCTAAATGACAGAATTTACGATTGCAGTTCTGAAAATACCCCGTGATTGAGAAAATACCAAGAGTCAGTTTAATGAGGTCAGAAAACAAGTCAACGAACAAATTCAGGGCACTTTGCTAAAAAGATGAAAACTTTAAGGAAGAATCAAACAGAAATTCTGGAGATTAAAAATTTAATGAAAGAGAATAAATTAGCAAGCATAGGAAATAGAGCAGACCTGGTGGAAGAAAGTATTAGTGATATCAAAGAGAGATATCTAGAAATGATGCAGAAGAGAAAAGAGACAGACTTGAACATAAAAAAAAAGAAAGAACTCTACAAGAACTATCTGACTCCACTGGAAAGCACAATATAAGAATAATAAACGTACCAGAAGAAGGAAAGGAGAGGGAACAGAGAGCCCGTTCAAACAACCAGTTGATGAGAACTTCCCAAGTCTATGAAAGGAACTGGATCCTTGAATCCAAGAAGCAAACAAAACATCTTCTTACCTCAATCCAAAGAGGGCCTTTCCAATCACAATGCATTAAAACTGTCAAAAATTAATAACCGAGAAAAAATTCTCAAAGCAGCCAGGGGACAAAAGATAATAAACTATAAAGGAAAGCCCATTAGGTTATCATCAGGTTTCTCAGCAGAAATTCTACGAGCTAGAAGAGAGTGGAACCAAATATTCAAACTACTAGAAGAGAGCAATTACCAGCCAAGAATAATATAACCAGCAAAGTTATTAGTAAATATGAAGGAGAAATACAGACATTTCCAAACATACAGAAGCTGAGGGAACTTATCACCAGAAGAGTTTCATTGCAGGAAATACTCAAGGAGGTTATTGTAGCTGAAGCAAAGAATAAAAGGTCATAAAACTACAAGTAAAATCACCAAAAACCTACAGCAATAAAACAGATGATTTGTGACAACAAAAAACATAAAAGGGGTGGGGGCAAAGGTCTGAATTTGCAGAGAGGATGGAATCAGATGAGTTAAAGAGAAAAGGGACTACTATATATAAGAAACATTCTTTTGCATAAACCTAATGGTAACCACATACACAAAAATTGAAACACATAGTTTTTAAAAAAAGAGAGAAAACAGAGGGAAGAAGCATAGAATACCACACAAATAAAAGAATACCAAACAAAAACAACAGACAGAAACACAAAAGAAAAGAACCAATGCAGGCACAAAGCTACCAGAAAACAGAAGATAAAATGGGTATAGGAAACCCTCATACACCAATAATTATCCTAAAAGTAAATGGACTGAATTCACCAATATAGAGTCACAGAGCAGCAAATTGAGTCAAAAATCAAAACCCAACCACTTGCTGCCTTCAGCAGACATATCTACGCTGCAAAGACATTGTAGTTTCAAAGTGAAAGTGTGGGAAATGATTCTCCAAGGAAACAACATCTACAGAAGAGCAGGTGTAGCAGTACTCACATCTGACAAAGTGGATTTCAAGATAACGAAGGTAAGAAGAGACAAAGATGGATATTTTATAATGATAAAGGGGATATACGTCAAGAAGACAAAACACTTCTTAATATACGTATATGCACCCAATGAGGGAGCACTGAAATATATGAAGCAACTACTAACAGAACTAAAGGGAGGAACAAATGAAAACACAGCCATAGTTGGAGACCTTAATACTACATTGACAGCTCTATATAGATCATCCAAACAGAAAATCAATAGAAATATTGGCCTTAAATGACACATTAGACCAAAAGGACAGAACTGACATTTACAGGGCCTTGGATCCCAGAACATCAGATTATGCATTCTACTCCAATGTACATGGAATATTCTCAGGATAGATCATATGTTGGGTCACAAAATCAGCCTCAACAAGTTCAAGAAGATTGAAATTATCCCTGGCCAGTGTGGCTCAATTAGTTGGACTGTCATTCCACAGCCAGAAGATTAGGGGTCCAATTTCTGGTCAGGGCACATGCTGTATTGCAAGTCTGACACCCAGTCTGGGTGCGTACAGTCCCCGGTCTGGGTGCTGTGGGAGGCAACCAGTCGATGCTTCCCTCTCACATGACATTTCTCTCTCTACCTTCCTCGTTCTCTTGAAGCAATGAAAAAATGACCTCAGGTGAGGATAAAATAAAAAAGATTAAAATTATACCAAGCATATTCTCTGACCACAATCCTTTGAAATTAGAAATCGACTGCGAAAAAGAAGTTTAAAAAAAGCACAAATATGTGGAGATAAAAGAACATACTACTAAAAAAGGACTGGGTCAAAGAAGAAAGAAAAGGTGAGATCAAAAGATATAGAAAGACAAAGGAGAATGACAATATGACGTATCAAAACTTCCAGGATGCAACAAAAGCAGTAGTAAGAGGAAATGTATACAATTACAGGCCTGTCTCAAGAAACAAAAGAAATCCCAAGTAAACAACCTAACATTATATTTTAAGAACTAGAAAAAGAACAAATGCAACCCAAAGTCAGCAGAAAAAAGGAAATAATAAATATTAGAGCAGAATTGAATGAAATAGAGAACAAAAAGACTATAAAAAATTAATAAAACAAAGCTGATTCTTTGAAAAGATTAATAAAATGCCCTGGCTGGTGTGGCTCAGTGGATTGAGCACCAGCCTGGGAACCAAAGGATCACGGGTTCAATTCCCACTTGGGGCACATGCCTGGGTTGAAAGCCAGGTCCCCAGTAGGGGGTGTGCAAAAGGGAACCACACATTGATGTTTCTCTCCCTCTCTTTCTCCCTCCCTTCCCCTCTCTCTAAAAATAAATAAATAAATTTTTTTTAAGAAAAGATTAATAAAATATGAGGGGAGACCCCCCAAAAAGGAATTTATTTATAAAAAAATTGTGTATCTATTCTTACATGTTTAAACTTCAGTAACTTTCATATTACTCCCCATTTGATATAATACACCTATCGAGATGTTTTCCACTGCTCCAAACAGTTTTTGAATTCATTGAATTTGATGACTTTTAGTGCTTTTGCTGTTTTTTGCTTCACCTCTTCCACATTGGCAACATATTTCCCTTTGAGGACATTTTTCATCCAGTGAAACAAAAAATAGTCACTTGGGGGTGAGATCAGGTGAATAGAGAGGGTGGGGCACAGAATTCATGCCGTTTTTGGTCAAAAACTGCTAAACACTCAGCACAGTTTGGTCAGGTGTGCTCATAAATCACTCATTATGAGAGCGCTGAATCCTTGCCACTAAACCACGAAGGGGTTTCATTGTGAAGTGGACAAACTTGTTGAAAGAGTCTGCAAAAAAAATTCACTGAAGCCAAATGCAGCCTCTCACAACACCACCAGATGGTACACTGATACAAATGTTCCTAAACACTCACCTATTGAGGGAAGCCTGTACTACAATGGGACCACCCTCCAAAAGATAATCCTGGGGTTTCTTTTGGGTCCTCCCTTGTAGATAAATCCCTGCCTATAGTCACTAAGAAAAAAAAAGAGAAAAGACTCATGTAAACAAAATCAGAAATGAAATAGAAGTTACCACAAACAACGGAGATACACAAAGTATCATACCAGAATACTACGAAAGATGATATGCTACCAAATTCAATAACCTAGAAGAAATGGGTAGATTCCTAGAAATACAAGACCTTCCTAGACTGAATCACAGAGAATTTAAAAATCTAAAAAAAAAACAATCAAAAAATTAGGAAATTGAAGCAATCATTAAAAGTCTTTCAAAAATAAAAAGTCCAGGACCAGATGGCTTCACTAATGAAATCTACTAAACATTCAAAGAAGATTTGAACCCTATCTTTATCAAACTCTTCCAAAAATGTGAAGAAGAGGTAATAATTCCTAACACATTCTATGAGGCCAACATAATCCTGATACCAAAACCTGGCAAGGATAACACAAGAAAAGAAAATTACAGACTGATATCTTTGATGAATACAGATGCAAAAATCCTGAACAAAGTACTAGCAAATCAAATACAACAATACTTTAAAAAATGATACATCACGATCACATGGGGTTCATTCCAGGGGCACAAAGATGGTTCAATGTATGCAAATCAATCAATATAACACACCACATTAACCAAACACAGGGTAAAAATCACAGGATCTTATCAATGCATGCAGAAAAAGCATTTGATAAGATACAACATCCGTTTATGACTAAAACACTCAATAAAATGGGTATAGAAGAAAACTACCTCAATATAATAAAGGCCATATATCGCAAACCCTTAGACAATATCATACTCACTGGTGAAAACCTGAAAGCTTTTCTTCTAAAATCAGGAACAAGACAGGATGCCCACTCTCACCACTCTTATTCAGCATAGTTCTGGAAGTCCTAGCCAGAGCAATCAGGCAAGAGAAAGAAATAAAAGGCATCCAAACTGGAAAGAAAGAAGTAAAAGTGTCACTTTTGGCAGATGACATGATTCCATATACAGAAAACCCTAAAGACTAAAAAAAACCAAACAAACTATGAGAAACAATAAATGAATAAAGTCGCAGGATACAAAATTGATGTACAAAAATCCACTGCTTCCCTGTATATTAACAATGAAACTTCAGAAAAAGAAATGAAAAGAATTTATTTTGCAATTGCAAAGAAGAAATAAAATACCTAGGGAAAAACTTAACAAAGGATGTGAAGGACGTATATACTAAACTCTACAAAGCATTATTAAAAGAGATTGAAAAAGACAATGAAATGGAAATATATTCTCTGTTCATAGATTGGAAGAATCAACTAGTAGTTAATTGGCCATATTATCCAAAGCAATATACAGATTTAATGCAATCCCCATCAAAATCCCAATGCCATTTTTAAAGAAATAGGACAAAATGATCAGATTTGTATAGAACCACATAAGACATGGAATAGCCAAAGTAATAACGAGGACGAAGAATGAAGCTGGAGGTATTATGCCACCTGACTTCAAATTATACTACAGACTACAATAATCAAAACAGCACGGTATTGGCAGGGAAAAAAGACACACAGAACAATGAAACAGAATTGAGAGCCCAGAAATTAAACCACGTGTATATGGAAAAATAATTTTTGACAAAGAAGTCAAAAACCCACAGTGGAGAAAAGAAATCCTCTTCAATAAATAGTGCTGCAAAAATTGGAAAACTACATGCAGAAGAATAAAGCTAGATTACAGTTTGTCCCCATGTAAAAAAAATTAATTCAAAATGGATCATAGATCTAAATATAGAATATGAAACAATAAAATACATAGAAAAAAATAGGTACTAAACTTATGAACGTTGGTCAGAGAGAACATTTTGTGAATTTGACCCTAAAGTCAAAGGAAAATAAAGGCAAAAATAAATAAAAGGGACTATATCAAACTAAAAGGCTTCTGCACAGCAAAAGAAACTGCCAACAGAACAAAAAGGCAACCAACTGAATGGGAGATGATATTTGCAAACAACAGCTTTGGCAAAGAGTTAATATGCAAAATATATAAAGAACTCATAAAATTCAATAATAAACAAACAATCCAAATTAAAAATGGGCACAGGACCTGAACACACTCCTCTCCCAAGCAAACATACCAATGGCCAACAGATACACAAAAAATTGTTCAACTTCACTAGTTATTAGGGAAATGCAAATGAAACTACAATGAGCCTGGGCCAGTGCAGCTCAGTGGACTGAGCGCTGGCCTACAAATCAAGGAGTCACAGATTCAATTCCCAGTCTAAGGCACATGCCTCAGCTGCAGGCCAGGTCCCCAGTGAGGGGAGCATGAGAGGCAAGCATACATTGATGTTTTGCTCCCTCTCTTTCTCCCTCCCTTCTCTTCTCTTTAAATAAATAAGTAAATAAATAAATAAATAAATATCTTTAACAAAAACTGCAATGAGATACCACCTCACACCTGTTAGAATGGCGGTTATCAACAAGACAGGTAGTAACAAGTGCTGGGAGGTCGTGGAGGAAAAGGAACCCTCATTCACTGCTGGTGGAAATGTAAACTGGTACAGCCACCATGAAAAACAGTATGGAGGTTCTTCAAAAAATTAAGAATAGAGTTACCATGTGCCCCAGCAATCTCTCTTCTGGTTATCTACCCAAAAAACTTGAAAACTTTTATTCTAAAGACATATGCATCCCTATGTTCATTGCACCATTATTCAAGGTGGCCAAGACATGGAGAAAACAAGAGTCCTTCAATAGAGGATTGGGTAAAGAAGATGTGGTCCATATATATTATGGATCACTACTCAGCCACTAGAAAAATGAAATACTGCCATTTGTGACAACATAGGCGGACCTTGAGAGTATTATGGTAAGTACAATGAGCTAGTCAGAAAAAGCTAAGAACCATAGGATTTCACTCATATGGGGGATATAAAACTGAAACTCATAGACACAGAAGGCAGCATGGAGGTTACCAGATGGAAAGGGTGGGAGAAGGGTAAAGGGTGAAGGGGCTACTATATAGTGAGGGAAGATGATTTGACTATGGGTGATGGGCACACAATGCAATATACAGATCATGTATCGTAGAAATGTGCACTTGAATCCTATATGACCCTATTAAACAGTGTCACCGCAATAAATTTAATTATTTATTAAGTAATTAAAGCATGGCTATAGAAGACAGACTGAGGCATTCTGAATGTCTGGAACGCTAACAAAAACAATCCTGATTTAAAAAGAAAAACCTCAGGGCCAGTTGATTTGAGCCAGTCACAGTGATGTTGACAGGGTTCTCCTAAGCATTTGCAGCTGGCCGAGGGTTGCCTGGGGCCTAGCCAAGCTAGAATGTCCACAGGTGGGAAGACCCCCTCTGCTCCATTTGGTCCCTCTTCGTCATCCAGCAGACTAGCCTCTGCTTGTTCTAATTCCTTGTTAAGATTGCAAGGGAGCAAAAATGTGCAAGCCTTTTCAAGTCTGGACTTGAAAGTAGCATCTCTACTCTGGCCACATTCTCTTGATCAAAAGTTTACAAGGCCAGCCTGGATTCCAAAGGTAAGAAAATGAACACCACCTCTTCATGGGAGGAGCTGCAAAGTCAAATTGTGAGCAAATCAAAACTGTTTTTGCCATCAGCCTACCATATTGATTATCATCAAGAATTCTGCAAAATCCTTTATCTGCTCACTGATGTGCCTGTTACTCATTAGGCCTACATTACCCTAACCATATTTGCACAACCGTGGGTTTCATGTTGTATTTTATACGCATGAAAAGTCGTAAGTGTTCAAAATCGAGGGAAAACACTATATACAGTTAAAAATTCTCTCACTAAAATACATTGAATGACGATAATATTCAGAAGCTTTTATGGGATCCAGAGAGCTAAGAAAAACCTTTAATTTAATCAAAGTGATCTCTCTAACAAGTGCTAGATTTTCCATTGTATATAAAGCACTCAAATTCAGAGGAAGATGGAAAAAAAATAAATCATATAAAGTATTCTTCATCTAGAACTGATTTCACATTTTCTTGTTACACCATACAAGATAATGAATATGTTGATTTGTTTGGGTGGCCTAAACTGATTTTTTCCATTTTTATGTAAATGTAAACTCATTAGCCCCATCAACTGTTATTCCACTATAACAATCCTAAGACTGAAGTGACTGTTTTCACCAATGACTTAACTGTTGGAAATTGTATCAGTATGGACATATTAAGGTATGCTTCAGCAAAATAAACACCCCAAATCTCAAAAACAAACAAACAAATTCAGAGGAAGATACTAAGAGCTTAAACCTTGTCTCAGGAGAGTTCACATAATCCAGGCTGGCACACGAGGCATCCTGCCTGCCACACTAGCTAACACAATGAGTAGAAACACTACGTGTGCCACATAGAGAAGAAGTAAAATAATATTCCAGAAAACCAAGTGAGCAAATGGAGAGAAGGGGTAGAAGGTGTCATGGATAGACTTGGCTTTGAACTTACCTTTAATCTGGGTAGAAGACGAAGAAGCAACCTTGAGGTAAGGAGGTTTTGAAGTCAGAAGAAAGCCCCAGCCAGAGGCTCAAAGGCAATCAATAAACAATTCTAATTTAGGCTCATCAAAATGAGATCATGTTAAAAGCAACATTATCTACATTACAGTCTATAAATTAGATTATGTGACACTTAGCTTTGATCTTCAGTGCGGTGGTCGTTGTGTACTACCAAATTCAAGAGAGAGAAGGAAGGATATAAAAGAGCTGAAAAATGGGAATGGACTCTACTTCTGGTCAGATTCTGCAGATTTTGAACCAAAATAAAGATAAGGAGAAAAGCTGACTACAGTATAAAAGTCATTAACTAAATGGCATTGGAAAGCTCACAGAATGGGTGAATTGCCAGGTCAAGATCTACCCAGAAGATAAAAGCTCAGAAAGGTAACATCAGCTTTGGGGACAATTTTTCATCTGGAAACATTAGCTACTAAGAGCCGTACCAGCACTTTTGACAGCCTCCCAGGCATAAAGAAACCAAAGGTGGAGTCCTGGCCCGCATTTTAGATTGGAGCTCTACCGGCTGTATCCTGAGTCGAGGTCCAGTAAAAACTGCCCAGTCACAGACTACATGGCCCAGCTTCAGAGCATCTAAATCTTTGAAATAGAGTTATGGTATCCCGGAGTCTATAGCATTTTAAAAATTTTGGTTTTAATTCTATTTCATTTTCCTTTCAGCTGAGTGTTCCTACTGCTGGACACAAGCAGAATCTTGATGAGAAAAGACATCGACGAAAGTACTAGGATAATATAAAATGACTTTCCGTGTTTGCTGCAAAAGGAATTTTACTTATCACACTAAAAATTTAGAGCAAAATATTGCATCTTTATTCATTATAAAAACAAAAAACAAATAAAAATAAAACCTTTTCATTGATTCCAGCATGGGTCATCCACATAGGTGGTTTTCTTCTGTTATCTTCTTGACAACCTGTTTAGATTAATTTTTTCATGTGCTTTATGTGATGCTCAGTTGTAAGATGTAGAATAAAAATAATTCTAAGTAGCACATGAATTATCAAGTCATATCAGAGAGACACAATACAGTTTCTGCAGAAATAATACAGTTAGCTTTGTGCCATTAGTTTTGATGAAGCTTGACTTTTTTGAGATAGGGATGCTTTCAGAAATCCTTGATACGTAATTTGCAGACACAACTAAGAGTAGGCTCCACTAAGCAATAGAAATGACTTGTAATTCATAACAGTTACTTTGTAGATTTATAATCTGCTACTCAAAATATCCCAGTATATCTTCCTGTTTAATTTATTTTTCTGACTCTCAAATATGTCAGAACAAAATGTTCTGATTCTTTCATTTTGGGGACATAATTCTTTTTTGCATAATTTTAATTGGCACTTGTCTACTCTGTTCTTTACACTATTTTTTATATGTGGGCTGCTGTGTTACATCACCAAGCAAAACAGGAGCTATTAGATGCTGACTTGCAGAGGAGAATGGACCTAATGTATTCAAGTATATTCGGGGGTGAATTTTTCATGGCTGAATCTTACATTACAATGTACTAAACAGGAATCTATGACTAAGATATTTAAACTAATGTCAAAGATTTAGTAAAATCAATTAAGAATGATGACCATAAAAATTAACTGCAGGTAATTATAACCAGATTAAATACAAAATGTTCTTTCTCTCTAAACCTTCTTTGATGATTAATTTTGTGGATCAACTTGGCTAGACTATGGTGCTGAGTTGTTTGGTTAAACAACAGTCTGGGTGTTGCTGTAAAGGTATTTTTTAGATGTTATTAACATTTGAGTTAGTAGACTGAGTAAAACAGTTTATTCTCCAAAATGTGGGTGGGCCTTAAGAGGAAATACTGAAGTTTCCTAAAGTAGAAGGAACTCTGTCTCCAAATTGCAATATGTAAATTCTACCTAAATTTCCAACCTACAAATTTAAAATTGCAACATCAGCTCTTAGCTGAATTTCAAGCTTTTCAGTCTACCTTATAGATTTCAGATTAGCTAGCTCCCATAATTTGGTGAGCCAATTCTTGAAAATAAATTTTTCTCTCTATATATAAATCTCTCTCTTATCCTATTGCTGCTTTCATACCAGTCCTTAAAGAGCATTAAAATTTATTTTGCCTTCCTGAATAAATGAATACATTGTAATTATGTATCTAATGTCCCTTTGTGGATTTCAAGCCAATGTTTTTTTTTTCAGAAACACAACTATTGCCTTTAATTTTTATTTTGAAACACAGTAAATCACAATATATTTAATTCTATGGAAAGAAATACTGCCCATTCTATAAAGCAGTTCCCAGAAGATTATTATTAAGAACAATTTACCAATGGCTTGAGTGTCAGGGCCATCTTAATGATAACTTCTAGTGATAGGAGGCAACCAAAATATTTTATTGAAAAAAGGCAAGTTAGGAATGGAGAGGTCTAGAAGAAAAGTATTTAATGAGTGTATGAAGACAAATTTTGTATTCTTATGCTCAACCCTCTCTTTCCACTGCGGCTAAACAGAAAAAAAATGATGTGGATGTTACACAGTAGGAGGAACTCCAAAAGGTACGTGTAAAGTTGTCCCTGAATCTATTAGCTAATCTAGCGAGACAATACATCACTGATAGTTATGGAAAATAAATTAAGTGTAGACAGCTAAGGAGAGGATATGTAGGGACCAAAAAGAAAACTGTTGACAAAGTTGCATAATCCATTAAATCTGTAGTATTTCAAATATGTTTCTTTATAGAGTCACTTGGAGATGATGATTAATTATATTAGCTGCTTAAAAACACACATGAAAAAGGTTTTAACAAAGTTATGTAAGTACCTATGTTCACAGTATGGCAGGAGACAATTTTATCTTAGCAACTGGTACCAGTGATCTAAAAATGTTTCAGCCTTTAACATGCACCAAAAAAATCTGCTCTTATACGTATCCTCTAGATTTTTCCAATGTAAATCAGCAATGTAAAGGAGTCTTTGATTCCTTTTCAGGGATACAATACCAACCCTACTGGCAAGGCTTATTTGTGGTTTATCTCTTTTGCTATACCGACACCTAATTCTATTTACAGGTCTGGGTAAAGTAGGGATGAGGAAACAGATGTGGGTAGTGGGCTACTTCTGCAAGGAACTCACTAATGTGAGAGAGTGTCAGAACAATCTTTAATCAGAGAGAAAGAACCATCAGAGATGAAAAGGGCATCTGCTTCTGAAGGCAGAGGACGCTTAGTGGAAGGTGGGTGCAAACCACCTATACATTGTATTTCTAGTTCCTGAATTCAGACATTTCCTTTCTCTAAGCTATCTAGTCAGAAGGAGCCATGCAGTTCTTGAATTCCTGCTCCATTCTTTGGGGGCAGCAATGCTGTCTCTCAGAATTTGTTCCCAGGTGAACACAACACGATTGAATTAGGAGTTTCACAACCGGTGCCATGAATTACTAAATTCCTGGAATGTTATAGGACTTTTAACTGGATACATCCAAACCAGATAATCAATCCATTTTTCTCCATATTTCCCCAAGGATATTTTCCTTGTGTTGGTCTAACTATCAATTCACACATTGTTTTATAATAAGTAACAAATATATTGTGGCTAGCTTAAGCTGACAGATGATAGATAAATATTGATATATTTAAGGATATACAAGGCCTGTCCAGAAAGTATTCAGCTATGAACTATAAAAAACAGAGACATTTATTGAAGAAGATACAAGATCCAAGAAACATTGTACATAGGACAATGACTCCTCAGTATCCTTCAAATAGGCACTGTGGGACCTCACACAGTTCTTTCAATTGCCATCAGTTGCCCTTTCGTATTTTCCTGAATCTCATGGAGGGCCTGAAATCTCTTCCCTTTCAAAGGTGATTTTAGTTTGGGGAAAAGCCAGAAGTCACAGGGCACCAAACCTGGGCTATAGAGGAGCTGAGTCACCTGGGTGATTTGATGTTTGCAAAAAAACTGCACAAGATGTGATGCAGAGTGGGCGCATTGTCATGATGAAGCTTCCAGGCACCAGTTGCCCATGGCTGTGGCCTTCTGAATCATCTGAATAGTTTCCCCAGAGGAATGTTCGAGCTGACTGCAAAATTTGGTGCACATCCATTGCTCTACTCAGTCAGTCATTTTGAATGTGGTGGCCGCGCAGTACACACAGTACACAGCTCCCTCAGTGTCATCTACCACCCCCACTGACTAGTACAGTGAAGTCGTCATTGTTCACACATGTGCTTTCCAGTCCACTCTCCTTGGCTGCCAGGCTACATTGATGTTGCACAAACCATTCCTATTATATTAACAATCGTTGAACTTTTTCCAGACAGACCTCATATATATGCGCATATATAGGTGCAGATAGATGATATATAGATAGATAGATGGCTCGTCTGATGGGGCATCTCTTAGCACCTCATCGGTCCCATATGTGGATGCTGCTCTTCACAATGAATTGCTTCTATCCTTGTACGGGTCACAGAGCAGAGATCCCAAGTCATGTGTGGAAAAATCCAACTGGGGGAACTAAATCATTATCACTACCTGGCTGCCAAGGTGTGCCTCCCAACAAGATTACACACTGTGGGAAATTACCCACAAATAGTATAAAATACGGCCTCAAAAGGACATGGGTACTAAAGCTTAGGTATCTTTGTTCTCAGAGTAGTCTCCACATTGAATAAAATGCACTCTAGCATAACAAACTTTTATATGCCTCTGAGAACTCTGAGTTACTACCATCCTGGACATGTCTTGGTCTTTCTTTTTCTTCCAGCAAGGATCAAAGCCAAAGTTTTTTATTGTAATTGTTCAATCATCATGAGCCTATTAACTTGTGTTGTTTGCAAGACGGCAGTCAAATTCTTGCCGCAAAAGCAGAAGCCAAGTCCCCTTTGATCACAGACTTATCAATAAGATTCTGTCACTGGTGTCTAGCATGTGACAACTAGTTTTTCCCTTCAGGAAGGGAAGACCATCTTAACTGAATTTGTATTTCCTGTTTCCCAGGCATTTTGAGTAGGAGGAGAGTAGACCTTCCATACCATCTAATGCAGTGGCTTGCATCATCTTAACTTGATTGGTGCCTTACACCCTCTAAATCCTGATTGTCTACATTCCAAGCTGTGAGGTGTGGCAAATAGCTCAGTTGTTTTAATTCCAGAAACTGCTCAATGAGGTTTTGTTAAGCCTCCTGTGTTTATACACTCTCGGGAAGAGTGGGCCAATTGTGAGCTCTGTGTTCCAGTTCTGGTGCTGTGTCCATAGCCATTGACTATGTAAGTGATCAAAGCACGTTTGTTTACTTGATTTTAACATGTCCAGACCCTTACTGTTTTCTCGACTCACACAGATAGAGTACCAAACGAACCTTGTGCCTCACTGGTTCCCAGTAAAACGGCAGAAACAAATGTTTGAGACAGTAAAGGATAATACAAGAGTATATGGCAGGTACAAAATGAGGAGTACAGGTAACACAAGGAGCAAGAAAGAACTTTGGTGGTGATATTAACAGTGGGTAAACCCCTCCCACAAGTTCTCCTTCAGTGAGAACAGGGTTTTTGGGGTTTGATTTTTTTTATCTTACATGTTCAGGTATAACTCAACCAGAACTTGTTTTGATTTGTGCTACTGCTAGATAAACATTTCTGCCTTTATTACCAGAGAGGAAGATATTTATGTGTAAACATATTCTGCTCTTTCTAGAAATATGTGTTCTACCCCAACTTTGACTAAAGTCTTCACCCTGAAGCTGAATCGATTGCATGCTGTCCCACGGTTGCCCGCCTTGAATATGTGGAACTTGGTGTTGCATGTCAGGCTATGACCTTCAGGGAAAAAAACCTTAAATCCCTATATCCAAGGGAAAAGTGTCTCAGAATGTGACGTATGGAGCATTACGATTTTTTTGCTCAAAGTTGAACAGAAACTACATGTGTTTTTAAATCATATTTCCATCTGGTAGTTAATAAGACTTATAAAACAGATGGTTTTGTGGGGCTACCTGTGTTCGAAGTTAAGCAAAATTGTAGAGCTATACAAATGGAGAAAGAAACAGATTTTTCATAAACTGGTATTACAGGATTTTTCAGTATGAACTCCAGGGTACCCTCTCCATAGCCTCCCTGGGTGAGATTTATGAGTGTGAAAGAATGAACAAGAAATCCTGTTGAACTGGTTCACGCTCAACCTCCAGCACTTAATATGTTGTTGGATATACACTGCCTTTAGGAGATTCCCAAGTGCCAAGCACTATGCTAAGCAGATTACGGGCACATAAGCATGTAAAGGAAGGGAATTCTTCAACTTGGGGCAGAAACCTCTGTTAGAACCAGTACTGGGAAGGAAAACCTGAACTATAATTGATGCATTGCTGGTGGCTCAGCATGAATAACTAAAAATTTCAGAAGAATCTGGTTGTAGGGTAAGTGGAGGCAGTCTGGCTTCCTCGCCCAGGTGTCTGGGTAACTAAAGGGAGCAGTGTTCCCATAGCCTTGGGAGGGCATGATAACCAGTGTTCTCATAGCCTTGAGACCTGGTCCGATAAACTGTTCCCATAACATGAAGTGGGCTCACATGCGCAGAATTAGGTTATGTTCTGTAGTGTTCTGGCAGTCTTCCAGCTTTGTTCCCCTCTAGTACCTAAACAGGTAGGGGCTTCTCACTAGTTAGAGACACATGCAAAGGGACAGGGGCCATGATGTGTGCCACACAGGGGAGCAAGAGACATGCAGCTAGACACGCAGCTTGCAGTGTGCGTGGCTCGCCCACCCGTGAATAAAGGCATGCCAGACATCACAACAGCTCCGTGAATATTTTCTGTCTGCACAGATACCATGGACCTGCCCAGCCTTGAGGGGTGGCAACGCACCAGCCAAGTGGAAGCCGCCACAATTTTGTGATTACCACCTCCCGGAGCTCTACCAGGTTCTCACGGTGACTAAAGGAGAAAAATACCCTCCACTTCCAGCAGGCGGTTGGGGGTGGGGGCGGGCGGTGGGGAAGGAACCGTTGTGAAATAAACCACATCATTCTTTTCTTGTTAACAAAGTCTGCACTCAGAAGAAACTATTTATTAACCAGAGCCCACCTGCTACGATTCCTTCACAGCCTATCTGACCTGGAAAAAGGGAAATAACCAACTCTAGCTCATTCTAACCGTCCTATTTCACCTAAGAAATCCATATTAAATTCAAAACCACATATAGAATACAAATAAATGAATAGATAAAAATATACCATGCTAATACTAATTAAAAGAAAAGAGAAAGTCACAATATCAATTTCAGGCAAAGCAGACTTTAGAGCAATTAAAGTTATCAGGGATAAAGAAAGGCCTAATGTAATGATAAAGTTGTCAACTCTCCAATAAGACACAACTATCCTCAATATGTATGAACATAACAATAAAACATTAAAATATGTGGAGCTGAAATTGATAGAATTGCAGGGAGAAATAGGTAATTCCCTGTGTTTTGGACACTTGACTACTTTTCTATCAGAAATGGCTGAGACGGCAGGCAGAAAATCAGCAAGGGCATAGTTAAATACAACATCAGTCAACTAGATATACTTGACATCTATATGCTACTTCATCTAACAGCAGCAGAATGCACATTCTTCTCAAGCTCATATAAAACATTCACCAAGTTAGACCACATTTAGGGACATAAAACACACCTTAACAAATTTAAAAGAACAGAAATTATGCAATGTCTACTCTCAGACAACAATGAATTAAACCAGAAATCAATAACAGGAAGATAACTGAAAAATCCCAACAGACTTGAAAATTTAAACACACACACACACACACACACTTCTAAATAACATATGAATCAAAGAAGAACTCCACAGAGAAATTTTGAACTATTTTGGATTATAAAATGAAAATATAACTTACTAAAATTTGGGGGAATAGCAAAAGCAGCAGTGCTTGGAGGAAAATTTATAGCACTGAAGACATATTAAAAATGAAGAAAGATCTAAAATCAATAATCTAAGCATTCAGTTAGATTATTGGAAACTAGAACAAGGACAGCATATTAAATTCAAAGTAAACAGAAAAAAATAAATAAGAATTAGGGCAGAAATCAATACAATAAAGATAGGAAGTCAAAAGGCAGACAACTGTAATTGAATAACAATAAAAATTTAAAAAATAAAATAAAATAAAAATTTTTTAAAAAGATAGGAAGTCAATAGAACAATGAAATCAATGAAACCAAAAGCTGGTTTTTGAAAAGATCAATAAAATGTACAAGGTTTTAAAAAGGCTAACTAGTTTTTTTCCTAACTAAGAAAAAAACACAGAGAACACAAATTGCTAAATCTGGAAATTGAAGAGGATATCACTACAGATCTGCTAAAACTCCCACAAGAACAGACAATCTGATTAAATCAGTAACTGATAACTTTACAAAACAGAACACACTAGGCCTTATTGTACTCACTAGTGCATTATACCAAATATTTAAAAAAGAAATTAGACCAATTCTCTACAATCTCTTTCAAAAGATAGAGGCAGAGGGAATACTTCCTAATTCATTCTATGAGGCCTGCATTACCCTATTACCAAAACCAGACAACGACATTACCAGAAAAGAAAACTGCATGTCAAAATCCTCAGCTAATATTAGCAAACTGATTCCAACAACATATGAACAGAATTATATACCATAACCAATTGGGAAATTTAAATGCATATTGTTAAGTGAAAGAAGTCCATCTAAAAAGTCTATATGCCATTCCAACTATATGACATTTCAAAAAGGCAAAAAAAAAAAAAAATCAGTGCTTATTAGCAGGAAAGGATATATAGGCAAAGTGCAGGAGAGTTTAAGGACAGTAGAACTACTGTGTAGGACACTATAATGGTGGATACACGCTATTATGCATTTTTCCAAACCCAAAGAATATACAACACAAAAAGTGAATTGTAATGTAAGCAATAGAGTTTGGATTATAACTATGTGTCAGGGCAGGTTCATCAGTGGTAACAAAGGTACCGCTCTTCGAGGGATATTCATAGTGGAGAAGGCCAGGCACGTATGAGGGAAGGAGATATATGGCAAATCTCCATACCTTTCACTCAACATTACTGTGAATTTATAGCTGCTCTAAAATATAAAGTCTAATTTAAAAATGTAAAATCTAGCCCTGGCTGGTGTGGCTCAGTGGATTGTGTGCCAGCCTGCGAACCAGAGGGTCCCTGGTTCAATTCCCAGTTAGGGCACATGCCTGGGTTGCAGGCCAGGTCTGCAGTAGGGGGCACACTAGAAGCAACAAGCAACCACATGTTGACGTTTCTCTCCCTCTCTTTCTCCTTCCTTTCCCTTTCTCTAAAAATAAATATATAAAATCTTTTTTAAAATATGTAATATCTATTGTCTACTATATACCACAGACCTGGTCCCTGGAGACCATGGGTAAAGATTTCTTTAAGTGGACTTTTCATTCATGTATTAGTTTACAGTAAAACTGCAGTACTTGAACTACTGTGCCTGTCTCCTCATATCTGTCCTTCTCACATGAATGTCACTAAGCTTTGGTGCAACAACTGAAGTGGGAAAAGAATGAAAACGGGGAAGGGAAGAGCTGTAAGTTAGAGTGTTAGTAGCATAAGATGCCTGGAGAGGTGGAGGAGGACCTTCTTCACTTCTTAATGAGCTTTTCCATGAAAAATCCAAGGACTGAGCCAAACGTACGGTGTTGCTCCTGAGTGGCTTACGCTTCTCGGAAAGCATTTCACTACATAAACCAGAAGAGTGTCGTAGCCCTGTACTATAGACAGAAGCCTGTGGAAAGTAATACCGGTAATTTGTGTAAATATTTTAACTTCTGAACTTGATTTCCACCTGAGACAGTATCTCAGGCTTGGTAAAGAAATGCAGCTGTGACTGGAACAAGCCAGGTAGTAGTGTCACCAGAAGAAGACGCATCTGGAAACCGGTTCTTGTGGTGCACCACACCCCCCCACACCACCAAAAAGAATTTCAGGAACACCCTCGAAGGAGGATTTGACCAGTAGAGGCACAATTTATTAGAGTGCGAAAGTACGGCCCAGGAGAAGAAAAGGCACGCAGGGCACAGATGCCGTTGAAAAGGCTGCTTTAGATGCTCGACCAGGCACTTCCCCAGTGCGGCCAGAAGCAGAAGTCATTCTGTCCCCAGAAACACCATGCTCGATGACCAGGTGGTTCAGCTCCGCCTCCCTGCAGAAGTCTAGCTCCCCTGCCGCAGGCGCGCACCCACACCTACCAGGCCCAGAACGGTCAGGGCCTAGAGCCGCAGGGCCACCACCACCCCAAACGCCCCTACCCCCCTGCACCGAGGCTCCAGTAGTCCAGCTCAGTCTCTGCTCCCAGATGGCATGAAATTCTTAGCTGTGTGACCTTGGGCAAGATACTTAACTTCTCTGTGCTTCATTTCCCCATCTGTATGTCCACTGCCAAGGATCCACAGCTCCCGCGCTGAGATCAGCCCTGTGCTTTGGCCATGCGCAGCGGCCACCCAGGAGATGAGCCTTCCTTCTGTCTCACTACACTTTCTTGAGCTTAGGAAAAAGAGCAGGCTTCCTTTCAAAGTACCCACGTTCTTTTCTGGCTTTTCCCAGACTGTGTCTGTGCCCTCCCCCTAACCAATCTCTTTCTTAGATTTGCCCAAGCTAATGCCCTCCCCCTTTTAGGGTCACAGTTTTGGCTCCTATTGCACGTGCGCTTAGTAAAGGGCATTCCCTTCACCGTTTCTCCCTCCCCCTGCTACCGGGGAATGGAGTCTATTGTTCCCTGGGGTGATTGGAAAGCGGGTCTTTCCTGCCCACTGGGATGTGAACGTGTTTGGCAGAGCGATGCCGGCTATTCCCTGCAGTGACTGTGAAACTACCCCTGCCTCGTTAATCCAACTTACTCAGATGTTTGCTCTGTTCCTTTTCGTTCATAACTGCCCACCAGTAGTGTTCAGTAGTATGTGAGTTCACAAGAAACCTGTGTGCCCCTGAGAAGTCTGCTGGGGCACTGAGAGTATTAGCAGCTTGGCCAGTCAGGGAATAATGATGAGAAGAGAAAGCTATTAAAATCGTATTTGCTATCATTTTACTCTCTGGCAATGGTTAACTAAAGGTGAAATAGACTTAGTCTCTAACACAATTGTCTTATCATTCTTGCCTCAAAGTTTTGAAAAAGCTTCTGGTCTTTTCCATTTCTAATCAATCTATAATTTTGTCTCTAATTAGTCTAATTTAATGGACTAGTGCCTGGTCATAATAAGCACTCCAGGGTTTGTTGAATAAGTGATGTTTCCTCCCATGGCTTCTAACGACCTACAGTAAAGACTCCAAGTTCCTTGGCATGATGTCTAAGACTGTAACACTTGTTGCACCCTCTTCTTTTCTAAGTCTTTCTACATGCACCTCTCATCACATGTACCTCTTTCTTGACTTTGAGATTCTTCTCTCTTATGTTTCAAATGACCTACATGTACTGTTTTTGCTTTCTGTCTTATCCTTCTTCCTATTCTGCCTTAAACATTTATATTCCTCCTCAGGTCTGCTCCTCAGTGAAATCTTCCCTGATTCTAAAGACAAATGAAGTCAGTCCTGTAAAAAGTTCCCATGATACAAACTTGCACTTAGAACATGAGTAAGTTCTAGAGATCTAAAGCAGAGCATACTGATTATAATCAACAATACTGCATTATATACTTCAAAGTTGCTAAGTGACTACCTCTCAAATGTTCCCACCACAAAAAAGAAATGATAATTATGTATATGACAGAGGTGTTAACTAATGATAAGGTGGTAATCATGTCGCAATATATAAATGTATCAAATCAACACATTGTACACCCTAAACCTGAAGAGTGTTATATGCAATTGTATCTCAGTTAAAAAAATATTTTTAAAGTTTCCATTAAACTAGTAAAACTTATTCTGCTTTTCAAGTGCATTATATATGGTTGTTTACATATTTGCCTCTAACTTTGGACAGTGTCTTTTGCGGGCAGAGATCTCAGCTCGTCTATGTCAGGGCATGGAGCATGGTGGAGCAGATAAAGTGGTGGTGGTATTAGGAAAGCCCAGGTCACACTTCCCACCTCCATCATCGAGTGGTAAGCTTAGTAAAGTTAATTTCTCAGTTTAGTTATCTTGTTTACAAACCCAAAATAAAATTACCTCAACTGGGTCAGCATCTGGCAGATAAAATTTCTGTTCCTGAATAAAATGTAGTGAGAGACAAGCAGTGTGTGTGTGTGTGTGTGTGTGTGTAATTAAAAGATTTCCAAAAGATTATTTTAATATTAAAAGGTTTTTAGATTTCATTGTCAAAGCTTAGTCCCATTCAAAACCTGTGACAAATGCTGCATGGACAAAGTCTATTGTAATTATACACGTTTGAAGTAACTGTAATTCTTTGTGAAACTGAAAAACTGTAACTTATGAGATATGCTTTTAGATTTCCTTCAAAATAGCATTTCTAAAATGTTTTCCTCCTATCACCTGATTTAAATCATTTTCTTGACTTAGGTTTTAGAATCAGTAGTTTTTATTCAGAGAACCCACAATTATATCATAGCATCAAACTAAGTGATTTCAGTAAGATAGTGACACGGATATGAACTAAGCAATTAAAGTCAAAATACAGAATTATAGTCACTCAGTTCAGAGTCAGAATTGCAGATTTTACATGTGAGCCAACCTGTAAATAGGCTATAGAAAATAAATTGATTAAAAGCTCATCAAGTTCCCAGAATCATCTTTTGCAAGCCATCCTGTTCTATTTGTGCTCGCTCCTGTGAGTCTCAAATGTGAGAGGATAATTGGAGGGAAACTAAGATGGGTGAATTATTGTAATCAGAGATTTAAAACTAAGAGTTGCATAAAAGGCCATAAAACTCCAAAGCCATTTTCAAAGGGGAAATGTGTTGTCAGGCCCAAGAAAAAGGATATTTCAGCTTGAATTCAGTACGCGGTATCTCTTTGTTATAAAGTAATTGTGAATCAATGTACTTTTGAGTGTTAAATTCAGAAATAAAGCTTAGATCAAAACATAGAATGTATCCTCATTAAATTCTTTACCTTTAAGTGTTCGAAATTCCTTATACCCCATGCACACAGAAAAAAAATAGTAGAATAAAAACCAAAGCTCCCATTTTTAAAAAACACCTCCACAATTTGAAATTTGGTTGTTCTCAAAGAGTAAAATTTCTGCCAAGTGGATGACAAGCTGTTGTCAAGGCTTAATGGGAGGCTTCTGTGGGCGTGTGCAAGGGACTAATGCACAGAAGCTGCACCACATTTTGGGCTCACATACTCTTTGAAATAGAAGGAATCTAAATTTTAAAGCTTTTACTAATATTTCCTCAATAACTCTAATATTTATTCATACACATAAAATATAAGCTTATGGCATTAACCGTAGAAATGAAAACACTTTTTAAAGAGATATTAAAATTATTTTCAGTGCTGTTTTACCATTTTTTCTTGAGAGTCTAAAATAACATCGATGAAATTAAAACCATACTTAGGTTGCAGATTAATAACATTTGTTCCCAAATATTAAAATAATAGGAAGTGTAAATACCAAGACTTACTGAGCATACTGTGATCAATGACAAAGATTCTTTGCTTGACCAAACTTCAGTGAGGCTCCTCAACCTTTACCTAGGTCCACCTGTGTGCACTTATTTGTAAAGTTCAGTTTTGGCAAGAGCCTTGTTAAGTCAGTGTAGCAAGAGCTCCCCATGCTCCATATATGATCATCCTGGAAATCTCATCGGGTTACTGAGCCTCCATCACCACCCCCCAGGTGATGCCCGATCACCCTGGCCTGTCTTCAGCAAAGATCCTGTCAGGTTGGTTTAGTCAGAATCTCCTTTATCTCTGATGTTTCCTCTTACAAATTTTTCATCCACTGACCTCCACTCTGTTCCTTGGCTATAAATTTCCACTTGCCCATGCTGTCTTTTGAAATAAGCCCAGTTCTATAGCAAGTTCTCTTTTTTCCTTACTGCAATAGTTCTGAATAAAATCTGTTTTTACCATGTTAACTGTTGTCTAGCTCTGGTTTTTCTCTGACACTAAGCATTGTTAGGTCCTTTTGCATATTCTTATCATTAAATTCTGAGCAACTATTGCATGTTTTATTACTCTCATTTCAAGCTTAGAAACTGAAAGGTAGAGATACTAAGATTTATTGAAGATCAAATAACTAGTTAGTGCTGGAGTCAGAACTCAAACCCAAGTGTTCTGTGGACCTTTTAAAGTCTTGTTTATTGCAAAAGTTGTGTCAATTTTTATTTTTTCTAGTGCTTCAAAATTTTTCCCAAATATAGAAAACACGGGAGCAGTTACGTTAAACAGTTTTTTTTTTCAATATAGGAGATATAGATAGTTTCCTGTTTTAAGATATCGTAAATTTATCTTAGCATCAACACATTTTGGAAAGAAGCCATCATCATTTTACAAGGGAGTTCCCAGAACTGAGCCAAAACAAAGCCCTTAAAAACAGAATCGTGTGAACCTTCATTTTATGTGCTCTGGGGAAGTAAATGAAGAATGTTCACCCCACGTGGTAACGCTCCCTGCTGACCATTCCTACTCTGGGAAGAGTCATGCTGCATTCCCAGAATGTTTGATGTCGATATGAGAGATTGACTGCATTCCCACCCACAGCAAGGAAAATAGTGTTCACATTTATCTAGCTGGTGGTTACAAACTAACTCTTCATAACATAGGGCTCCCTTTGTCTACATTTTACAAAATAGCCTTCAATGTAACCTTATAGCAATAGCGTATCATTGATTTCTATGGAAACTCATTTTATTTTGTTGTTGATAATGATGATTTATTGTCTGTTAACCTCACAATAGCCAGGTTAAATAATTTAAGAAATTGACTCCCAAACTTAAGAATGAGACATTTTACCTCCAATCTGAGGAGGAAGGTTTACCTTGGATGTGGAAATACAACACTACAAACAGCTTGCACCTATGTAACCTAGGTTGGCTCATACATGTCTTTCTGGTTTATTAGAATTTGTTTTTTTGGTTTCTGGTTTTTGGGGGGGTTATTAGAATTTGTGCTTGAAAAGTCAGACAACCCACTCCACACACTTTGTTAATTAAGAATAGTAAGTGAAATATTCCATTCTAGCTGTCTGTCTCCTTAAACATATTGTTCCTATCTCATATTCAGATGGGCATAATCATGGGTTTGAACCATGACTGACGCAGATCTCGGCCTGCAAGATCTGCTGTTGGAGTTGCAGTATTCCAAGACACATACACACGGACTAGAGAAGTCCTGTCTGTGGGGGCAAAGGGACAGCACGGCCACTCTCTCAAGAGGAGAGTGCCTCTGATCCCCTCGGCCACTCCCTCAAAGGGGGGAGCGGCCAGAGCCTTGCCTTGACCAGCCTTTATAGGTTTTTCAGGCCCTTAACATCAAAGAAGGTCCTCTTTTACTATACAAAGGTTTGTCTTGGGTGGTTATCTTTTGCTGACAACAGAGAGGATGTCACTGAATACATCAAAGGAGGACATTTGCAATGTAAAAGGAGAAATGGTCGAAAAAACCAGCTTTGTGCCATACCTGGAGGGTCTAGCCCAGATTCTATAAAGATAAAAATCCTCAGTAAACATTTGCTTCCTCAATTCAGGGTGAGGGAGTTTCAGCAAGAGCAAGTCTCATAGCAGTCTGGGTACAATGCAGGCCTGATTTCCCACTGGAGAACTTATCCATGGATGTGGGTCCTGCCCGCCAACCTCGCTCCCCACTGGCTTTTCCGAGTGGGGGCTGAGCCACATTTCCCACGCTTGGAACAGTTCCCCACACATGACCAGTATAGGGAAAGAAAAATAAATTCTCTGTATCTTCTTAGGTTCCCTGGCAAATTAAGCTGACAAAAAGAGGTTAACAGGAGAAAAGCATACAAATTTTATATAATATTTTTATGTGCACATGAAAGCCTTCATAGCATTAGGGGCAAAACTGTACCAGGTGTTACCAGTGGAGTTAGACCTCGGTTCAGCAACCTCGATACTTGAGTTTGGCAAAGAAAGAGTTCAGAGCCAAGGAACTCAAATGGAAGAAGAGTTTATTTACTAAGTCCTATAGGTAGAAAGAGGTGAGCAGCTGGGCTGTGTGGGCTCAGTAAACAAGTTGCAGAGGCAAAAGAAGGGCCCTTGGACCTTAGAAAAAAGAAAGAGCAAAGGTGCACACCTTGAGGGAATGAAAAGGGAGAAAGGCAGAGGCATTCCCCAGAGAAAGAAAGAGCAAGTGCTGGGTCCTCCATCCTGAGGGGTTTTATCCCCTCTTAAAAGGTGGGGATGTTAGGGGGGATCCCAGGGGAGGATCTCAATAGAATATTCGTCAGCTTTTCTAGCTGTGTCCTCTCAGGGTCATGGCTTTACTGATTGGCTGGTGCTAAGTGAGGGGTCATTAGCCATCCATCTGGCTCTCATGTCAGCCATGGTATCTCTTCATCTGGTTTTACTGTTTTTCTGGGACTGGAGCTGAAAAACAACTGAGGCCTAAATGTCATCTCTAGTTTGACCAAAGTTCTGACTCTCTGGTAAACAGACCCAAGGCTTTGTTCTTAAGATTTCTTGATGCTGATCAGATCCTCATTGTCCTGAGAGCTCAATGCTTAAGGGAGTACTCATGCAAGGGCTTGTATGGGAGTCTTTTAAGGCTATTCTCTGGTCCCTCTGGTCTTCCTCTAAGGGGGTCTACCACATGACTAGTGGCATGCTAGGGGAGGAAAGGTCACCCTGGGGGTGAGGCCCCACCCTACAACTGTCGGCTGCTAGGCACAGGGGGCTTTCCACCCTGGGTGACCTTGCATACCCGGCCTACCATCTCTGCTCTGCCCATGCTGTCTAACTGCCTGCTACAGTAGGAAATTAACGCCCAAAGAAGCAATTAAGTCCGAAAGCTTATATACTTTTTTTAAAAAATCAAAGAGTGATAAATTTGTGGGAAAATGACAAGACAAAGGAAAATAGCTTATGCTTCTGAAGGTGGTAAGTTGTTGGAAAGAGACTAGGACATGTACTAGGAAAACTGATGGGAGCCAGAGGTTATTTTGGTAGGTTTATTTGTACAGATCCATTTGACTTCAACTTCCAGACTTCAGTGATAAGAAAGTTCTTTTCTCGTACAAGGAGGGTACCTTTCTCATGGGTCATTTTGTGACCTGCTTCTAGATAGGAAAGGGGAAGTCAGGGAGGCCCTTCTGCATCTGCTGTTTCTCAAATGCCTTCAGCTCAAAATAATCAATATGCCCAAGTGGCATGTTTGGAGTGGCCTGTTCTGAACCTTTTACCATCATTTGTAGTAGAGAATATATATACTTTTAGGTCTTAGGGTCTCAGAAAATATAACAACATAAAATTCTAAGATTCCATTTCATTCAGGCACACCATCAAGTAACAGAAGACATGAGGGGGAAAAAAAAAAAAAACCCTGGGGAGATGCATAAACCTCCACTTTACCAGTAGGTTTTGGTTTAATAATTGACCATCTTAGAGTTCAAGAGTTTACACAAGTGAACTGTATTGCATACAACTTACAAAGGAGAACTTTCCAGAGAGGAGATACATCCAATAGCAAAAAGAAGAAAAAAAGGTTTTCTCGTGATTCTCAACACTCATGTTAACTATTTTATAGCACAGGTCTCAATTTTATGATGTAACCAGGCAATTGCTGGTTGATTTGAGAGCATGTGAGTAACTACTACCAAGGAAGGAGTAAACCAATATGAAAATATTGGCTATAACACACCGACCATTGGACCACCAGTACAGAGCACTGTTGAATAGGTATGTGGTTAAAGGCTCAGTAAGAAAATGCCAAGACAACAAAGATGCTCTGGAGAACTATATTTCATATAGAAAAATGAGCACAGTTGGAAGAATGAATATGTTAAATGCCGTAATGAATACAAGTGGGGTTTTATATTGAGTCTAACAAGCAGAATTGGGAAAAACACTCGGAGGCAGACCACTACACCATGAAGTCTTCTTGAATCCCAATTCCAATCTAAAGCCAAAAATGTAAACCTTGAGTAATTGATCAATACATCTTCCATTAAATGGTCAAAGCACATAATTGCTGCATGATAAATGCAAAGCTCTTTATTCCTTTGGCAGTATTTGATTTCAGAAATCCATTTAAATGAAAAGAAGTTTGATAAGCAGATAAGGCATTTGAATACTTAATGGAATAATGTAAAGAAAATAACATTATTAAATGAGTTGCTCACAGAATATAGTATACAGCCCTAAAAACACACAACCAAAAAAATGGCCAGAGTCAGAGGCTATTTGCCTGGTACTTGATTCAGATACAGATATTTAATAAACAGTGAACTCAAGCATGAGGAAGGCCTGAAGCTCAGTTTAAGATAATTGTCTTGTCTGATAATTGATTCATATAAACATTTCTGGGAATTACCTGCTTGGTCATCTCTTAAAAGAACTTTACCAACAGGAGTTTCTGAGTTAAAGTATATCAGAAAATTCCTTACACATCACAGTGACCTTGGGAAAACAGAGGTATCCCTCTCCCTTGTACATCAACTTTCTGCATTTTAATCGAGATCTATCAAAAATTACAAATGAACTTTTAACATGCTGTTTTCCCAAGTCTGTAATCCTTCCATTGACCCCATTAAGGTTGGTGTGAAGAAACATTCATATGACCGTATGAAGTCAAGGTCAGGTCACAGCCCACCATCTGTCCATGAGAAATGGGCTGGGAGGTTGTCCATTACTGATCAGGCATGTCTGGCACTTAAGAGCAGAAACTGATCATCTTCTAAATCTAAGCAGCTTATGTTGGACACAGGAAGTCCTTTTCACATTAATATAAAATATGTCAACTGTGGAGGGTGGCATTTTAAATAGAATTTGCCACTTCCTCATCATCTGGTGCCTATAACAGACTCTGCAGAGTGATTGCCATTATATTATGTATTTGTCTGACTTTGTCTTAGGGTCTTGAAGTTTATTTATGTCTTTTGCTACAGGCCCTAGCGATTCTCTGCTTTGTACAAGAGAGCAAACTTTATATAAATTAACTAAATTCAAAGAAGTTTGCTTTGTACTTTAGATGGTAGTGTAGTAAATGTGACCTTAACAATGGCATGTACCAGCACTTTTAAAAAATCCCCAAACACAGTTTTTTTAATACAGTTTTTTAGTTTTCTTAAAAATCTAATTCCCCTCATGACATTTCTGTTTATTACAGTACCTACTTTGTATTCAAGATTTAACTCTCCCTTGAGGGCTGTATTTCAAATCATGGACAATATATGGCCTTCCTTGAAAGTTGCACCAAAAGTAGAAAATAAGAAAAAAGATAAAAAGTAGAGATGGAAGTGCTGAGTGGTGACCTAGGATCACTCACCAGCTAAGGGACTGTCTCAATTCTCTTTATGCAATTAAATTCATGCCTCAGCCAAATTAAAGACGACTCCATTTGGTTATGTGTAGAATGGTCAAAATCGTCTTAACGGCTGAGATTCTACTTGATAGTCATCCACACTGGAAAAATAAGATATTCTTGCTTCCTTACATGCTTGTCTGAGATCAATATGAATCATGGTCAGAGTGTCTTCTGTGTTGTTTGCATCCTACTTGTCCCATATGACACTTCCCTCACCTTTGGCTAACACAACAGACACAACTACCTTGGTTCTACAAATTTGATCCAATGTTCTTAAATTTGCTACTTTACTTTGTCTGCCTCTACTGACCTAGGCCCAAAGTGTTTGTTGCTGCTGTGGTTTTTGTTGTTGTTTGTTTTGGTTTCGTGCATTGTATCTCCCAGTCTCCCAAAATGACTATCTACCTGCCTGCATCTCATCCTTCCCACTGTCATCTGTAATCCTGCAAGATGACAATAGATTGATGTTTTTTGACATTTATGTCTTCAACAGGTTAATTGAACGCCATTGGCCTCACTTAGTTCAGTCATGGAATAGAGAAAAATATCATTCTACATTGTTAGGAGGGTCCAGTGAGAAATTGATTTATCTGCTCACAAACGAGAGGTTTTTGTTTATGACAACAGCAGACCTCTGAGATACCATGAATACCAGTAGAAACAATACCTTTCCTATTTACTTGGAGAAGAGGTATGGTCAGGATGGAATGACACTAATACTCAGTCAAGTCTGAAGGAAGGCATTTTGCAGGAAAAGGGTGTTTGGTTATCTTCTCAGATTAAACAGCAATTCTTGGTACCTACATATGTATCCCAGCTTGCAAGCTCCCTTCCTGGTATAAATGCACCATGAAAGGTAATTGTTAAAAGAACCCAACTTAAGAAGGAAAATGATAATTTTTAAACAGTTATTGCATTTACTGTGACAGCTTAATGAATCATTCTTCTGAATCAAACTCATTCACATAGCACTAAACAAATCCTTGACAAATTATCTTGATTGTACTTTCTGTAATCATGTTGATAAAAAGGTTAATTTCTAACACTATCCTTATGAACCTCAAATTTAGTCTGTTGGTATATTTCACTTAAAGAAATATTTCATTCACACCTGCTCTCTCCCTCTTCTAACTTTCCACTTCCACTTTTACAGCATTAACATGTTTGCTTGCTTCCAAGGGTTTGGCATCTCCTTCTGTTCATTTGCATTTTGTTCAGATGAAAGAACAAGGCATGGAGGGAGAGTCTTTATTTTGTGAACTTGATGTTCTCTCTTGAATAACCAAAGCCCTTTCTACTGATATCTTTGAGAAGAAAAATATTCTAAGTGTAAAGGAGAATTTGAACACAGTTGTGATCCTTGATTTCTAGACTTCATTTACACGAGGACTTTACCGAACTCAATTTAGAACCTTCATATAGAATAAATCAAGTATGGACTACCCCAGCAGATACTCCCTGAATGTTATGCAAATAATGGTATTGTGTTATAAATTCCTATTATTTGTGTACCAGAAACCACAAGTTAATTGACTCAACCTATGATAGGTACTCAGGCTTGGATGTTGCCAGGTGATATTTAAGGGACGTGTGTCTACAAAGAGAGAGGTCCGTAGATTTAAAACAATATGGGATAAACTAGGTACAGATGACCAGTTAAATTGCTCACTGACACTATGATCTGGGATAAACCTCTTTATCTCTATTTCTTTACCTGCAAATTGAGATTGATAGGCCTCCATCAACATATCACTCTAATTAATATTGCAAATTAGAAAATTAATATTTGAAAAGTATTTTATAGATTGCCAAACCCCATAACACTATTAGACTTTAGTTTTATATTTAGTTGTATTGTATTATTTTCATGAGCAGTAGGAATAGTAGTACTGTATTGTACTATCCTAACAAGGCATATATTTTGAAAACATATACCAAAGACAGACAAGAATTTCTGCTTATGATAAGAAAGTTTCTAAACAAAAAATATATATGATATAGCAGTTAGAAGGATTTCATAATACAGGACTTTAGTACTTGTCTAAAATCAGATATAAAGATTATGTCTTTAATTTGAAAATAAGCAGTAAATAAATCACTGACATCTATCATTTACTCTCATTATGCTGAAAAATTACCAAACAAAATGTTTATTTTCAAAAATCTATATTTTATCTGGTTAACACTAGCATTAATACAGCTTGAATGTGTGGGATATTTTCATGTTCTTCTAAGGCTACTTATTTTATGATTCGATTTTATTCTTAATCCTTAGAATGAAAAAGAGGTAATGTAATTTTTTTTGCCAGCTTTTTTTCTCAATCTTGAATTATATTTGGATTCAATCTAAAGAAAATCATGTTTAGGATAAAATATTTTAGCTATAATGTTAAATACAAATAAAACTAAGAATACATATTTTATACTTGGAGATATGCACAACTATAAAATTAAACAAGTTCTCAACTTAAGTACAGCTAAACAAAAATTTTTCAACATTTAAATTAGCAACGACAGATGTTGTTGAGTTTAATAGAAAAATGCTGCCTTAGATCTATTCTGGATTTGACCCCTTTCTGGGTTTATACATAAATCCTACAAATGTAATAATTGCCTATTCACATATATGTATTATATGAAGTGAAGCAGTTCAGGATCTTACTAACTCAGAATAGTGACAATTTAGTCAACAAGCAATTTTCCGGTGAAAAACGAGTACAGCTGTTGTGTTTACTTAAAGCATGTGGTTTTGTTGAAATTGACATTAAATATTTCTGTATTTTATTAGTTGCTGCCAATTAAAAGCAGCAAATTTCTTCATTGCATATTTTTAACTTTATTTTTGTTGTTGACACTATCACAGACATCTCCATCCCCCTGGCCTTAGCCCACCTCCGCCAAGCCCCCTGCTTGGCTCCGGCCATCACCACACTGGTGTCTGTGTGTGGGGGTTATGCGTATATGTTCTTTGGCTGATCCCTTCCCCTTCTTTCATCCAGTCACCACCCCGGACAGCTGTCATCTGTTCCACAGTGCCCATTTTCTGGTGCTGAATTATTGCAGGTCAATATTAGAAACATTTGCCAGGGAAATGGTTGTACTGATTGACACATCTTTTCTATTTCAAGTGCTGTGAAACCTTTACTGCGTGGTGATTTAGCTTTCATTTTTCACAAACACACTATCATACCCCAACACAAACTTGGGCAGTGATGTGACTGCTTGGCCCATTATAATGTAGACATCTAGATGAGGCAGATTTGCTGAAAACAACTTAAGACCCTTAAGATGCCATTTAATGACCTCTCTCTGAAATAATGTGGTGTAAATTCCAAATATAGTTTCAAACTATAGTTTCCTTTTACTGTAAGATTGAAATTATAGCTAAGATAGCATAAGAACAAAGTGATTGAGATCTATATTCTTGGAAAAAGAGATTTCATACAATAATGTCTTAACACAATTAACCTAGACTAACTGGAATAAGAGACCATAGCTAGCCCGCGGACAATATGCAATTTAGATAAATTACAGGAAACCGGCAGGTTGGTCTATTGCTAGAGCGACAGCCTTTGTGGAGTGGAGGCAAGAAAAAGCTGTAATGAGGTTAATGGTGAGGTTAAAAAAGTATACAAACATATATTTTGTTAACTCTCCTCATTTGTTTTAACAGGTTATTAGGAAAAAGAGTACAGAAAAAAATGGAAAGAAAAATAAAAAGTGCTTTCCTTCACTAGAAAATCAGTCACCCCCTGAAAATTATCTCACGATTTATATAGAATAATGCAGGCACATACAAGCGTTTTCCTTTTAAATACACCCCAAAGAAAACTTAACATGCAAAGTCTTCAGGAAAGCTGTGTGCTTATACTGTCATGACAGTGACAGCAGCCATGGAACCATTGATCACCTTTTTTTTTTTACCATCTCCGTCCTAATGGCCTTTGAGAAATAGCTCAGTAATGAGCAGGCACTGTTTTTAAACCAACTCTGATCCAAGTAATTATGGTGACTGAGAAAATAGTATGACCCAGGGAATGAACTAGGGCCCCTTATATCATATTTTCTTTTTAAATCACTTATCCTCAATGAAAGATTATTATTTTGGAGTGATACTTTTTTTTCCAAGTGATCATGTCACTATCAAAAACTGAGGCATGAGAAAGAGAGAAGGAACTCACAGACATGGACAACAGTGTGGTGATAGTGGGGTGGGGTGGGGGGGAGGTAGAAGAGGGTATGGAAGATAGTGATGGAAAAAAATTTTTAATAATTAAGTGAAATAAGCCAGGCGGTGAGGGACAAATACCATATGATCTCACCTTTAACTGGAACATAATCAACAGAAGAGAAAAGCAAACAACATATAACCAGAGACATTGAAGTTAAGAGCAATCGAACAATAGCCAGAGAGGAGTAGGGAGGGGGTAGTGGGGAGAGGGGATTATAGGAACTACTATAAAGGACACATGGACAAAATCAAAGGAGATGGTGGATGTGGGGGAGGGAGGTGGGTTTGGCTGGGGTGGGGTAGAGGGATGGGGAGAAAATGTAGACAACTGTAATTGAATAACAATAAAAATAAATAAATAAATAAATAAATAAATAATAAAAAAAATGTCGAGAGTGAAAAAAAGAAATGAGGTACAGTATATGATATTTATTCTTCCATGAATTTGCTATTTTTAAGATCTCAGTTCTTGGGGTTTGTTTTTTTTAATCCATGTAAAAAGTATCAGCTCTCATGTCTGAGATGATTGTTTTCTTACTATGTCTTTTAATTTTACCTGTTTTTTGAATAATGATTTTGGTAGTAATACATTTTTATATACAAAGCCCCTCCAATGCATATGTCTGAAAAATAATTAGTATACCTTTCTTAGTCTAAAGTATTTTTTTAACTATACCTCTTCAATTCATCTGAATCTTCAGTGGTGTGAGATGCAGGTCCACATCCTATCTTCACATCTCTCCTTTCCATCTTGGGACCTTTGACCTCTCAGTCCTCTATTTTTTCCACAAGAGCTCACAGCTGGCTACTGGCCTATTTCAGCTGATAAGAATATCAATTCTTTCAGCTTTAGTTTCAACAAGGGATGCTGGAAAACCCAAATCAGTTTAGACCCAAAGAACTGGGTATATAAGAAAAGAATTTACTTCACTTAGCATAATGCTCTCCAGTTCCATCCATATGATCTCACCTTTAACTGGAACATAATCAACAGAAGAAAAAAGCAAACAAAACATAACCAGAGACATTGAAGTTAAGAACAATCTAACAATGGGCAGGGGGAAGTGGGGAGGGAACAGTGAGGAGAAGGGATTACAGGAACTACTATAAAGGACACATGGACAAAATCAAGGGGGAGGGTGGAGGTTGGGGAGGCACATGGGTTCAGCTAGGCTGGGGTGGAGGGATGGGAAGAAAAGGCATACAACTGTAATTGAATAACAATAAATTTTTTTAAAAAAATAAAAGAAAATAATTTACTTAAACTGTAAATGTTAAGTAAATATCTCCATATATTTGGACTGGAGCACTTACCTCGGGATACTAAAATCCTACCAACTACTCCTCACCCAGCTTGTAAACAAGTTATTTTTTTTCTTATATGACTGTTTCTGAAAATATATGCTTTTAAAATTCCTACATGTAACATGTTAGCATTTGGAACCTACTCACAACCTTAAATCTAATTTAGACAATTTCAAATTTTAGACATTTTCAAAGTTAAAAGCTTTAGAAATGAGCCCTGGCTGGTGTGGCTTAGTGGATTGAGTGCTGGCCTGCGAACCAAAGGGCCATAGGTTCGATTCCCAGTCAGAGTACAAGCCTGGGTTGTGGGCCAGGTCCCCAGTAAGGGACACTCTAGAGGCAACCACACACTGATGTTTCTCTCCCTGTCTTTCTCTCTCCCTTCCTCTCTCTGTAAAAATAAATAAATAAAATCATTTTTTAAAAAGTTTTAGAAATGACTCATCTAAATAGAAAATGGGACAATCTAATATTTTGCTTGTTTCAGTGAATTCTTGAAATCCAACACTTTGGTCGCTATCTGCAAATAGCCTTTTGGCAAATAGCACTAGATTATTTCTACTTTCTTTAGTGTGTGTGTGTGTGCGCGCGCAGGCTCGCATCCACATGGTGAGATTGCTGTCAAACTTTATCCACTGGCATATGGTTAAATCTAGGGGCCCATTGACCTATATTTAATTAAAGCATTATGCACTGTACTATACCAGAGATCTTTGAAATAGACTCTTGTCCTAAAGATCTGGAATCCCAAAGGGCTGGGTCAAGTTCAAGAATATTTCAGGACCTTTCCTGTACTTAAACAACACATGACTAGAAACAGAAGTGACTACAGAACAAATGGATCTGAACAGAGCCCTGTCTCAGGGGTGAACTTCTGATTTACTTCTATATAGTAAGTCCAAAAAGTATCAATGATAACAACTAAAAAAAATTTGTTTCAGAAACTTTAGGTCCCTTAACCTAAATTAAGATTTCAGATAAAATGGTCTCTTTATTTGAAAATACAAGTAGAAATCAAAAGAAAAAAATACAAAAATAAGGAAAACTGCCTGTACTATACACCGATTCTACAGAATGTATGAGAGACAGAGTTCGCAATCAAAATGTATTTAATTCTATCTAGTTTATATGGAAAACACTGAGTATAACTGACTATGACTATAACCATGACCAATTCAACTGAATGCCATTTTATTGAACTAAAGTATTAGAGCAACAAGTGAAAAGTAGATAAATTGATTTGCATCAAAATTAAAAACTTCTGTGCACAGAGTGACGTAGCAACCACTGAATGGGAGAAAATATCTGTAAAACTCATTTGATAATGGGTTAACATCCAGAATAAATAGAGAAAACTCAACAACAAAAAAACACAAACAACCTGGTTTTATATATATATATAAAGATTCCTAAAGATAAACACCAATACTGACTCCTTCAGCTCTCCCGAGAACCTTGTAACCATGTATGGAGGTGGGCTACTTAAATGGCGAGAGAATGAATGATCTGTGAGGCCTGACTGATGTTGCATGGCGGAAAAAACCTTGGCCTGGTTAAGGTTTATAAAACTGACGTTTTGTGATGAGCTTAAAGTATTCCATGTAGGTTGCCATGACACTGGCGTGACTCGTGGCGTCAATAGTCTTCTAAGCCCAGATTGGCCTTTGTTTCCACAGTAAAGTCGTGACTACCATAAAGACAGGAGGATAATACTGGAGCTAACATTTATTAAAGTACGTGTGAGTAAGAGAAAATTGCTTTATAAATGCACTTTCCTTTTGCTCTCTCCTCCATTTGAGCTTAGAAATTCTTTTATTTTGATGAATTTTTCAAACTTTTTATTGAATTTACATGGGTGACATTAGTTAATAAAATTACATAGGTTTCAGGTGTACAATTATGTTATACATCATCTGTATATTACATTGTGTGTTTAGCACCTCAAGCCAAGTCTCCTTCCTAAATGCACTTCTTTTAATATGCATTTTTTATTCCAAGTGAGTTTTTAATTTTTTTTTAATTGTTGTTCAAGTACAGTTTTCTCCATCTTCCCCCACCACTCCCCCCATCATCCATTCCCACCTCCCACCCTCAATCCTGCCCCCCTTTGGCTTTGTCCATGTGTCCTTTATAAATGTTCTTTGACCACCCTTCTTCCCCCTCATCAACCCCTCCCACCTCCCCTCTGGTCACTGTCAGTTTGTTTTTTATTTCAATGTCTCTGGTTATATTTTTCTTGTTTGTTTGGTTGGTTGATTAGGTTCCACTTATAGTTGAGATCGTATAGTATTTTTCTTTCACTGCCTGGCTCATTCCACTTAGCATAATGCTCTCCAAATCCACCTATGTTGTTGGGAAGGGTAGGAGCTCCTTCTTTCTTTCTGCTGCGTAGTATTCCATTGTGTAAATGTATCATAGTTTTTGATCCACTCATTTACTGATGGGCACTTAGGTTGCTTCCAGCACTTGGCTATTGTAAATTGTGCTGCTATGAACATTGGGGTGCATAGGTTCTTTTGAATTGATGTTTCAGGATTCTTAGGGTGTAATCCCAGCATTGGTATTGCTGGTTCAAAAGGCAGTTCCATTTTTGGTTTTCTAAGGAAATTCCATACTGATTTTGAAAGGGGCTGCACCAGTCTGCATTCCCACCAACAACATACTAGGGTTCCCTTTCCTCCGCACCCTCACCAGCACTTGTTTGTTGATTTATTTATGATGGCCATTCTGAGTGATATGTTTTAAATGGTATATTTCTTGCAAAGTGTTCTGGCATTATTAAGCTTTATTTAAATACGCCCCTCAAGACAACACAGTGAAATTATTGCAGTGAGGTTGATTGTCCATGGAGGTCTTAATTCAGAATTATACAGGCCTTTAAAAGCCCAATTTCATGCTCAGTATGGATGTCTTCTAAAGCAACCTCTACAAATGTAGAGGAAAGTCTGCTTGGATACCTGACAAATATACAATGTGTAGCCTTTCAAGAAAATACATTACAAATAAGTAAAATGTATATCCTTTATTTTTACACGTCTTATTGTTATTCTTACCTATGATATCCATCTTAACTAAAATTTCCAAGCTTACAAGAACTATTCCTTGCTTGTGGAGGATTACTACATGATTGTACTATGTCTTAAAATGTTAAAAAAAAAAAAGAGGAGAAAAACGTTGGGAAAATCTACTTCTCTAGTTGCCTCCTTATTCTTGCCTCAGAGGTGCCCACAAGAGCTTAGCAAATGCTTTTAGGATTTAAAATAAACCTAATAAAATTTTTCTAACAGCATTATTGAGATAAAATTTACATATCATAAAACCACCCATTTATTTTTTTCATTTTTTAAATTTTTATTGTTATTCAATTACGATTGTCTGCATTTTCTCCACATCCCTTCACCCCACCCCAGCCAAACCCACCTCTCTCTCCTGCCTCCACCCTCCCCCTTGTTTTTGTCCATGTGTCCTTTACAGTAGCTCCTGTAAACCCCTCTCCCCACTGTTCCCTCCCCACTCCCCTCTGGCTATTGTTAGATTGTTCTTAACTTCAATGTCTCTGGTTATATGTTGCTTGCTTTTTTCTTTTGTTGATTATGTTCCAGTTAAAGGTGAGATCATATGGTATTTGTCCCTCACCGCCTGGCTTATTTCACAAAAGCATACAGTTCAAAAGCATACAGTTTTAGTACGTTCACAGGGGGTTGCAACCATCACCACAGTCTAATTTCAGAACATTTTTACTGCCCAAGGTAAATAACTTTTTCACTCTTTTTGGTCTACTTTATGAATTCTGTATTTCTGGATAAACGTAAGAGGCATTTTATTAATTTTTCAATGGTTGTATCAAATCTAAAATGAAGAAAAAATAGACAAAAATTTAGACACTTGGGAAGAAGGAAATAAGAAATTATTATTTTATTTGTTGTGTTTGGAAATACAAAGTTTGGGGGGAAGAATTTTTAAATATTAATTTAAAGTAATGGAAATTTTAGAAAGTAAAATATGCATAACAACCATTGTTATCATTCAATCATTTTTGCACAATAATAGGCTGAGTGTATAAGGCAAATTTTGACCTAAGACTACAAAGTCATTCCTTATAGATACCCTTTGAAGGGTTTGTACTACTCCAGGGAGAAAACCAAGTTACTTAGACTTAATTCTAGCCTTTGGCTCTGTCAATGCATATGTGTATATAAAAATCTAACAATAGAGTGTTTCTATGTTGCCTGTTTATACAGAAATTTTTTTTGCAGTCCTATGCAAACCATTAAAGACAGGATACATGCTATACTACATCTAACTAGAAAAAAAGGTGTGCATTCATTTTATATTCACCATTCTTATATAACTCTTATTAATTTGTGTGATTTGTTTTATTTTTTCTGTTTTTCATGGTTCATTTATTATTGTATTTTGTTCCATTACCATTTATCCCCCCAAACCCTCTTCCACCTCTGGCCTCCCTTCCCCACACAATCACCACATTGTTGTCTGTGTCCATGATGAGATTTATTTTAAATTTGTATTGCATGAGTTGGAAGAAAAAGTTCAATGGTCAAGTTATTCAGAAGGATTAGTCATTATTTTTATCATGGTCATTGCTGCACTGGGTTATTTTTGATAATTTTCTCCCAAACATGACTAAATATGCTTACCCAATCAACAATAAAAATTCTTTAAAATTTTTTTTATTGTTTATTCATTTTTATCATATTTTTCCATTACCATTTAGTTCCCTTACACTCCCCTCCCCCCAGCAATCACCACACTGTTGTCTGTGTCCATGAGCCCTTTTCCCTTTTTGCTCCATCCCTCCACCCCTAACCTTCCTCCCCATCCCTTAGCTGTCATCTGCTCTCTATCTATGAGTCTGTCTATTTTGCTTGTTAGTTCAGTTTGTTCATTAGTTTCCACATAGGAGTGAAATCATATGGTATTTTTCTATCTCTGACTGGTTTATTTTACTTAGCATAATGTTCTTCATGTGTGTCCATACTGTTGCAAAGGGTAAAATTTTCTTTTTTTATGGCCAAGCAGTATTCCATTGTTTAAATGTCCCATAGTCATTTTATCCACTCATCTATTGGTGGACACTTGGGCTGATTCCATAGCTTAGTGATTGTAAATAACTCTGCAATGAACACAGAGGTGTTTATGTTCTTTCGAATGGTGTTTTGGATTCCTTCAGCTGTATTCCCAGAAGTGAGATTGCTGGGTCAAAAGGCAGTTCCATTTTTAACTTTTTGAGGTATCTCCATACTGCTTTCCACAGTGGCTGCACCAGTCTGCATTCCCACCAAGAGTGCAAAAGGGTTCCCCTTTCTCCACATCCTCACCAGCACTTGATCACGTGAATTTTTAGATATTACAGAATTTTTCTGATTTTCAAATGTTGCCTCACCCACTGGCAAACAAAACCCATTTTTAAAGTGTTTTTTAAAAATCCTTATTTAAAATGTTTTAACAATCAAAATTCCTGGTTCAATCCTGCCTACAGAAACAAAATCTCTGGGCTTAACAGGCTGATAAATCAAATTTTTAATAAATGTCCCAGGAATGTGTATTAAACATCGCAGTTTCTACGAAGTTGTCTTATGCCTTTCTGAGAGAGAGATTTGCAAAACACTGGGAAAATACAGAACAGCAGGAGTTGGTAAGCAACTTGTTCAGGTCTTTGGACTATGATATTGCATCCTGTGGATGTCACGGCTGATCTGAGAGATACAAATGCACTCCTTTTTTCTTAAATATTGTCACATATATTGGGTGCATAGGTTCAAGGTCAGGACTAGCTGCACATTTGTGCATGACTGTTAAGCCATAATGTTTAATCTGTGAGTTCGGTTATAACACATTTGGTGTGTGCTATTCGATAGGAAGTTGTATCTGAGAGACGCCATGAACTCCGAAGTCAGAGTTGGTGTAGTTTTCTTTTTTTTCCATGAACTTTGAAGTCAGTGTTGTGGGTTTTTAAAAAAATTATTTACCATTGAAAATGGCTGGAAAAGTATACCAATTTGATAATCCAAGAGATGAAGAACTTTAGCAAATGCTACTCGAGTCATTTATCAAAATATTTTTGCAGTGTTGTGGAAAGTATTTTTGCCTTGAGCACAGCAATATTGTTTGCGATGACTGTTCCAAACATTTTGCAAAGCCAACCATTGAAGATTCTAATTAATGTTAAAGATATTTTTTGGTTGCAGGTTTTAGCAATATCCATGTTTCCATTATTTGAAAAGAAACGTTTTTATTCTCTATGTTTTTATATTTCTTTGTTTAATAATTTCTAGATTGGAAATGAAAATAAATAAAAATCATGTAATTTATTATAAAATATAATAAATGCAAATTTGCAGTGCTTTTATTTATTTCTTGCATTTCAGTACATACTAGTAATGAATGTATCTCTCGGATACACACGATCCATGCTGTAATTTTTTTGACAGTGACCTCCACAGGGTTCAGGACAGAAAATCATTAGGACAAAATTACCACAAAGATAGGCACCTTCTGTACCTTGTTCTCTATTCTCTCTCTAACACTTAGTACCACATCATATACACATAAGTATTTGTTAAATGAAGAATTTCCTTTACAGCAGAGCTCAGATTGAACTTGAAGTCACTTCAGAAAATAGGCCTGTGGACAAAGGAATCCAGGACGAAATGAATATTTTGTATGACTATGTTAACCAAGAACTCTGATTTTTTAGGGTCAAGAAAATTCTAGGTGTTTTGGTGAAAAGTACACCCTGATTAGATTTACCTTCCTGGTGTTTACTAAATCAAAAGAAAATGGACAAGGAGATGCAAGAGTATGGTGAAAGCCTTTCCTATACCCTGAAATTCTTATTTGAAAAGTCAGCTTTTCCAGAATGTTTAATAGAACGACAAAAGGCCAGCCTGGAACCCAGCGCTTTACCCTTCTTTGTGGTAGTTGAGGGAACATTGTGCAACACTTTCCTCACCCAGCAATGGTAACTGTTGACTCTTGTTGTGTGGGGCACAGCCTCCACTCTGGAGAAGATCAGAGAGAAAACAGAAGGAACAGCACAGCTGGTTCCTCAGACAGCATGATTGGAATTCTTTCTTAGCTTTTGTGTTCACATAGAAATGTTATCTTAATCTCAATTGACGAGAGTGTTCTTAAAACAAAACTCAGAGGTAAAAGGCTGGAGGAATGCTTCAGGGAGATCTAAGAAAAACAAAATGAATAAGATCTGCACGGCAATTACATTTAGAAACTGAAACTCGTCACCCACAATTTAGACACTGGATGAAAAGACAAATTGTTCCTTTCTATTTTAGGGTTGAAGATTATAAAAGATCATAATGTCTTTTCACATTAAATAATGTTTTGCTGTTTCTGTAAAAATGCCTTAACGTCAAGAAGGACAATCATGTAGTTACACAAATGGGAAGAAAATAAATCTAAGTAGTGGCAAAAATTCATTTATTCCTCCATCCTGTGGTTACTAAACATCTATTATGTGCCTAGTTTTGGTCTAAGCAGAGAAAGAGGTAATTCTTAGTAAGGGTTCTGAAAGAGAAAATCTCAGGGTGTTCCAAAAACCATTAAGTAGGGGGCACCTCCAAAGATTACAGGTGAGGAAAGCCTCTCAGAAGAGATCAATACTTCTAAATATGGAGATTTTGAAAATTGAAATTTGAAACATTTTAATACAAAATCATAAAACTGTCTTTCTATGTAAATTTGCCTAATATAATTATTGAAATTTCTGTGTCCTAAGCCTATACAACTCCCAGGAGGAGAAAAAGAAGCAGCTCAGTGCTGCATGTGGGAGGGAGGTATTTGATTTAAATGTTTCTAATAATCCAGACCCATTAGAATAGCTATGGATCTTTACATGGTTCAGACATCATGCTGATAAATGAAATGAGAAAAGAAGGAGACTTTTTCAGGAGTACCATACCTGGGAAGTACAGCCTTGAATCATAAAGTTTTGTTTGCTTGTTTGTTTTTAATTTTAAGTTATCATTATAAGCCCTGGCTGGTGTGGCTCAGTGGATTGAGCACAGGCCTATGGACTGAAAATTCGCCAATTTGATTACTGGCCAGGGCACATGCCTAGGTTGAGGGCCAGGTCCCCAGTTGGGGGTGCATGAGAGGCAACCAATCAATGTTTCTCTCTCTTTCTCCCTCCTTTTCCTTCTCTCTAAAACAATTAAATAAATAAAATCTTTAAAAAAATTATCATATAGGATGATTAGATGATTCACTTTATTCTTCAAGAATACAAGGGCCCTTCTTTACTTCCCTCCTCCCCTTCCTTCCATCCTTTCTTCCTCTGTCACTTTTGCTTTTTGCAAACCTTAGACCTCTATGAAAGATAAACTTGACACTATTACAAGGCAAGTCCCATGACATTGCAGAGGAAGCAGAAATCCCTTAGGCACTGAGCGATGATTGGGAAGGGGTGAAGGTAAGGGCTAATGTACAAGAAGATAATTGTAGTTAGCACAGAAGGGTATCTGAGGAATGAGAGCAAAGAATGGAAACAAGGTAGATTAAACATCATGTTTTCAATAGTGCTGATGCTTCCTTCTATCCCTTCATATAAGATACTATGTTTAAAATGATAAATAGCAAATGATTGGTAATAGTATCTGTATTCTCCTTTATGTCCATTTTGTACTATTCTATACTTATGACAAAATCAGAGTCAGAGGAAAATTTAGGTCGCAGGATAAGAGAAAAAGGATAATGGAGAGGAACTCCAAGTGTGATGAGAAGGGAAAAATGCCATAGTCTTTAAAGCAATGATCAAGACACAGCGCCTTTCCAGTTCGGAACTGGTGCGGGAGAAAGGAGATAAGCTGCAGCCGGTCTGATTATACAACTACTGCACTTAATTAGTAATTCTCCACTTTCAACCAGTGTTCTCAAACCTCAGTGTTTAGGGAATGGGAGAGATGCTTGTTGAAATCACAGGATGTAAAACTCCACATGAGTATTTCTGACAGCATACCTCTTTTTAACAAACACTGGCTAAGAGATGAAGCGCACGTTCCTTAAAGCAGAATGTAAAGTCCCTTGGGAAACTGAAAGAAGCCAAATTGACCACTTAATAATCATCAGGTTCTTTTGGCAAATACTGACAGCTCCCAATGATTAAAGGTAGGCGTCTGCTGGCAGTCCTCTCCCACACAATCTTGCTACCCCACAGTATGTTAATAATGAAAACAAGTTTTAGGTTCAGTCCTGTCTAATATTTACTAGCAAGCAAGCACAAATAGTCATGTAAACTGTGCTTCTGAGCATGGGATATGAACGCTGTTCAGACATTCTGAAAGCAGAGTAGCCAACCATCTAATCCGAGTCAAGCAACACTGTCCTCTCTGAAATGAAGGTGCATGACCACATGAAGCTGTGACCCTGGAGTGTTGCTCCAAAGATATCAGCTGTTGCTGGACTTGCCACATCCTTGCACCATATTTATACATGGGTGTTGGTGCCTGTTTACTTCTCTTACAAGCATTTGTAACTGATAGTTGTAGAATCACAGAGTAGAAGCATTCTCCATTGCCCGGACTTCCAGGGAAATCATTATGGTTCACTTTCTTCTATAACACAGGGTTCTGCTTTTTAAAAAATTACTGTTGCTATTTCTTCACCCTTTATATTATTTTTTCCAGTGTTGCTATAACAAATTGCCATGAGACATAGTGGCTTAAAGCAATGCAAACTGATTATCTGTGGCATAGGCCTCTGACATGAGTCTCACTGGGCCAACATCAATATGCCCCATGGCTAGCTACATAGTTTGAGGCTCTCGAGCAGAATCCATCTCCTTGCCTTTCCCAACTTCTACAGACATTCCTTGGCTCGTGTCTCTTTTCTCCGTCTTTAAAGCCAGCAGCACAGCACTGTGATCTCTGCTTGGTCAAGTCTGCTTTCTCTGACTTTGAGTTTCCTTCCCCTTCTTTCTTTTATAAGGACCCTTGTGATGACATTGGGCAAGTGCAGATAATTCAGAACAATCTCCCCAGCTAAAGGTTCTTACTTAGTCACATCTGAAAATTCCCTTTTAGCCGTTCATTATTGACAAACTCCAGGAATAAAACTCGGGCATCTTTGGGGGACAATATCTGGCTTACCACACCCATCAATTTGATCATCTAAGAATTGTTCCAGGGAATAACCATTTGCAAATGATTTTGGATAATTTTCATTCTACTTGATGTATAGTTATCACTATCCAACAAATTTTCTCTAAACCGATTTTCTGATTTCATACTACTTTGGGGACAAAAGCCAATACAGTAACATCTTACATCCATGATTTTAGCATCCTTGTTTTTGAGAATTTGTTGAAATTTGTGTAACAATTCTAATTTTTATGTTGAAGTTTTTGAAATTAGTAACTTTTAACATTCGTATTGTTTAGTTAATGTCTTTAAAGGAAAGACTTAGAGAAACAGAACTACAATGCCCAAAATTCTCAACCAGTAAAGTATGGTTCGATAGTTTATAAGAATTCATAATCTGCATTATATCAAACTTTAGGGAAAGAATTCACTGTCCAGAGCAAAATCACGGCAGTGTTTCCTGAACAATTGAAGGAAATGATTCATAAGAGCTGCTACCTGTTGTCAGAACGTTCTAACCTTGTCTACTCTGGTTTGTTTTGGAAGCCAGTAACTTCTAACGTTCTTTTTCTCAGTGACCAGCACTTTAATTTTTTTCATCCAGCTCCCTATTTTCTATGAGAATTTTGTCTGGATAGCCAGATTTTTGCCAACCGTAAGATTTATCAGCAACACAGATCCGTGGCTAAAAATTGTGGTCCTTTACTTAATTATGGCTCCTTTTAAAATAAAATGTGCTCTGCGGAATAAAATTCAAAAATCAAATATCTACCACAAGAGTATTTCTTATTAGCTCAAAGATGTTAAATTGTTCTTATAAGTTAGTTCCCTATCTCTTTTTCCAATCTTATCTTAACTCTCCACGTTTCGATTAGCAAGGTGCAGTTGCTGGTTCCGCTTGGCTTATTGCTTCCCCTAAAAATAATTTTAATAGCTTAAGTAGGCTTGTAAGTTTGGTTCTTTCTAATAGTTTTATTTTTAAGTGGTGACGTTTTCTCTCTCAAGCACAGTTTAACATTTCTGGTGTATTTCGGGCTTGCTTTGGTTTTTAAATTATGCATCTATTTCAATTTGAAACCACTATTGTTTGCAGTCAGCACTAGCCCAGGCAGATGTAGCAGAACCTACACTAATCAGTAAATGTTTCTTGGAATGTTTACAGTAATGGTTCATTGAATTTTTTTTTCATCACCTGATGACATGTCTCCATTGATTTCAGAGAGAGAGAGAGAGAGAGAGAGAGAAACATTTACCTGAGAAAGAGAAACGTTGATTGGTTGCCTTTTGCACATGCCCCAACCAGGGAGTGAACCCACAACCTAGGTATGTTCCCTGACTGAGACTGGAACTGGCAACACTTTGCATGGAATGATGCTCCAACCAACTGAGCCATGAGGCCAGAGCTCACTGAAAACTTTTTTGAGTCAAAAGAATTAGGTTATAAACCAAGCAGAACCCTTCAACTAGCATCTGGAAGCAATCAACTATGAACTCTGAAGTCAAACCCAGGTTTGAAACTGACTTTACCACTGATTAGCAGTTACCACTCTTTGTTGCAATCACTTGGGGTAAATTATTTGTTCTCTGTGATCCTCAGTTTCTCATCTGTGCAATCTGAAAGGCACCTTTCTTGCAAAAATGATGTGAGGCCCACACGACAGAATAGAAGTAAAGCTTTAGGATAAAGCCCAAAGTAAGCATCTCATCAACAATAACTGCTATTGCCTTAAATGTTTTATTTTGGCTTTTAAAAAATTCCAAGTATTCTTAAAAGACTTTTAATTCATACATGCTGTAAACAGTTGTGACACCCACAAGGAATATACCACATAGTAAATAAAACTATTAGGATCATTAAAAATTTAAACTTTAAAATTCAATATATGAAAATTAAATAGCTTGGCAAGAATATTTTAAACAGAACTTTTTTCTGAATACACTGTCAGTACAGATAAGTATATGTTTGTGTTGGGAGATAGAGTTTTCTATAAAGGTATATCTATTAATTAATGTACATAAAAGAATAAAACTAGTCCCCTATCCCACACCTTAAAAATGCCAATGCAGGTAGACAAAAAAATAATAATTATGTGAATGAAAAACTACAATACTAACCCAAAGTACAGAATAAGTATATGTGAATAAATACAAAATATACATGAAAATATATACCCATAAATAAAGATAAATGAATGCATGGATAAATAAACTGGGAAGAAGAGACAAATCTCCCATGCAGAATTCTATTTTACATATGTGGATACTTCTTCCTCAAGGTGGCCGAGCTTAATCACCACCACTACCCTTCCTTGTGGGTGAGCTAGATGTGGTGACTTATTTCCGAGAACCAGAGTATGGAAGGAGAAAAATAGTAACTACAGTGGAGAAATCCTGCAGGTGTACTTAACCAACTGATTGAGGTTAACATCCCCAGTGGTGTCTTGTGGATATGTATGTACCTTTTGATATTTTTGGGTGAGAACAGTGCTTTACCTATGAGATAATTTTTCAAAAAACCCTTAACCCCACTCCAATCAGGAGAAAGACATCTGAAAAATTTAGATTCAAGGACATTGTGTAGCATTCCTGGCCAGTGTTCCACAAGATTGCCAAGGTCAAGAAAAACAAGGAAAGACTAAGCAATTGTCACAGACTATTGGAGAATGGGAAAAAATTACTAAGAAATGTGCTTTCTCATAGGGATGGATTCTGGAACAGAAAGAGAAAACACTGGTGAAATCCAAATAAAATCTGGAGTTTAACTAATAATAATGTACTAATATTGGTTTCTTAGCTTTCACAAATGTACCCCTGTAATGTAAGATATTAACACAGCGTGGAGCTGAGGGAGGGATATATGGGGATTCTCTGTAGTATTGATGAAATCTTCCTATAAACCTACAATCATTTCAAAATAAAAAGTATATTAAAGAATGATTTACAAAACAATTTAAACTATCTTTATATTCTTAAGATATAGAAGGCTTTCTGAACCTAGGAAAATAGTGCAGGAAAATATTCATAAATTTGACTACATGAAATGCTAGAATGTCTGTTCATCTAAAAATGCTGCAAAGAGAGTAATAATATAAGACACAAACTGGGAGGAGACATTTACAACATACATTTCAATGGCAGAGATGGCTTGTAATGCAAATTGAGAAAGACAAGAAATGGTAGAAAAATGAGGAAAAGACTTAATTAGGCACTGCATAGAAAAGGAAATCCCAAAGGTCAATGGATATGTAAAGGATCTTCAACCTCATTACTAATCAGAAAAAAATCCACAGGGGATATTGTTTCATGTTTGCCTGACTGGAAATTTTAAAGACTGAGAGTATCGAGTGTTATCAAGGATGCGGAAACAACTAAGACGTCGTTTATTCCCTGACGGTGGGAGTATCAGTCTATATGGTCACTCTAGATACACCTTGGCTGTATCTAGAGTTGAAGATGGGTCTATCCCACAGACGGTAAAGCAATTGCACTCCTGTGTTTATACACTAGAGAAACCTTTCTATGTATGAATCAAGAAACATGTACCAAAATACTCTCAGAAGCTCTAATTGTAATAGCAAAACAAACAAAATCATTGGAAGCAACCCAAATATCTATCACAACACAAGGCCACCCGATAATGAAATAAACCAATAGTGATGCACAACAACAAAGATGCATTTCAAGAGTATAAGTTCGGGCAGAGGTGGGGTGTGGAAAGGAAGCTGCAGAAGAATGCATAAAGGATGATTTTGTTACATAAAATTATAAAATGTAGAACTAAACAATTCAGTATTTAAAATTATGAACATGTGAGAAAGAAAAACATGAGAATGGTAAACATAATTCTTTTTTTAAAGATTTTATTTATTTACTTTTAGAGAGAGGGGAAGGGAGGGAGTGAGAGGGAGAGAAACATCAATGTGAGAAAGAAACTCTGATTGGCTGGGGACCGAATCGATGCGACCCAGGCATGTGCCCTGACCGGGAATTTAATCAGAGACCTTTCGGTTTACAGGACAACGCCCCACCCACTGAGCCACACCAGTCAGGGAAATAAACATAATTCTTATAGCTATTACCCCTGTGGAGGGCTTGTGGGGGAATAGTATACACTGAACTTTTAAAAAAATGCAATATTCTCTGATTTTAATGGGATGGTGGATTCATGGGTGTTTGTATTGTTATAGTTCGTATATTATGTATACCATAATTATTATTTTATGTCCATTTAAAAAATAAATAAAAAGAAAGGAAGGAGAGATGGAGAAAGTAAGAGAGATAAAAGAAAGAAGGAGGGACCATGTGGTTTATCCCTCCCATCAGCAACCACACCCAGGAAGCATGGTTACCTGTACACATAAAGGGATTTCCCCAGATTAGAACTAAGATTGTCAGATTGGTATATTTTACTGCCTCTTTTTTTTGGTTATTCAAAGAAAAGCTCATTTAAATTAGCTGGATCCAAAGTACAGAAGTGAAAACACTATCATCCACTCCCTCTAGTTCAGCCTCTTATGACACAGGGTCCCAAAACTTGGCCCCATGCCTCCTCTGGCAGAATCACAGTCCTTTCTTTTCCCCCCTCTCTCTGTAACAACAGAGATTCTAAATGTCCCTGTCTACGCCCCTGGGCTCTGCAATGCTGCAATAAGCCATCCTTCCTGAGGATTCATCCCAGAGTGTTTTCTTTCCTCCCTAGGACTTCCTTCCTCTTTACATTGTCCAAGCCCATGAACACACTGGTAGTGGAAAATTTTCTAATGCAAATTTGCCCAGTCATCACCAGAAAGCTCTCATCTTTTCTTGTTCAAGCCATCTGTCAGGAATCCAAAAAAAGAGGCCTGAGAGAAATGTAGACCTCTTTTTTGTGTGTTTAATCTTTGTTGTATTTTTTTTCTGTTACAATTTAGTCCTCTTATACCTGCTTCTCCCCGGCAGTCCCCCCACCTTTGTCCACATCTATGAATCCTTTTCCCTTTTTTCGCATGAAAGAGTCCGTATTAGATTTGAGAAGGTCTTGTTTGCTAAGGGTGCCTGAAGCGACTGTGGAGGTAGGGAGACTGATGAACTAATGCAGTTAGAGCAAACGGTCTACCAGGGGTGTCCAACCCTTTGGCATCTCTGGGCCACACTAGAGAAAGAAGACTTGTTTGGGGCCACACATTAAATACATTGTGACACATAATCACAAAAAAAATCTCATAATGTTTTAAGTCGTGTTAAAATCAACACGATTTTGTGTTGGGCCTCATTCACAGCTCATCCTGGGCTCCATGCAGCCTGTGGGCCGCAGATTGGACACCCCTGGAAGCAGAGGCAGTGGATGTGACAGAGTGGGAATAGAAAGGACAGGACAGATGTGATTTGCCTAGAGCCTTGTTTCCCGATGAAGAGCTGTCTAGAGGTGAGCCACCATCTCTGTGATGCAAGAGTGGGCTGGTAGATTTAAACCCTTAACCCTAACTCACTGTCTACAACGAGGAAATCAGAAAACTGAAAACATGAAAGCTAAAGATTATTGGAGAAAAATTATTAATGGAGCATCAAACTTTGCTATCATCTGCAGGAAATAACAGTGAAAATTACTTGTAACCTAGTAAAACCTTAGGAAACCAATGACTCCTCTTGTTCATTACTTGCTATCAATATTAGTTTTATACATGGATTGTACCAATTTTTAGGATTGTGTATGGATTGAACCCATCTTTTTGACAATTCTCAATTGTTCACATAGCAAAATAAACAATACTTGAAAAACACAGATGTGGTTCATACAGTACTCTTTGGGCTGGATAACTTAGTCTTTTAATATTTACAAGGGCTTTTCTGAGAAAATACTTGTCTGTGCAAACTATTATGAAAATGTTTGTATAAATGATGATAAAAGTCTGCAAAGAGGGAGTATTCTGCTTAAGTCAATAATTCATGCCATAGAGTTTTCAAAACAAAAATGAATTCCAAAAATTAAAATAATACTTCAGCCTCATTGTTCTCATCAAGCAGACTAAGCCATCATTTAAACTAGAAAAAAGAAATCAGGTACATTTATTTTATGACACCAAGTTCATCATAAAAAGGAACCCCTCAATCTTAGGCATATATTTTGTTTTCCTATGCAATAAATATATTTTATAATGTAATTTGGCACATTTTATGGCTGAAGTAAAATATACAAAAATACACCACAACATAAATGATACTCTAAATGCAAACTACATGGCAAAAAAATTTCCCCAAATATCTAATAAGTTGAACTCAAGATAATTGGTCTTTTCCTCTTCATACATACACGTTTTTTCACTTCTGAATCCACCCTACATCTTAGCTCAAAATGTGTATTCCCTGAACAAAAGTTATCTTGTAGCCCTGTATATGTCTTGTGTTTTAACTTAATTGATACAATAATATCCCAGTACACATCTATTTTTATTGCTTTAATTGCATTGTACATTTTTTTTGTTTTTTAGTTTGTTCCTCCCTTACAATGTTCTTGCACTGAAGACAGAAACTGCCACTTTTAAATGGATCTCTTTAGTTCTTTGCACAGTGCATGGCACATAGTAGATGCTCAATAAATACAGAATGAATTCATTAACACATATATAATGCCTACTCTCAGGATATTTAGTGTCCCTTAACATTGTTAGCTTAGAGTATGAAGTTAGATAAATAATACTGACAGGCATTCTCACCTTTATAAATGCTTGATTAGAATCTATAATTATATGTACACTCTGTGATGAAAACTTTGATTCATCCTTCTAAAATACTATGTAACTTCTGGGAACCAAAGAAAACTTCAAAGTGCCTTCTCCCCATGAACTACAATGCAATGAAATGCCATTCATATATTTTAGAAAGGGATTACCTCATCTAAAATGTAACAAAAAATCTTAAGTTTTAACATTTCTGTAAACTGTAGCATACAGGAGTGTGAATCTTCTCTTGTCCCAGACACACATATTCTGCTCTCTGGGTTGCTAAGATACCCTAAACTTAAAGCACAGAAGTAGGATTGGGCTCTTTAAAAATAGGTGAGGCAGCTTTTTTTATTCCTCACAAAATTAGTCTCCAGGGAATACACACAATCTCAGTACAATTATTTATTTTACTTAAATTAATTAAATTGTGTTTGAAAAGATTTTATTTTTAATTTAATGTTGAAATTAGCAAAATTATTTGCAAACATTGACCAAATACCTCTGCCTTTTGGTTTCCCGCCCTTTCTTTAGTGATCAGTAGGAAATAAGCCAGATTCACTTAAATGAGAAGTCACCATTTCCATTTCCACAAGTCACTAATTCATATTCTCTTACATTTCTTCGCCTTTTTGCAGAAAAAAGAAGGTTCCATCATAGGACAAAACCACTTGTTTTGAGGTGAAGTGATGGTGAGACTGGATGGGGGACACTGGCTGAATTCTTGGATTATGACATATTCTTGGCAAGTATATCTTTTTCTAGTTGACCCACATAACAAGGATCATGGATAACTCTAAAAGGTCTAAATTATTCTTATTGTGGAGCCTGACTTCAGAACCAATCATTTGTTTTAAGTTGTTAGTATTCTCTTTTATTTAATTTTTAAAATTAAATTTATTGAGGTGACAGGGGTCAATAAAATTATATAGGTTTCAAGTGTACAACTCTATGATATATTATCCATATATTGCATTGTGTGCCCACCACCTTATGTCAAATCTTTCTCTGTCACCAGATATTTGACCCCCACCCTTTACCCTTTACAACTCCCTTACCCCCCTTGCCTCTGGTAACCACTATACGGTTGTCTGTGTTTTTCTTGTTTGTTCATTTGTTGCTTTCAGTTTTACATCCCACATATGAGTGAAATTATATGGTTCTTGAATTTTTCTGTCTGACTCATTTCTTTTGGCATGGTATTATCACGGTCCATCTATGTTGTCACAAATGGTAGAATATCATGTTATGACTGAGTAGGATTCCTTTGTATATATGCACCACAACTTCTTTCTCTGAGCATCTATCAAAAAACACTTCCATGTCTTGGCCACTGTGAATAATGCTGCAATGAACATAGGGGTGCATATTCCCCATCAAAATCCCAATGACATTTTTTAAAGAAATACAAAAAAAAAGTCATTATATTTTCATAGAGCCACAAAAGACCCTGAATAGCCAAAGCAATCCTAAGAAAAATAGAACAAAGCCAAGGTATCATACTCCCTGACCTCGAATTACATTACAAAGTGACAATAATCAAAACAGCATGTTATTGGCAGAAAAACTGTTACTGTTTTTGAGCTAAATGAAACTCGTGGTCATGTCCCTCAACACAAGCCTCACAATCTGTTCATGGATGAGAAATAAACAGAGTTGATTATTTTACAGGATCTTGGTCATAACAAAAAGTATTATATATACATGTATATGTGTATACATGTATATATAATATATATGAAAACTTGTATCTCTGAAAGTGTGAAAGCAATATACATACAAAATGTTACAGGCCCCTGGGCCTAGAGATAAATACAGATCAAAAATCTCTACCATGTACTTCAACCTAATCCCTTAATCTGTTTCTTCCTTTTTTTTTTTTAACTTAAATCAAGATTATATTTGGTAACTCTGGGGAAGGGAACTAGATAGATAAGACATGGCTAGGAAAGGAGACCTAATTTTCACTATCATCCTTTTGTACCATTTGAATTTTGAATCATTTGAATTATTACCTATTTAACGAATTGATTTTAAAGTGCTTTTAAACTATTTTCTTCCCCAGTACTTTTCTTCTCCTTATTGTATTTATTTGATCTCCTTTACTTATTCTTATCCTTCTATTGTTTTTTTAATATATAATTTTTGTTGGTGATTACTGGGGGTAGGAGGTATAAGGAGACTAAATGGTAATGGAAAAAATATATTAAGGATTATGTTTTTATTTTTAGTCCACATAATATATCACATTCTCTTTGTTTCCTTTTATATCGTTGCTTCTCTTAATTCTTTTTTTTAATCATGTTTTATTTTTCAGTTAGAGTAGACGTAGAATACTATGTTAGTTTCAGTGATTAGACATTATTATATCACTTACTAAGTGATCACCCTGATAAAGCTTGTACCCACCCGGCACTATACATAGTTATTAGAATGTTATTGACTGCATTCCTGATGCTTTACTTTACGTCCCCATGACTATTCTGTAATAACCAATTTGTACTTAATCTTTTCACCTTTTTCACCCATGCCCCCACCCAACTCCCCTCTCATCTGGCAACCATCAATGTTGTCTGTATCTATGAGTCCCTTGCTGTTTAGCTCATTTGTTTACTTTGTTTTGTTGATATGTTTTATTGCCATTTTTTGGCTCATTTTTTATTCTTTTTTCTTCTTCTTCTAAAGGAAAATCCATTAACATTTCATGTAATACTGGTTTGGTAGTGATGAACTCTTCAGCTTTTTCTTACCTGCGAAGTTCTTTATATGTCCTTGCATTCTAAATGATAGCTTTGCTGGGTGGAGTAATCTTGGTTGCAGGTCCTTGCTTTTCATCACTCAATATTTCTTCCCACTCTCTTCTGGCCTGCAAAGTTATGCTAAAAATTAGCTGACAGTCTTGTGGGAGCACCCTTGTGGGTAACTAACAGTTTTTCTCTTGCTGCTTTTAACATTCACTCTTTGTCTTTAAACACTTGCATTTTAATTATAATGTGTCTTGGTGTGAGACTATTTGGGTTCATCTTGTTTGGGATTCTCTGTGCTTTCTGGACTTGTATGTCTATTTTCTTCACCAAGTTAGCAAAGTTGTCCATCATTACTTTTTCAAATAGGTTTACAATTTCTTGCTCTCTCTTTTCTCCTTCCAGCACCCCCATAGTGTGAATGTTGGTTTCCTTGTAGTTGTCCCAGAGGCTCTTTACACTCTCCTTGTGTTTTTTGGATTCTTTTTTTTCTTGCTGTTCTGCTTCAGTGTTTTTTGCTTTATTATATTCCAATTTGCTGATTTGATTCTCAGCTTCATCTACTCCATTGTTGATTCCTTATAAATTATTCTTCATTTCAGTTATGTATTCTTTATTTCTGACTGGTTCTTTTTTTTTTTTAATGGTTTCTATGTCCTTTTTCATGCTGTTGAAGTTCTCACTAAGTTCTTTGAGCATCCTCATAACCTTTGTTTTGAATTCTATATCCGGTAGTTTGCTTGCCTCCATTTTATTTAATTCTTTTTTTGGAGATTCCTTCTGTTCTTTTATTTGGGACCTGGTTCTTTGTCTCTGCATTTTGACTACTTCCCTATGTTTGCTTCTATTGGGTTGAGCTGCTATGTCTCTCAGACTTAGTAGGGTGGCCTTGTATATTAGGGGTACTGTGAGGCAGCCCAGTGATGCAGCCTCCCCAGTCACTCAAGCCAGTGGCACTAGGTGAGCCTCTGTGTGTGTACTGTCTTGTTGTTGTTGAGCCTTGATTGCTGTTGTGATCTCTGGGAAGGATTGACCACCGGTCTATCAGCGTAAGGACTGGCTGTGACTACAGCAGAGGAGCTGTTGTACAGGAGTCAACCCTATGGAGCAGGACTTGTGCCAGCGGGTTTTTGGTCTCACTAAGTCTGCCCCTTGAATGTGTCATTCATGGAGATGGTAGGGGTGTAATCTGGCATAGTTTGAAGCTTTCCACCAGGTGCACTGTCTTGGGGCCTCCCCGGACATGCAAGGTCAGCCACTGCCTATACCCTGCCTGGGGCCACTCTGCACAAGCTACAGAGCAATCTGCAGACGGCTGCTACTTGCAGATGTACTGAGGTTGAAGATGCCTAAGAGCGGTCAAGCTGTGAACCAAGGCTGGCTGCCACTAGTGCTGGGCCTGGGGCCACTTAGCAAGGGGTAAGGGACACAAAGAGGCCAATGCTGCTTGTTTGAGACAATTTTAGAAAAGTTTAAAGCATGAAGACTTGCTTCATTTTAACCAGAAGTTCTCTGCCTCTCTTAATTCTTTGCAGAATTTATTTCTTTTTCATTTTTCTTTAAAACAGCACTTCTTATTTTCCCTGTGGCATAATTCCACCTCTCTCCGTCTTCCTTCTTCACTACACCCTCAGTCCAGGTGAACTTCTTCACTGTCATGTTTCAGTTAATGCCTATAGACAAGAGATTTTTAAATATTCATCTCAACTCATTCGTGTTTTTTTAATCCTCATCTCTAAAGCTATGTTTTCTGATGTAATATTCAAAGAACCAAACTCATCCTTCAGTATTCCATATCTGTTCCTCCTCTTCTTTTTTTCTATGATTCTATGAGTCAGATATTGATTCAGTCAGGTGTCTGATAGTAGAGACTTCTAATAGTGTCTCCCGATTCAGTATGAACCCTCTCTATCTACCTCCATTTATTTATTTACTTGTTTGTTTTAACAGATAATGCACAAATGAGGTACAAAATACAAAAGATAAACAAGTTCCCCAATTCCCATAATTTCCTCACAGAAATTATGACCTCTTACTGTTCTGTTACATCTGTTTCCAAGATGGTCTTATTCTCTGTAAAGATATGTATAAATGTATCTGTGTACACAGCCACACACACACACACAGACCACATACTGTTCACCTTTCTGTGTTCATTCAGAAGTATATTTTGAAAAATATTCTATATAATTCAAAAGAGGTCCCTTGTTTATTTGGTGTTTCTTTCTTTTAACTGTTGCAAGTTACTCCATTAAATGTGGTATGTAGTATGGCATTCAATTAAGTGTAGAAAAGCAAAATGTACGACAATAGTGAAAAGGCTAGGAGAGGAGAAATGTAAATATACTGTTGGAAAGATTTATACTGCACAAAGTATGATACCACATGAAGCTGGATTATAGAGTTATACTACAAACATTAATACAGCCACAAAGATGCAGAAGATACCTCTCCAAGCAGGCTTCTCAGAAACTTGCAACAGCTACCTGTATAAAGCAAGTTTCAATTTTAAAAGAGCCAACTTTGCCTTTGTTCCCCTTCCTCTTTTCTAAAACACCAATAATTGCATAATGCATTGTGTTTATTTCTTTACTTTGATCCAATCACCCTGCCTCTAGTCACCCTTTTTATACATATATACTAACTGTCAGTGCTAAATGGTTTCATCATTTCACTAAAGTTGACATTTCCCTCTCTCTGTCTTTATTTTTATTAAATTCTTGGTTGGCTTAAGAAAGGAGAAACAAGGGGGGAAACAATGTCTCTTATTTTAAAACTTTAAGGAATTTCTCCATACAGAAAACACTTCAAGGGTCTCTACTGGAGATGTTTGTATTTATTCACAGCTACTATGCTTAGTGTTTTGGTTTTTGTGAATTCAGGATATTATGTTTGAAAATCTTTATTATCCTTAAAGACATAAGACAATCTAATTATGCAGGTACAAGGAAAGGAAAAACAAGTGATTCTGTGAGTTGTAAAACTAAAAACCATTCTTCCTTTTTCTTATATTCTCTATAAATCTTTCCAATATTCCACAAAGCAAAATAACTATTGCCAAAATCAGTTTCAAAAATCTAAATATAAAACATCAAACATGTTAAAGAAATTAAATACGCTGTACATCTGGAGTGAGAACCTTAAGACAAACAGGCAAGGACCTACCCAAGCAGGTACGATTCTTTTTCCTGACATTTCAGCAAACTAAACATGTGACATGGACATGTTTTTAATGCAATATATTTAACAATTGTTTTGTGATACAAAGTTAGACTGCTTAAACGTCTGGTCCAAGTGGACTCTAGAAAGATTCTTGAGTGCATCACTTACTTTCTTATTTCACACTCCACTGGGCTTTGTCACCAGGGGTCACTTTGTTAGCCACCCTAAGTGATGACTTCTTATGTTTCTGATGACACGATGCTGCCCTGGGAATGCCCATAACACAGCTGTCACCACCATCTGTACATTTTCATTATCTCTGTGAAATATTTTTCTCTTGCCATCTGATATTCTGACCTTTCCTAATTACTCCAGTGGAGTAAAATATTTTCTCCCCATCAGCATTATATCCTGGTCGTCTGGCAGCATTGACTTATCCCCATAGTTTCCAGTAATAAGACTGGTGATCTAACTTTTATTTTACTTACTCTTTATTAGAGCTATCACCTCCTAACGACTCGGGCAACAGTCCAAAGATGAATAGATCACAGATCAAGTTCAATATCATCCCATTACCATGTACCAATTATGAAAATAAATATTTGAATAATTTGCTACTCCTTCTATACAGTGTCATTTGGAAAAGTTAACCCTTCCGTAACTTACATGTCTATCGTCTACATTTAGTGTCATCTTCATTAACATGTTCAAGCTTACATCTCAGACAACATTAATCGCTCCTTCTCTGTGCCCTCTCTGATGCCACCGACTATCATTATTCCTTTACCTACCTGGAATACATGTTTTCCACTGCACAGAAGATTTAATATTTAAGTACTTGCTCTGTGCTGGCATTGTGCTAAATGGTGCACATACTTTTAACTCTCACTGCACTCATTTAACCCACACAAAAGTTCAATGAGGTAGGAACTATTACTAACCCAATGGAAGTAAACGGAGGTTAAGTGATTTGCCCACACAGCAGTAAATGGTGGAGCCGAGACTCCAAGCAGTACAGTTCCAGAGCTTGCACTCCTCACTAGAGATAACCTGCTTCACATCAGCAAACGCACATGGGCAGAGATTTCTTAACAAAAACCATACTGAGGATGGATATTTAGGTTGATTGATATCTTTTGTTTTTATGGACATGTTATAATGAATATCTTTGTTAATACATTATTTTACGCATATGAGTTTATCTGTAGAATAAATGTATTGAAGTAGAATTTTAGCTCCATATGATTTCCATTACATGTGGAATCTAATGCACAAAATAAACTAACAAAGTGGCGACAGACTCATGGACACAGAGAACAGACTGACAGCAGCCAGAGAGGAAGGGATTGGGGGCGACGTGAAAAGGTGACAGAATTAAGCAAAGAAGAAAAAGATTCGTGGTGACCAATAACAGTATGGTGATTGCCAAAGGGAAAGGGGGGGGGGAGAGGTGAAGAGGATAAAGGGGAGTGAATGGTGATAGATGGAGACTTATCTTGGGATAGTGAACTCACAATACGGTACATAGATGATGTGCTGTACAATTGCACACCTGAAACCTATTTAACTTTATTAACCAGTGTCACCCCACTAAATTCAACAAGCTTTTTAAATCAAAGAGTTTATACACTTTACATTTTGATAAGTATTGCCAAAATGTTCTCCATAAAGGATGGTGAGAATTTATATTCCCAAGAACCATAGATTAAAGCGTGTGAAGTGCGGGGTTAAAAGCTGCTTATTAGGGCAGTTAAAAAGAAAAAAACATACAGTAAAACAATGTATTTTACAAGTTTTAAGTTATTTTTGGAGTGTATTTACCTGTTCTTAGCTTTTTGTCTCCCTCAGTTTCCCTCCTATGCTAAATTGATGCAATCCTAAGGTCTTGTCCACAAAGCATTTTGTTCAATTATTCAAAACCCAGGCAAAAGTACGTTTGTGGTACTCATGAAGGATAAGGAAGGATGAAGTTACCTAGATTAGACCTGTTTTCACTTCAACTGGGATGCATAAATTAACAATATTGAATTGGGGCCGCTGTGTGTGCACAAGCACGCACACGTACAGGGAGAGGCAGCTGTATCCAAAGAATTTTTTTAAGTTACTTCCATATAAAATATATTGTTCATTAAAGGGTTAGTAATTTTGAAATGTACCAATTTTAGGCTTGCATTCGTATTACTAAAACTCAATACCATAGTTACCACAGCAATTGTTTAGAACTCAGACCAACAAGAGATCCTTTCCTGGCAGGAGTATTTTATTATTGACATTGTTTAGAGATGCTGATGCTAGTGGTAATAAAAAGCAGATTGAATTTAGTCAGTTTTGTTATTGTTTTTGAAATCTCCCTGCAGTGCATTCCTTAATCCCAGTTCTGCTTTTGTTTTGCCACGGTCTGAAACCCCTATTCTCAACTGAGACAATGAATGTGAAAATACATGGCATTGGGCTCAACAAGTCATTTTATGGTGATGATTGCAGTGGTGAGTGTTAATCATTGGCAGAGTTAATCCTTTGCAAAGTACACAGAGGCTCCATTTTAAACCACTGTCAAGTTTAGCACATTAAATTAGGACTTTTGTTTGACTGTTACTGCAAATAGATTTTGACAAGTTTTCTAATGATACTGTGGATGGTATTTCAATGCTCAAATACATGCTAGTGCTTAGCTGTTAAAATTAACTATGTAAAGGCAAGGCCTCCCTTCCCATTTTCCTCTTGCTGGAATACCAGTATAATGAAGACTCAGGAGAGCGGTTCCAAAACACAGCTTATAACTGAGCTCCTCAGTCAAAGCTGTTGCTTCTTTTCCCGAAGTTCATGAGCTTTGAGCAGTATAACCTTGGGTAAATATCTTAACACCCATAAGCCTCAGTAAAATGATTATAACGCTTGCTTTCATAGGGTTGTTGTGAGGATTAAGTTTTATAATTCATATAGAATAGGTTACACAGTATCTGGGCTGCTGAATGACAAAGCATTCAAAATTAACTACTACTGCTATTAACACTGCAGTTAGAAAGATCAAACCAAAGTAGTTCATTATTGCACCCCCAATTCCCACCCCCATCCTTCCTCTCCCTAAATTCTACTTTGCTGCCACCAAAATAGGTTAATTTGGCAGGGTATTTTCCTTTTCTTTTCTTTTTTTCTCATTCTTCACTCTCTTTAGCTTTTTTTTAAAAATGTATTTATTTTTAGAGAGAGGGAAAGGGAGGGAGAGAAACATCAATGTGTAGTTGCCTCTCATGAGCCCCCTACCAGGGGTGGGGGGACCTGGCCTGCAACCCAGGCATGTGCCCTGACTGGGAATCGAACTGGGGACCCTTTGGTTTGCAGGCCTGTGCTCAATCCACTGAGCTACACCAGCCAGGGCATGCTCTCTTTAGTTTTTTTTTAAATCCTCTTAATTTAATCATTCAGCAATCCTTTATCACTTCAAAGTAGCAGTATATGTGTGTGATGTTGTATATACATGTTGTAGTTTTCTGACAGCACTAATTTAAACACTAAAATTCTAACCATTTTGTCAGTGGAATATTATTGGTTCTGTACTTTAAAAATCTGACATCTGAGTTAAGTTTTAAGGACTCATTTTTAAGTCAGGAACTTAACTTGTGTTTAAAAAAAGAAAGACAACCCGTGGGTCAGTCTGCGTGTCTGGCAGACCAGGACCAGTGTTACTCTCACTGCGCCGTAGCGGGTACTCATCAAGAGTCAGATGCAAGAAAATGTTTTTCTACTCCAGAGACTTTCAGAACAAGTGAAATATAAGTGTGAAAATGGTAGTGCACCCAAATCTCCATCAGTGAAAAATGAAACTGAAGGGATTGCGAACCCCAGATGCTTTATTTGAAAACAACCTCAGCTTGCCACCAATCAAGTGCCACATCACTATCAAAAGCAAACGTTGTTCAAAAAGCACTTCACAGTTATCAAATAAGACATGGAGCTGTTGAAGAGGGTGAGAGAGAAACGTTTTGATTGGCTAAAAACAAACAGTATACAACCACTGCCCCTAACTAGTTTTAAATCAGAAAAAGTTTTACTAGCAACTGAAGATTTTTTCACAATAAGCTTATTATTATTCATCTGTAATAAGTGATTCATTTTTATTAAAAAATCAATAATACTATATATTTAATACACTCTCTTTATTTTATATAGCATTGACTATATTTTTAATTAAAACTTTACTTTTTAAAATCTTGCCTGCTAGCCGTTTATTATATTAGAGTATTGACTCTGTTGTTATTAAATTTGTTACACAGTACCTTTATAAATGTTTTATAACAATAAATACTCACCTACAAATATTTATTTATAAATTGGTATATTAAATCTCCAACACTGGTGTTTTGTTTAATTAGTTCTAACAGTTGTTATTGGAAAACTGGCATAAATAGCAGTATTTCAGCATTTCTCAAAGTAAATGAATTAAACTGCCTCGAGATCCAGGTATTACAGCCACTGTATGCACGCTGCCCTAGCTTGCTCCGGAGGGGGCCAAATATAAAGGAGTATTTAAAATTCATCTTCAGCTTATCTTCAAACTCAACTGATCTCATCTAATTTCTGGGTAAGCAAGAAACATGCCATATTAAAGTATGATGGTAATTTTTCTTCTATGCTAACGTTTTTTCCCTGTGTTTAAAGCTCTGTCGATGCTTTTCAGTACATTTCACACAAGACCACTGAGGCAAATTAAGTGTGTCCTGAACGTTCACTTGTCTCTGCCCATTAAAGTCAATCAAATGTCTGGTTTTCTTTTCATTTTGCAAATGAAAATGTGTTCTAATATATTGGTGTTGAAGGAAACAAGAAGGGATTCCATGGAATGTTTTTGATGTCACCTTGAAGAAATTGTCATACACCATCTGCTGGTTTATTGAGCATACAAAATGGCAATGTTGATGAATTCTTCCTTAATAAATTACACATATCGACACAGCCACATCCTAATGACTAGAAGCATGCCAAGGTGCTTTGAAATACATCCAGTTTCAATTATCCATAGGTCTTTTGTATGTGTAAAGTGACAAACACTCTAAATAATCTATTTTGTTTTCTGCCGTGCTTCATTTATAAATGCTGGTAAGCATGTCTTTCAATCCAGCTCACCAATGAGAAGGTTAATAGTCTCCCTGTCTTCATTGTCCTTGCTGGTTGTCATCTGAGAATTCTTACTCTGTTAAGACTATACAGGCTGAAAAAAGGTTGGTCTAGTTCAATGTCAAAACAATTTAAAAGTCAACCTCTCTGTTTTATTTTTAGATTTAATAATATAAATGTGTAGCAAAAAGACAATATAGCCTAGAAATGAGAATTATATCATAAATCATTAAGTTCAAATTCTTTAGTGACTCCCAAATAAGAAGGAAATTTAAAACAAGTTCTTGGATTTCTGGCCAAGATGGAAGCATAGGTAGATACACTTTGCTTTCTTGCACAACCAAAAGAGGGAAGACAACAAATTTAAACACAAAATACAATGAGAACTGCCAGAAAATTGAACTGTATGGAAGTCCGATAACCAAGGAGTTAAAAAAAAACATTCATCCAGACTGGCAGGAAGGGCAGAGATAGGCAGCCAGGGTGGAGAGGACATGAGCCAAGGTGATGGACCAGGCAGTCACACATTCACATGCAGATAAGCCAGGAGTAACAACTGGGGAGCAAGACAGACTACACAACCCAGGGTTCCAGTGTGGGAAACTAAAGCCTCAAAACCTCTGGCTATAAAAATCTGTGGGGGTTACATAAGTGGGGAAACTCCCAGACTCACACAGATTGTTGGAGAGACCCACAGGGCCCTAGAGCATACACAAGCCCACCCACCTGGGAATCAGCACCAGAAGGGCCCAATTTGCTTGTGAGTAGCATGGGAAGTGACTGAAAGTGGGGCAAGAGCCGAGCAAGCAGCATTGGTTAATCTCGGACCCCTCCCTGACATACAGTACAACAACACAACAACATAGGTCGCCCCACCTTGGCAAATAACTAAGGCTCTGCACCTTACAATGTAATAGGTGCTCCGAGACAAAGAAATATGGCCCAAATGAAAGAACAGATCGCAACTCCAGAAAAGGAGCTAAGTGACGAGGAGATAGCCAACCTGTCAGATGCAGAGTTCAAAACTCCGGTAATCAGGATGCTCACAGAAATGATTGAGTATGGGTGCAAAATAGTGAAGACTATACAAAGTGAAACAAAGGAAAATGTATAGGGAACCAACAGTGATAGGAAGGAAACCAGGACTCAAATCAATGATTTGGAACAAAAGGAAGAAATAAACATTCAACTGGAACAGAATGAAGAAACAAGAATTCAAAAAGAAAAAAAAAAAAGAAAAGAGGCTCAGGAACCACTGGGATGACTTTAAATATTACAACATCTGAATCATAGGGGTGCCAGAAAGAGAAGAGGAAGAGCAAGAAATTGAAAACATAATGAAGAAGAACTTCTCCAATCTGGCAAAGGAAATAGACTTCCAGGAAGTCCAGGAAGCTCAGAGAGTCCCAAAGAAGTTGGACCCAAGGAGGAACACAACAAGGCACATCATAATTACATTACCCAAGATTAAAGATAAAGAGGGAATCCTGAAAGAAGCCAGAGGAAAAGAGAGAGTTACCTACAAAGGAGTTCCCATAAGACTATCAGCTGATTTCTCAAAAGAAACCTTACAGGCAAGAATGCACTGGAAAGAAGTATTCAAAGTCATGAAAAGCAAGGACCTACATCCAAGATTACCCTATCCAGCAAAGCTATCATTTAGAATGGAAGGGCAGATAAAGTGATTCCTAGATAAGGTCAAGTTAAAGGAGTTCATCATCATCAAGCCCTTATTATATGTAATGTTGAAGAGATTTGTCTAAGAAAAATAAGATCAAAAATACGAACAATAAAAGTACAACAAATTCACAACTATCAACAACTGAACCTAAAAAAAAAAAAGTAAGCAAACAACTAGAACAGGAATAGAATCACAGAACTGGAGATCACATGGAGGGTTATTAGTGGGGAGAGCAGGGGGAGAATGGAGGAAAAGGTACAGGGAATAAGAAGCATAATTGGCAGGTACAAAATAGATAGAGGGAGATTAATAATGGTATAGGAAATGGGGAAGCCAAAGAACTTATATGTACAACCCATGAACATGAGCATGAGCATGAAATAAGTGGGGGGAGGGAATGCTGGTGGGAGGGGGGATGCAGGGTGGAGTGGGATAAAAGGGAGAAAAAAATGGGACAACATGTAATAATATAATCAATAAAATAATAAAACAACTTCTTAAGCAGAAAGAGTTGGGAGTTCAACTGTGGATAATGAGGAGAGAGAAGGATTACTGTTATAATTAATAAATAACTAATTTTTTAAAATGCCATTTTGGCATTGCTTTATGATCAAAGGTATTAGTCATGAATTTAGGAATAACTTTAGGAATTGGAATTATTCTAGGTACCTTAAGCAGGAAGAGAATTCAATCAAGGAATTCTGTAAACCTGTTGGGAGAACTGGAGGCATGGATTGAAGGCTGGGCCAGATCTAACCTCTGCCCAAACTAGGAAGTCAGGGAATCAGGAATCACTGATAAAACTACTGAGTTACTTTTAAAACATTGAATGTAATAAAATAAAATAATGAAAACACAACCAGGACTGCATCTCTTCAAGAATAAAACCCACTGCTAGAGTACATCCCATGGCTCCCAGGAAACTGACCCTAGAACACTGGTCCCTGAAACCAGCTACCTCCTCCAGCATGGCTTCCGCCTGACATCTTCAACTCTACTTCTCATTGCCTCGTGTTTCTCCTCCTGCCAGTAGCACACAGCGTAAAACAAGCAGGAGACGTCTCCAGCTCACTTCCCTCCTCCCTGAGATCTGGCATCTTGTTAGGAAAGTGATTTCATATACAGAACCAAAGATGCAAGAGAGCCTGGGCATTGTGGCATTTGGTCTCTTTCAGCCTCTTTAGTACATAAGGGCCCACGAAAAGGTTGCAGACCTGAATATTTTACACCAATTAACCATATTCAATATATTTACAAAGTGTTTTCCCTGTCAGAGTGATATATTCTCCTCAAAAAAGCCTATTGAGAAGGTAGTGCTATAGCCATTTAACAGAGAAGGAAATTACAATTTGAAGTTGTTCCATGTGTAAAATTGCAGATAGAGTAAGGTGCTAGGAAGAATAACTTGATTACACAAGTTTACTTTGAAATTCTTTCCATGAATACCACACTGCCTCTATTGGGGTTTGCTGAATGAGCCATCTCTGAAAGAAAGATTCATGTAGTTAAAACCTAAAAAAGAAAGGCCAACCACTGAAAAATAACATATACTTTTATAATAAATATGAATAAATTGTCCTAAAATTAATTAACAGAATACATTTATTGAATCAAAGAAATAGATCATCCAAAATTAATTATCCCCAAAAAGTCATTGCATGTCAAAAAATCGGCCATATAGAGAATGTTCTTCTTACAACAGTTTTAAATGACAGAAACAGGTTATAAAGCACTGTGCCATATCATCTCGAGTTGGAAAAAATGACATGAAGGCTACCTCAAAGTGAGATGGCTAATCGGGGCGATGGCCGTTCGAGTGTCTTCGTGACATCACTCAGCCACAGGGCTACCAGGAGTCGGAGCGCACTCAAGGGCACGTAACACACCTTTAGTTCTTAATGTTTTTCTCCTTTTTTCAAACTCATATTTTAATTTTAAAAATATTAAACATTCCTCAAGACAAAACAAAAACTTTTAAGGGTATGAAAGTATTAATAACTAATAAACATAGGACAAGGGGAGATAGAAGAATGGCAGGCAGATAAAATTTTCAAAATAAAAATAGTTTAAGATGAGTTTTTAAATGAGTTTTCTGGTTCATATTAACAAGGAAAAGAGAAAATCTCTCAACTCCATCTCAAGATTTTTTAAAACAAAATCACTAGGAATATTATAGATTTTGGATATCGTAAATCATCACCCATACATTATTTTTAAAACCCATTTTATAAGTATAAATTATCTGACAACAAAACTAAAGCTGTATGTCAATAATACACATTGTGATCAGGATCTTACCTGTCTTAAGTGACTTGTTTTTTCTTGTTCCCTTAACTCATTTGATACATAATTATTCAAATACAATTTAAATATTATTCACTGTTTTGTGTTATCCAGCATAGCATTATTCAAAATAAATTTCACTTTTTTTATGAATTGCCACTGTAATAAGAAAATAAGTACTATGTAAACCTAATTAGCAACTTTGAAAATAAAGTTTTGCCTACCCATATCTGTAAAATGGAAAATAGAAAATAAGTTTAAGGCAGGTCAAGTCATCTAATTAAAATAGAATAATGACAGTTTTAGCAGCAAGAACAGCACCAGGTGGAGTCAGGTGAGACCAGCTTGCATAACAATAAAAAAAAAAAAGAAAGAAAAAAAAAATAAATAAACTGACTTCATGCAAATAAAAAAAAAAAAAACAAAAAAACAGCCTCAAACTATAACAGAAAGTCTATTTAGAAAGTCACAGAGGCAGAAGTGAGTTGTAGAAGAAATGGGTTCAGGAAACAAATTACAGAAGCAAAGAAGGGCCCTTGGAGCTTAGGAGAGAGAAAGGTAAAAGGTAAAGGTAAAGCACCTGGGGGAACAGATGGGGACAGGAAAGGCACAGTCCTGGTCCTGAGAGAGAGGGCACACAGGGTCCTCTGTTCTAAGGGCTTCTAATGGTGGGGATTTTAGGGGAGGTCCCAGCGGAGGATCTCAGTAGAACATTCATCAGATTCTCCAGGTGTGTCCTTTCAGAGTTATGGTCTTTACTGATTGGTCAACACCAGGGCAGGGGGTCAGCAGCCATTGCAGCTGGTCCTGAGGCAGCTGTGGCATAGTTTTGTCTGCTTTTGTTGTTTTTCCGGGCCTGGAGCCAGAACACAACTGAGGCCTATGTGTTATCCCTACAGGTTAATGCTTAAGGGACCACTCCCATGGAAGGGCCCGTGGAATGGGAGTTGTATGAGGCCACTCTTCAGCCTTGTTCCTCCTCCAGGGGGTGCCTGCTGCATGACTAGTGACATGCCAGCCACATGAAAGGTCAGGGGCTCTATACCTCATGACCAGAAATATGCTAGTGAAGGAAAGCCACCCTGGGGTGAGGTCCTTGTTTCCCCAGGTTTTCCAGTTGCTAGGTACCCAGGGCTTTCTGCCCTGCTGACCTTCTGTTCCTGGCCTGTTGTCCTTGCTCTGCTCATGCCTAACTGCCTCCCACAGTAGGAATAGAAAACTTGGAGTCTAGTGCCTACAACTTTTTAGTTAGCCTCAGAGGAGTCACATGAGGCTAAAATAATAGAATGGTATATGTAAATGAGCTTTTCAACTATAAAAATGCTATGATTAAGCTTCTTATTTTAATCAGAAAAAAAGTATTTCTAAACTAACATGTTAAAAACAGTTCATAATCCATACTTCAATTAATAGAATGAAGAAAACAATTTTAGTTTTTGTCTAGCTCTTTGGATGAGATTTTGTACTAAATCAAATATGATTTTGAAATTTTTACAATTGGTAGTTGTCTCTTTTAAGACTGAAAGTCTCCTATTTAATTCGCATTGGATGCTATGTATTCAAAGATGAATCACTTACAATATCTTCACTGGTATTTTAATTTCTAAAACTGAGATGATAATTATGTAACTTTCCAAGAGGACTCTAGATATAATTTTATTGAATAAATATGCCTCTAGATTGTCAGTTGTTATCACTTATGTCTAGAAGGCCATTGTGCCTCTAGTTAGGTCATGTATGTGTTCCCCATTTAGCTTCAAATATTATTTTTCAAATAAAACCTTAAATGCTGGAGTTTATTGTAAAAAATGTAAAGCTCTACACATTTGAAATACAGTTTATCTTAAATACTTAGAAATAGAAAAACTTATGTTTTATGCCAAAAAACTAGAACTAAGATGACACATTTTTTCCTTCTGGAACCTTGAAACACTATACACACATGCACATATATAGCTAAAAACTTTGGTTCAGATAATGTGATTTAAAAAATACATGTCAGCATGGATGGAACTGGAGAGCATTATGCTAAGTGAAATAAGCCAGGCGGTGAGGGACAAATACCATATGATCTCACCTTTAACTGGAACATAATCAACAAAAGAAAAAGCAAACAAAATATAACAAGACATTTAAATTTTAAAAAAATACACGTCAACTGTAAGTTATTGTACCAATAGGATATAATTAGCCAACCATTTATTTTCCTCATGAGCATACTCAGAATTAATAATGCTATTTCTCCTCAGATGACCTTTCAGACTTTATCTCTGGACTGTAGCACCCCGTGCTCTGCATAGTGCTACTCATACCCTGGTACTGAATTGAATTCCAATTTAAGGAGTTAAGTCATCTTGAGCTCAGTAAACACTGTACATAAATACAAATCTGAATATCAGTGGATAATTTATAGCTTCTACGTCAAATGTTGATGGAAAGCATTGAGAATAGCTGGTGTATTAAGCAGGGATGAAATTTCAAGAAGATTGAATGGGGATTAGCTGCTACTCTTTTGGAATCTCAGGCCCATGGAATGCTAGACCACTAGACCTCACAACCCAGGTATTCTAACCCAACAGATTTTATAATTCTCAGAACCACTCACCCCAGTAGATCATGCCATCTCCAGTGACGCCTCCATATCTGTTTCCTAACGTCTCACTTTTTCTCCCCAAAATATGTTCTATTCTCTTTCAGGAGTAATTCTTATACTCTCCCAAGCTCGGCAGTCTCCTCTCTGACTCTCTAGCCAAAAATGGACATTAGCCAAGACATTCTTAAGAGATGATTTGTAGTCTCTATTACCACTACCAACAGCACTGAAAACCTGGATGGGTGCAGAAGGTGCTCCTGTGGGGATCAGCCTATGGTCAACACCGCATCAACATCCGTGTGGCCCATTCATTTTGCCTAACTACTAAGGCTCCTTTTTTCCTGTCGCTCTCCCCCACCCACCCGCTCAAGTTACTAACCACCTGTGTTTTCAAGTGCTCTTTGTGCATTTAGAGACCACAAGCACATATTTGCCCAAACAAAATATTATTATAATAATTTACAAAGTCATGTCATTCCCAGCCCAGAGAATACAGGGATTCATTTATTTATTATTTGGGGGAAATTTTATATTTGCTTACAATCACGAAATTTCCAAATTAAAAAAAATGTGCCTTCTCTATGTGTGAATAACTAAGAGATATTAATATTAAAGGAATTGGACACAGAGGTGTGCATAAGAATCTGAAACAGATGGGAAGAGTGGGTAGATGTATGCTAAATAATTCAATTTCAGTAAAGCATGGAGCCAGAGATAATGCTTCCGTAAATCTCACTAAGCACTTCTTCCTTACTTTTCCTTCACGTTTTTTCCCATTCGCTTAACTGCCACCACCTTAAAAACCTTCAGTGGCTAGGGTGATACAGATATGCTAGGGAAGGAAAGTCACCCTGGGGTGAGGTGGGGGAAGATACAGGAGAAGAGTGTGGAATAGACAGAATTTTGAGGATTTTGTGGACAGACAGAAGGACTAAACTTTTCTGCTGTCACTGGCATTCAGACTGAAGGAGTAGCCAGACCTCCTGTTGTGAGCTGGTGATTTCATTCCAAAAGCAGCCATAACTGAGCTCTTTCCCAAGGAAGAATCAGTAACTTTATATAAAAGGCAGAATTGCCCAATTGCAATCTCAAGAGAGTTACTTACCTGTTGTGAGATGGGTGTCAGAATGTTCAGGGACACCTCCCAGTATTCCCCATTACAGAGAACATGTTAACATTGTTAGCAGTTGGTTTGGGGGAGAGATGCTTGACACCCACCTCCGAACAAAACAATTTTTATACTGCTAATATGGAAGAATTGTCAAAAGTACAAGAAATCATCTAAGTCAAAGGTGAACCTGAAGTCGCCATTGTATTTACAATGTGAAAATGTTACTGAAAAAATAAGTGTAACATATACCAAAAATGGTGTGTACTAAAAATGGTGTTAAAATATTTTACAACTGGCACAGCGTGGGTAATGACCAGTTAAAGTGGACACAGGCCAGAGTGTTGGGAAAGAGCCTGAGGAGGTCTGGGGGCGTGTGAGGAAGGGCTGGGCTAACCTAGGCCTCAATGTGTATTTCATTACTCTAATGACCTGGACAGGCAAAACAATATGTGTACCATTTGAATTATAGCCCCACCTTATATAATCCAACTGTTGACGACATTCCACTCATGGTTTCTAGCAGCCTGATCTTCTACCTAGCAACTAGCAGGAGCCAGCTTGTCCACAGTGGCACACACCTTTGCATTGTTTGCTGCATACATATTTTACTCTACATCAATCATTTAGCATTCCAACATTGGATAGTGATGGTTTGTTTCCCAGAAGCTTTGATTCATATGAAAATAATGTCAAAACAAATTCTGTTGCGTTTCACAAAAATTCGAAGAGTTTGGCTACCATATTAATCAAGGGTACTAATGTGTGAAATAATGGAATATTTAATAAAATATTCAGTCAGTTATGGCTAATAACAACATAAATATAGCAAATAAAATTTCACATTAGAAGTCTGCACCAAACTTTTTCAATAACATAAAGGTTAAAGTAAAGCTGGAACTTTTAAAGAATATCAGTATTAAAATGTCCATTTATTCAATTACTTTATATGTCTTATTCTACACATGTAAAATAATTAGATATACTTTCTCCAGTTCAGTTAGGTATGGTTTTTACATGATTACTCAAACCAATTTACTGTTACACAGGGTGATCATGGTACAAAATATATCTATTAATTTACCAAATTAATAATGTCAAGTAACAAGTAGTTAAATAACCATATATAAGAATTATGTGTACCTTTTCAATGCTTACTAAATGTTTTTAAAATTAACCTCAGACTTTCACACATTGCTATCTACAGTACACACCTCCAACTGCTAAGAATGGGCATAAAATTGAGAGTTTTATGTCTTCCAAAGCATTTTTACATGACTTACACTTTAAAAAGCAAAAATATAAATAATGCTAAATTACTTTCAAAAACTAAGAAGACACCTAAATATAATAGAAAAAAAAATACACTAAAAATCAGGGCAAAATGTTTTTCTGTCTGAACTAGAGATAGCACTCTCAAGGAAGCAGAGAGCAATTGGAAACAAAGACCTGGTTGCCACAGGACTATTCTATATGGAGGAATATAACACACGAGCAGTTTTTCTACCCGAGTGTCAATATCAGTTAGAATACTTTGCTCGCAAATAATAGACAATCTTACTCCACCTGGCTTAAAAAGTAAAGAGAATGAATGTGTTGGCTCATGTATTAAAAAAACATAAAGGTATGTCTTGTTCAAGTGAGACTTCAGCTCCAGGTACGAGTGCATCACCAATGATCCAGCTTCTCTGTCTTTCCAACCTGCCCTCTGCCAAGCTGGTTTCATGCTAACAATGACTCTTCTTATACTACCGTGATGACTACATGCAGGTCCCTGGGACACATGCTTCTTCATTTGCACGATGTTGAAATTGTATTTACTCAGTTGTTTTAAGATTAACTATCTTTGCACTGGCTGATGCCCCATGCTCACCACTTGTACCACACCTTGTATCCAGGGAGGTACAGTCAACTGACTAGAGTAGATCACATACTCCATACCTAGAACTTTTCTTTAGCTTCCCTAGAACCACATGGAACCATGGGGATCACCTTCCCTATCCAACACCACCAAACAAAAATCTGATACCATTGGGAATGGGTGCTGGGAAAGCATTCAACAAATAGCACAGAGGTGCAAGAATCCTAGGGGAAATAAGACACAAAAATTGATGTTTTCTCAACCGTGTCTTTGATATTTCAATGTTATTGTGAGAGTTTTTTATAAGGGATATGTAGAAAACAAAAATCAAAAGCAACATGTAAACATAAAAGTCAGCAATGGCATTCACTTCATTTGGTGCTATGACAGAATATATTACTATGTGCTTTCCCTCTCTCTCTCTCTCTCTTTTTATTGTTGTTCAAGTACAGTTGTCTCTGTGTCCTCCCCACCACTACCCCCCCCAGCCATCCCTACCTCCTACCCTCGATCCTATCCTGCTTTGGTTTTGTCCATGGGTCCTTTATACATGTTCTTTGATGACCCTTCCCCTTCTTTCCCCTGATATCCCCTCCCCCCCTCCCCTCTGGTTGCTGTCAGTTCTTTATTTCAATGTCTCTGGTTATCTTTTGCTTGCTTGTTTGTTTTGTTACTTAGGGTCCACTTATAAGTGAGATCATATGGTATTTGTCTTTCACCACCTGGCTTATTTCACTTAGCATAATGATGATTCACTTAGTAGATGATTTTTAAGGGTTTAATCATTGAATATTAAACATTACACCTGAATATGTTGAGAATGTTAATTATGCTTATATTGAAATAAGTGAATCAATAAAAAAACAAAGTACTGTTTGGTTAATAAATACTCTGTCAGAACAGCATATTTGCACTGGTTATAGCTTTTGATATAAATAAGTAGCATTTCCTTGTACTTATTTTTCTGTCAACAAAAATTCAATTATGAGAAAAAATGGCTGAAGACTTCTGTTTAGATAAATGTTTTAGAAAATCCTGAAGACTTTAAGTAGAACATATTTGAAGTTAAAATTTTTTAAGAAATGTATGAGTTTGGAGTAAAACTGTCAAGAAAAAATTATTAACACATTTTCAACAAAATAAAGGAACACAATGCATCCGAAGTCCATGTATGAAAATGATATTTAATTAAAAAAACAGCTCTTATTTGAAAGGGATTGATGAACTTAATCTAAGAACAAGAAAAACTATTAATGATAGAACTGGATAATTATGCCAAAAAGGAATTTCAAAATAATTTATACGTTCAGAACACCTTTCCCTTAAAGAAAAAATTCTAGGGGTAGAGATGGGGGAAATCATAGTAATTTTCTCATCGGAAGAATAGTATAAAATTAATATTTATTCCCAAGAGTTACTGGATTTTAAATTTATTTTTAATTTAATTATAAGTTTGTATTTGTATATAATATATATATATTTCTATTTTGTAGATTCAGATACTTTATATGGTACCCTGTTGTATGGGCACTCCATGTCCGGGGTCTCTGAGCTACAATTTGTAACTAAAACTAAGGAGCTAGTGTATTGTGAGAAGTGAACAGCATCAGCTAAAAGACTTTTAATGTTGCTCTCACACACAAGGATTTTGAACTTGTTAGTCTGTGCATATGGTTTACAAATTTTGTTAAACTTATGGATCCCAATGTTTACGTTCATGATTACCGTCAGCTGTGTTATTAGTCCAAACTGTATGTGGGTTGACACAGGAAATTAACAGCTTATTATATGAAAATAGATTTCTACACTAGTAAAATGCAAATTATCATTTGAATAAATATTTCATATGATGAGAAATGATGTTTCTCATCACATATCTCCTTTAGTCAAATTTTAGTGATGTGCTTATCACTAAGATGCTCACTTCTCTGTGCTGCGTGTACCTCTCCTCACATGCCCCACCATTACAGGAATGAAATAATTCTGACTTTTCCAAATTGAATGATACAAATGGGTCAAACAAAACCCTTTTAACATAATCACTGGGCTTTGGCATCCAACCTGTGAAGAGTCCATAAGAAGAATTCCTTATTTTCTTCTTGGTCTTACCTACTACCTCCTGTGTCCTGCCTTTCAAATTAGGCCATGCTTTCCTCTCTTATTTCCTGCTCAGTTTGTTCCTTATGATTTTCTATTTTTCCATATAAAAGTACTTTGCATGCATGCTCACAACCAATCCTCCTCTCTAGTTCCACCTTTATCCAATTTTCCTTTAAAAAAATTATCTTTTCCTCCTTCTTTTTGTGGACAAAATTAATTCTGATCACAGCTGATGTGTACAATGGTGATAAAAAGTATGATTTATTACAAATAAAGAGACCCAGGATTTTGTCGTGAGGTTAGACTCAGGAAAGGAGGAAGGAAGGGAGGGAGGGACAGTGGAAGGGAGGGAAGGGGAAAAAGACTGACTCCATTAATTTTGAAAACCTTATGAATAGGGTTCCTTCAGAATTCAAAAAAAGGATTCATACATTTTCTATTCACATAGTTCTCAAATACTAGAATTTCAAAAAAAATAAGGAAAGATATTTTTCTTTCTTCCTTTATATCACAAAAGTCACAAAACAGATATAAACATGTTTGGTTTTGTATTTTCACTATAAATATACTATCTTGGATATTGTCTGTATTAAACAGGCTTTTCTAGACTAGCTTGACAACTAGAATGTGTACAAGGAAGCAACATACACTTTGTTCCAAATAATCAATTTAGAAGTCTGCTTTGATACACATATAATTGATATGCTAACTACTTATGTCAACATACAGTTATAAAGAGGTACATTTATTATGGCATTATAGTACTTAGCAATGTTAAACACTCTAAATGACCAATTAAATTAAATTCAGACCCTGCTTATTTATTGTGGAGAATTTTAGCTGATGACTCCTATGCTCCTATGTTTCTTCTAGATTAGATTAAGTCAAAGGTGCAACAAAATATTTTAGAAAATATGATTAAGTGTTATTTACATCTGGATAAAAATATTTTTTCCTTTTGGAGCATCCATCAATGCCTTCCCCTGCCATCTAGCCCTTTCCCCTGTCTCAAAAGCATTATCACAATCAGAGAGGAGTGATTCTGTATCATCCATCCATGTTACAGACTCTCCCAGAGGTAGCAGTAGAAGAAGTAAACATTGAGTCCATTTCTGATTTTAATAAATTAAGTTGTCATATTTCACTCATGATCCTTTTTATTTTCTTTTCAAATATGATAATTCAATCAATTAAAGATCTTCTGTCTGGCACAAATATCCATATGCTTTATCAACTATGGGGAGCATTTTTCCTTCTGTGTACAGGTGTGGTTAGATTTAATCACTGATATCATACTGTCTTGAATACTTTGAAAGGAATGATTTCATAAAGCAAGTAGTCTTTTAGTGCTTGTTTTTTCTTTACTCTGATCAAGAAGAGAGAGAAGATGGCAGTGTAGGGAAACATGGCTTGCCTCCTCGCACAACCACATCAAAAGGGCAACTAAACTATAAAAAACCACCATTCAGAACCATCAGAAATTGAGCTGAGTGGAAGTCCTACAATTATGGAATTAAAGAAGAAACCACATCAAGACTGGTAAGAGGGGCAGAGGCATGGGACAGGCTGGTCCCAAACCCACATGTAGTGGATAAAAATCAGGAGGGATATCTCAGGAGCAAGAGCTCCCAGCCCCCCACTAGGCATCCCCAGATCAGGGTTCCAGTGCCAGGAAGATAAGTCTCCATAACTTCTGGCTGTAAAAACTGTGGAGATTGAGACTGTGGAAGACAGAAACTTCTGGAACCCAGGAAATTCGCCTTAAGAGACCCACACACAGACTTTCTCAAACTTACTCCTCCTGAGCTCCAGCACCAGAAACTTTGAAGGTTAGAAGAGATCAGCAAAAAATATTCAAAGTGATGAAAAGCAAGGACCTACAACCAAGATTACTCTATGCAGCAAAGCTACCATTTAGTATTGTAGGACAGATAAAGAACTTCTCAGACAAGAAAAAGCTAAAGGAGTCCATTATCACCAAACTGGTATTATATGAAATGTCAAAGGGTCCTCTTTAAGAAGATGAAGATAAAAAATATGAACAATTAAATGATTATAAATATATATCTATCAACAATTGAATCTAAAAATTAAACAGGGAGTTCCCACCAAGATGGAGGTGTAGGTAGAAATGCTTCGCTTCCTTCCACAGCCAAAAGGAGGATAATAACCAATCTAAAATCAATAAACAACCAGAAGTGCCAGAAAATCAAACTTCATGGAACTCTGACAACCAAGGAATTAAAGAAACAGTCAACCAGACCAACCAGATTGGCAAGACAGGCAAAAGAGAAAACCTGAGGCAAGGCAGCAGATTGCATGGGCGGGGCTGGCTGAAAGGACCCAGGGCGAGGCGACAGACTAGACAGCGCAGCCCGAGACAAAGAAATAGGGCCCAAATGAAAGATCAGAGCAAAACTCCAGAAAGAGAACTAAGTGATGAGGAGATAGCCAACCTATCTGATGGACAGTTCAAAGCCCTGGTAATGCTCACAGAACTGATTGAGCTTGGTTGCCAAATGAAAAAACAAATGAAGGCTACCCAAAGTGAAATAAAGTGAAAATATTCAGGGAACCAACAGTGACGGGAAGGAAACCGAGATTCAAATCAATGATTTGAAACAAAAGGAAGAAATAAACATCCAACTGGGACAGAATGAAGAAACAAGAATTCAAAAAAATGAGAAGAGACTCAGGAACTTCTGGGATGACTTTAAATATTACAACATCTGAATCATAGGGGTGCCAGAAAGAGAAGAGGAAGAGCAAGAATTTGAAAACTTATTTGAAAACATAATGAAGGAAAACTTCCCCAACCCAGCAAAGAAAATAGACTTCCAGGAAGTCCAGGAAGCTCAGAGAGTCCCAAAGAAGTTGGACCCAAGGAGGAACACAACAAGGCACATTACCATTAAGTTACCCAAGATTAAAGATAAAGAGAGAATCTTAAAAGCACCAAGAGGAAAGGAGAGAATTACCTACAAAGGAGTTCCCATAAGACTGTCAGCTGATGTCTCAAAAGAAACCTTGCAGGCCAGAAGGGGCTGGAAAGAAGTATTCAAAGTCATGAAAGGCAAGGAACTACATCCAAGATTACTCTATCCGGCAGAGCTATTATTTAGAATGGAAGGGCAGATAAAGTGCTTCCCAGATAAGGTCAAGTTAAAGGAGTTCATCATCAACAAGCCCTTATTATATGAAATGTTAAAAGGATTTATTTAAAAAATAGAAGATTAAAAACTATGAACAGTAAAATGACAACAAACTCACAACTATCAACAAATGAACCTAAAAAAAAAAAACAACGAAAACAAAAACTAAGCAAACTAGAACAGGAACAGAATCAGAGAAATGGACATCACATGGAGGGTTTTCAGTGGGAAGGGGGAGGGGAGGAATAGGGGTGAAAATGTACAGGGAAGAAGACGCATAATTAATAGGCATAAAATGACAGGGAGAGACCAAAAATGGTATAGGAAATAGAATTCAATGAACTTATATGCACTAGCCATGGACATGAACTAAGGGTTGGGAGGAATGCTGGTGGGTTGGGAGGTATAGGGTGGAGGGGGGATAAAGGGGGAAAAATTGGGAAAACTGTAATAGCATAATCTATAAAATATACTTAAAAATAGAAAAATAAACAAACAAGCAGAACAGAAACAGACTCATAGATACACAGAATGCTTTGATGGTTACCAGATGGGAGGAGGGTTGGGGGGTTGGATGAAAAAGGTGAAGGGGTTAAAAAGTACAAATTGGTATTATAGTTACAGAATAATCATGGGGATATAAAGTACAGCGTAGGGAACAGACTAGCCATAAGACTTATAGGCATGACCCATAGGTATTATCCATGGACAATGGTATGGGGATTGCCTGAGGGAGTGGGATGGGGCTAGGCGGAGGAGGAGAAAGGGAAAATTTGGGACAACTAGAATAGCATAAATAATAAAATATAGTATAAAAGAGGAGGTTAAATTTATTTGAAACAAAATGCATCTAACTATGCCAAATCATGCATTAAGATACAAATTATGCAATAAGTATCTTAATGTGCACAAATATCACACTGTAATAAAAAGAAAAGTTTCTGAGAAATGTAATTTATGTTTGGAGACTCACAGTACGTGTTGTACAATTAATATGCATCCATGTACAGGAAAAAGCACTTGATCACTAAAATATTCACTACTGAGCTCAAACATATTCCTCAAAGATAATCAAAGTTGATTCTTACTGTTAATTAAATGAGATCATCACAGGTCTCTTTTGAACTATCTCCATACTAAAACAAGAAGGTAGGTAATTTCAGGGTAGAGTGGTTTTACTAACACCAAAGTGAATGAAGACTTTGCACAATTTTTTTCTATCTTGATCTGAAGAGGAGAAAGTAAAATTCAAGATTAGTTCATTCATGTTTTACATTTATTGATATTATAATGAGGTTGTCTTAGTCAAATAGGGCTACCAGTACCACAAATCGGGTAGTTTAGTTTAAAACAATAGAAATGTGTTCTCTCACATCGTTGAGGCTAGAAGCCTGAAATCAAGGTATTAGCAAGGCCGTGCTCCCTCTGAAGCCTCTAGAAGTGGACCTTTCCTTGCCTGCTCCAGATTCGGGTAGCCCTGGGTATTCTTTGGAGTGTGACGGACAACAGAGCTCCAAACTTTGCCCCCGTTTCACATCACCCTCATCCCTATCTCTCTGTTCTTTTCTTATCAGGACACCAGTCGAGTTGGATTAAGGGCCCACCCTACTTTACTGTGATCTTATTTTAACTTAACTAATGAACTCTGCAATGGCCCTATTTTCAAATAAAATCACATTCTTAGGTACTAGGGGTTAGAACTTCAAAATACCTTTTTGGGGACATAATTCAACCCATAACAGAGAGCTATCAACATAGCACATTTGTTTCTCACCTGAATTCTGAACTAATTGAGAAATCTAAACAGAAGGTAAATGGTGAGTAAAATGCTACTTTCACTGACGATAAAGCTCATTTTGGAGAATCTGACATATCTGAAGGGAGAAGATGTTCCTAATGCAAGATATTGAAGTTACACTAATTTATTCAGTCGTAGACAGTGTTGGATTCACACAGATCTCTTCACGTGGTTGCTTGCTCGTGAAGGACATGCAGCATGCAGGAGCAGAGCCAAGTGCATTCTTTATGCACACAGGCTGGTTGCTTCCCCAACTCCCAAAATAAAAGAGAAAGAAAAAGGCTCAAGAGTGTCACGTAGACAGAGCTCCCTCCACATATAAGAAACATCAGGAATAGGGAATAAGTTTTTCCATGAGAATAATTGCACATACTTATCAAGACATTTTTATTATTGATAATACAACCAGTAACATTTCTCCTGTAGCTTAATTTTAAAGATATTTTCTTCATATTTCTATTAGAATGAATAGATAGTTTATGCTACCTGTTCTGCAGAACTTTCTGTTCTATGCTTTACAGAATTTTAGCCTAATTTTAAGGTAAGACTGTCTACGACATTTTGTGTAAGAGGAAAGAATTTGGAATCCCCCACTATTAAACCCATTCTACATTGAATAACTTAGGGCTTGTCACAGGAAAAGCTACCAGGGGAGTCATCTGGCTAAAATTGTAAGTTCATGAGGGCAAGAATTGACTTTAAAAGGATTTTCTAAAAGGAGTAACATAAAATCATACAGAATTGAAAAACGTTATGTGTTTCACAACCTTAAAGTTGTGTCCTAGTACCACACCATAGAATCTATAGGAAGTAATTACTGTTTTTATAAATTCTAGAATAAACTTGTTTTTTTAAATTTTTATGTATTGATTTGAGAGAGAGAGAATGAGAAAGAAACATCAAGACTGTTTCATGTAAGCCTGCAGCCCTGCCAACACCCTAACTACATTCTTACGAGAAACTTTGATCAGGGGCACCCAGGTGAGCTATGCCCAGGATTCCCAATCCACAGAAAGTCTGAGACGACAAATGTTTGTTGTTTTAAGTCATTAAGCAGCAAATTGTGGAGGATTTTGTTACAGAGCTGCAGTCAACTAATAAGGGAAACGAGAAAGGCCAAAGATTTTCTATTGTAATATAGCATTAAGATAATGGGTTTAGAAGTAAGTTTTTCCCATAACTTAGAAACATTTCATTTAAGTACTACATAATATTTTCTTGGTCACTTACTAAAGAGATATAAAGAGTAAAATTCAATTTCTAATCTCCCCAAATTCTGCATTCTTCTTCTGAGTTAATTATTAACTTATTTTTTCCAGAGCTTTCTCTGAATTAACTTTTATTTTTGGTGTTTCAGAGCCATTTTCTTTTCTCTCTCTCTCTCTCTTTTTAAAATTGTTGTTGAAATACAGTTCTCTCCATTTTTCCCCCACCACTCCATCCCACCCCACCCATCCCTACCTCCCACTCTCAATCCTACCCACATTTGGCTTTGTCCATGTGTCCTTATACATGTTCCTTAATGACCCTTCCCCCTCCCCCCCCCATTATCCCCTCCCACCTCCCTTCTGGTTAGTCAGTTTGTTCTTAATTTCAATGTCTCTGGTTATATTTTTCTTGCTTGTTTGTTTTGTTGATGAGGTTCCTCTTATAGGTGAGATCATATGGTATTTGTCTTTCACTGCCTGACTTATTTCACTTAGCGTTATGCTCTCCAGATCCATCCATGCTGTTGCAAAGGGTAGGAGCTCCTTCTTTCTTTCTGCTGTGTAGTATTCTATTGTGTAAATACACCATAGTTTTTTGATCCACTCGTTTACTGGTGGGCCCTTAGGTTGCTTCCAACACTTGGCTACTATAAATTGTGTTGTTATGAACATGCGGGTGCATAGATTCTTTTGAATTAGTGTTTCAGGATTCTTAGGGAATAATCCCAGCAGTGGAATTGTGGGGTCAAAAGGCAGTTCCATTTTTAGTTTTCTGAGGAAATTCCATACTGTTTTCCATAGTAGCTGCACCAGTCTGCATTCCCACCAACAGTAAGTACTAGGGTTCCCTTTTCTCCACACCCTTGCCAGCACTTGTTGTTTGTTGGTTTGTTTATGATGGCCACTCTGACTGATGTGAAGTGGTATCTCATTGTGGTTTTAATTTGCATCTCTCTGATAGCTAGTGATGTTGAACATCCTTTCATATGTCTCTTAGCCCTCTGTGTGTCCTCTGTGAAAAGGTGTCTGTTCAGGTCCTTTGCCCATTTTTTAATTGGGTTGTTTGTCTCCCTGGAGTGGAGTCATGTGAGTTCTTTAGATATTTTGGAGATCAAACCCTTGTCTGAGGTAACATTTGCAAATATAATTTCCCATACTGTTGGTTCCCTTTTCATTTTGCAGATGTTTTCTTTAGCCATTCAGAAGCTTTTTATTTTGATGAAGTCCCATTTGTTTATTCTTTCCTTTATGTCTGTTGCTCTAGGGGATATCAGCGAAAATATTGCTGCGTGGAATGTTTGAGATTTTCCTGCCTATGTTCCTCTCTAAGATTTATATTTTAGTCTTTTATCAACCCTGAGTTTATTTTTGTGTATGGTGTAAGTTGGTGGTCGAGTTTCATTTTTTTGCATGTAGCTGTCCAGATCTCCCAACACCATTTGTTGAAGAGGCTATTTTTACTCCATTTTATGCTTCTGCCCCTTTGTCAAATATTAATTGACCACAGAGATTTGAGTTTATTTCTGGGCTCTCTATTTTGTTCCATTGATCTATGTGTCTGTTCTTATGCTAGTACCAGACAGAAGGCCCAGAGACATATGAAAGGATGCTCAGTATCACTAGCTATCAGAGACATGCAAATTAAAACCACAATGAGATACCACTTCACATCAGTCAGAGTGGCCATCATAAACAAACCAACAAACAACAAGTGCTGGCAAGGGTGTGGAGAAAAGGGAACCCTAGTACTTACTGTTGGTGGGAATGCAGACTGGTGCAGCTACTGTGGAAAACAGTATGGAATTTCCTCAGAAAACTAAAAATGGAACTGCCTTTTGACCCCACAATTCCACTGCTGGGATTATTCCCTAAGAATCCTGAAACACTAATTCAAAAGAATCTATGCACCCGCATGTTCATAACAACACAATTTATAGTAGCCAAGTGTTGGAAGCAACCTAAGGGCCCACCAGTAAACGAGTGGATCAAAAAACTATGGTGTATTTACACAATAGAATACTACACAGCAGAAAGAAAGAAGGAGCTCCTACCCTTTGCAACAGCATGGATGGATCTGGAGAGCATAACGCTAAGTGAAATAAGTCAGGCAGTGAAAGACAAATACCATATGATCTCACCTATAAGAGGAACCTCATCAACAAAACAAACAAGCAAGAAAAATATAACCAGAGACATTGAAATTAAGAACAAACTGACTAACCAGAAGGGAGGTGGGAGGGGATAATGGAGGGGGAGGGGGAAGGGTCATTAAGGAACATGTATAAGGACACATGGACAAAGTCAAATGTGGGTAGGATTGAGAGTGGGAGGTAGGGATGGGTGGGGTGGGGGGGAGAGGTGGGGGGAAAGTGGTGACAACTGTACTTGAACAACAATAAAAAAAGAGAATATAAATAAATAAAAATAAATTTAAAAAATAAATAAATATATAGGCAAAGTTCTTTTTTGTGAGTTTACGGAAAACACAAAATGTCTGCCTTGTGTTCAAATCCAATTACAGTGGAAATGTTATTGCTCTAGTGCTCTGAAGTGTATAGGTATTATTTTTCTTTAAGCATTTACATAACACAGATTCTGATCATTGTTAAATTTGTAAACAACACTTAGTTAAGAAGAGGAGGTGGAAAAAGACTGTCTTGCTTCATTAAAGTGGAATAATATTTAGTCATCCTGTTGTTTAAACCATAGAACAGGCAGTTCACACAGGTCTTCATCTTAGAAATGACATGAATTAGATTCTAATTGTTCCCTGGCTGTATATTTTCCATTGTAATCATAGGTTTAGACACAGATGAAAACTATGCACAAACCTCTCTCAGGTTGCTCGAGCATTGCACAGTCCACATGGTCTGTGGACTAGGCTCAGCTGCCCACAAAGAGGAGCCTGCTAGGTCCGTATCTACATTGCCCACACCTGGCATAGTTCCTGGTCATGAATGAACAAATGAACAGATTGTTTAGGGGAGAACTGATCAGCCTATCATATCAGCCATCAATGAATTAAAAAGTTTGTTGTAAAATTTCATTTCCCAGCCAGCCATTTTTCTATTAGAAAATTTTTCCTTGGTTCTGATGTTAGTAGTCTAAACAGTCCATCAAAAAAGCAAATTTTGAATTCATTCTTCAACAACATTTATCAAATGGTTTTTCCTGGGTTAGGCAATTTGGGTACAGTAGCGGCAGGGAAGTAGCCCTGTGAAACATACGGTCATCTAAGGAGAAAAAGTGTGTTCGAACAGTCACAGTTCAAACACACGTATACATTTAGGAACTCTGATAAGTGCACTTGAAGAAGCTCTGAGAGTGGGTGACAAGGACACATGATTTAGTCTGAGGCGTCAAAGAAGTCTTTGACATGAAGACTTTTGAGTTGAGATTGGAAAAAAATGATTAGGTAATTCAGTAAAGTTAGGAGTTTGGGAGATTTGTGTCTCTGGGGAGAGAAGGACATGAACATGGGCCTGAGGTGGAAGGGAGAATGGAATATAAAGAAACTGAAAGAAAATCCGTGTGGCTGGAGATGAAGCAATGAAGGAGAAAGATTGGGCCTAGATGAGCCTGGAAGGCTCAGCTGAAGACAGCGAGCAGGTTGTGTCGATGTTATTAAGGGGCCATCGATATGTTTTAAGTCTAGATAACAGGATCATATTTGTTGCACAGTTGTTCCAGAAACCTGTTGTATGTGGAAGCTCAGCCAACGAGTCTCCTACTGGAGATTTGGCAACTCTCTCAGGTGGGAAAGGGAGCTAGCTAATGGCATCTGACCTCATAACACAACTTCTTCTTGGTACACAGATGAAAAAGCTCTTATCATAAGCTAGCAGAAACTCACCTGGAAGCATATGCTCGATGTACACACTTGGGGTGGCACCCAGAGCTTGTCATAATCATGGAGTCGTGATGCCATCAGCAATCGCAAGTGAAATTCATAGTCTTGAGGTCCAGTTATAAAATTATTTTTAATTCCAAATAATTTTTTAAATTTTCTCTTTGCTTAATACACTGAGATAATTGAGCATGTACTTTTAATATGTTTAGTTTATAGAAGCACAGAATTTAAGCATGAGATTCTACTGTGACCCTCAGGGTCTATGACTTTGCTGCCTACAGTGTGATCCAGGAGCCAACAGCATCAGCATCATCTAGGAGCATATTAAAAAGTCAGAACCTCGGAATCTTGGCCCCCACTGAGACCTTCTAAATTAGAGTCTGTATCTTAACAAGGTCTCCATGTGATAAAGGTTTGAGGAGTATTGCCTTAGAACTGTATTCCTGTTCTGTATAGAAAGCTCTATATGAATAATTGAAAGGGTTAAGTAGTATGATGTTTTTGTTCAATATCATTAAATGGAATATTCTGCCCTTTCAATGTGTACCTATTTAATACTGAGTTGTAAGAGTCAAGCTGAAAGAGCTTGGTAAATTAACATTTTAAAAGTTTCCTACTTCTCAAACTTCTTTTCTCCCTTCCCTTCAGTAGACACATTTACACGTGCTCATTTAAAATGCACTGTGTAGTTTACATGAACGTATTTAATGTCTCCCTGGCAGAGGGACAATATTCCTTCTGGAGCTGTACATTGAACAGTGTATTTATGATAGAAATGAAAAACGCCATAAGTAGAAAAGGTCTTGAACTGGATAGGGCTATTTTCCATTCATCTCAGGGCTAGACGGCTAGTTTATAAAGGGAAGTTTGTTAAAATTAGTTTTAATTTGGCAAAGGAAAGTCCCAGGACTTGGGCTGAGGCAGATTTTGAGTAAAAAAAAAAATTAAGATATGTCATATCAAAATGAATGTGGATTTGTTTTCTTGGTCCTTATATATGTGTTCTATTTGCTGTTATAGCAAATTATAAAAAAAGAAAAAGTTAATGGCTTAAAACAACACAAATGTATTGTCTTATAGTTCTGTAAGTTAGAAAGCCAGCGCAGGTCTTAGTAGACTAAAGTCAAGATGTCAGAAGGGCTGAGTCTCTATCTGGAGACTTGAGGGGAGAATGCATTTTCTTGCCTTTTCCAGCTTTTAGAGGCCACCAGTATTTCTTGGTTGTGGCCCCTTCCATCTTCAAAGCCAGCAATGTTGGCTGTCTTCCTCTTCACTTCTAAGGACCCTGTGATTATGTTGGATCTGCCTGATCAATTCCAGATCTCCTTTTAAAAAAAATTTTTTTTAATCTCACCTCAGGATATGTTTTTATTCATTTGAGAGAGAGAGAGAGAGGGAGAGAGAGAGAGAGAGAAACATCGATGTTAGAGATTTGCAACCTGAATTCCCCTTTGTCATGTAACATAGCATATTCACAGGTTCTGAGAATTAAACACAGACATCTTGGAGTGACCGTTATTCTGCTTGCAGGGAGGAGTGGTGCCATGGCATGGGAGACAAGGGATTATGGGGAGAGATCAGGATTGGGCAGTCCCTGCGCAGGGAGGCAGGCTGTGTTCTCACAAGGAAGAGATCCAGGTCAGAGTTTCCCTAGAGTAAGGATCGATTGTCAATGAGACTTTAAGCTGATTTTTATCGTAATTTTTGTCATCCCACTTTGAATTGATTCCTGTTCTGCACATTTCTGTGTTTCTCCATTAAGCCCTAACATTTCATGAAAAGTCTGTTACTTAGGGCAGCTTTTTGTAATAAAGAAAGAGGATTGGTGAAGCCACGTTCGTGAAGCCTGGAGTAAAGCCAATCTCATAGAGAACAGCTGCAGGGAGAAGATGATTAAAAGTGAGTGAAGCCGGAAGCAGAAATTCACAGCAGAGGAAGATGGGAGATTACCTACCATTCCCACACCTGCCACTCACAAAGTTCAGACGAAGTATGCCTATGGCAGTTCATTTCAGTTAGATGGAAATGATCATTAATGTAACCAATGCAGGAAAGTTTCCTCATATGCATTTGGCTGTGAGATACAAACACAAATACCATGTGCTTTTTTTTCAATCTGAAGGAGGAAATTGACAAGCAAATGCCTGTCATTGGACCTTGTAGGCTGCCTCTGAGAGCACAGGGAGAAACTTCCAAAGCAGATTGCCATACATGCCAAGGAAGGTTTTCTAGGAATAATGTTTGAACTATGCATGGAAATATGGCTAGGAGTATAAGTGTCCATAGAGGGAGGGGTAGGGTATTTCAGAAAGAGCAAATAGCAGTGTGTAAAAATGTGCAGTCCTAACACAGATATCGGAGATGTACTCCAGTTTTATCTTTGTCGCCCATTAATCCCTTCTCGCTTTGGCCACAGTGATGTAGGGTTCCTTTTCCTCTAAAAATGAATCCCATCTGATCCCATCCGCTCTGCCACCTAAGGGTCTCCCTGCAGCATCAGCTTCCTTTCTCCCACTCGAGTCTTCAGTTTTTTCCTAACTTCAGGATCCTTATTTTCTATTCTTAAACACGCTCTTAATATCTCCTATATTTAATAATTTTGTAATATCAACCCCAGCCCTACCTCTCCATTCTGCTACTTCCTCCTCTCTTTCCTTCCCAGCCTAACTTCTTGACTATTCTCTATAAACTGCTCTACACTAGACTTTTCTACTTTCTAACATCCCATTTACCTCCAATTTTTGGCTGAGTTCCAAATGCTTCCTGCAGATCTGTGTAAAACTGCTTTCTCTGAAGAAACGAACTTTTTTGTTGAAATCAAATACCGTTTTTCAGTCATTGTAGGGTAAGTGGAGGCAGTCTGGCTTCCTCACCCAGGTGTCTGGGTTGCTAAGGGAAGCAGTGTTCCCATAGCCTTGGAGGGGCCTGATAACTAGTGTTCTCATAGCTGGAGACTGGGTACGAAAAACTGATCCCATAACATGAAATGGGCTCGCATGTGCAGAATTATGTTACGTTATGTGATAATATTCTGGCATCTTGCCAGTTTTGTTCCCCTCTAGTACTTATGGGACTCCCAGGGCGATGATGATGAGAGACACACAAGGGGACAGGTGCCACAATGGGTGCCATGCTGGGGAGCAGGGGCCACGACATGAGACATGCAGATAGACACGCAGCGTGCAGTGTGTGTGGCTCGCCCACCCATGAATAAAAGCATGCCAGACATTCCAACAGCTCTGTGAATATTTTTCCGTCTGCACAAATACCATGGACCTGCCTGGCCTTGAAGGGTGGCAACACAGTCATTAATTTTCTGAACTCTCAGACCTGTCTGACACGGTTGCTAACTTCCTCCCGGGAACACTCTTCCCCTTTCTTCAGAGGATAAGATTCTGATCTCCTACCTCCCCGGCCAAGCCTCCATCTCTCTTTTGACATCCTCTTCCTCCACTTCTCCAATATTCTAGTGTATATCCATATTTTTTTATTTTAAAGGTTATTCAATGAAAGATTTTTTTGTTGAAAAAATATTTGATGTGTGTCTTACAATTCATTGTAAAGATTAGGATTCATTCTAAAAAGATTGTTTTAAATATACAAGTATTGTTTCAGAGGGCTGACATTGTAATTAGAAAAATAAGTGAAGTCTACAGAGATTACAAATAACTTTGTAATAAAGAATAGAGCATGAGAAATATCATAGTTTATGCTTGGTCCTGTACACATTTTCTCCCAGGCATTTCCACTACTGCTGTTCTAGGAAAGAAAATATGCTAACTTGATTTGAAAATGCTGTTCAAGTGTGGGAACAGTGTGCTGTAGTGGAGACAAGAGGGTAGAAAGCAATTGTGGTTATAAACTTCACTTTGAAATACTTAATGAGTAACATGAGAATAATCGAAAGTAACATGCTAACAATATTTAAATACAACTGCTGTTTTATGATATTTTTTAGTTAGGGGCAATTTTTTATGAAAAAGATTAAATGATCAACATCAAGTAAACTGCCATTTCTACTTCCTGTCTAATCATTGAGGTTGGTTTTCTAAAATAGTAAATATACTTTTAAAAAGCCATGAGTATTTTTCTTCTGGTATTGACAAATATTTTACTACTTACTAGGCTCTATCACAGCCCTCTGCCCACACAAAACAATGGTTTTGAAATAAGAATTCATTTTCTTAAGAAAAATAAAGTGCTTATGCCAACTAGCCAAAACCAATCTGTATCTACAGATTGAATAGATTAAATGGTTGGGGCCATCAGAACTGCAAGGCACCTTACACCGGGACTTTAGTATGAATGAATGGAGACCCTGGGCTTGGGCGATGCAGCAGTAGGCTGATGGTGATAGAGTTATTCCACGTATGCTAAGGAAACATGGTTTTGTAGATACATCCTTTTAGGTAGGGACACAATAGTCAACTGGTATATTAGCATTTACATTTTGACTTAAACTTTATGGAAAAGTAGCCATTACACTAAAGATAAGTGGCATTTTGCCTAATTGATGTATGTCCCAAAATGCATTGGGAAATTACAATCATTTGGTAAAAGTCATTATTTTTTAGTGTTATAGATAAACTCACCTGCACTAAGCTGAATCCTGGGTCCCAGGCCCCAACTGAGCCCACTCCCATGCACAGCCCAAATAACAGAATCAGTGTCTCTTGCTTTAAAAAAATTAAAAAGAGGAAGGAAAAGGTCCTACATTAGTATGTTAGTTCTCACAACCTTAAAATAAGAGAAAGTTTCACTTAAAGAGGCAGAGTATGCACTGGGGAAACTCTGTCATACTATATTTTTAAAAACAAAATTTAACTATTAAAAATGATGTGAAAAACACCTTTCTGTTTTTGTCATTTAGTACCTAGGAAGTAGTAATACCCAAATATATACAATGCAGAGGCTTGGGGAGAAAGAGGTTTAATTAGAAGTTCAGTTTTGGATAATGTATGTTTTAGGTATTTGTAGATAGCCATGTGGAACAGGCGGATATTAATTTTAGAATTTTTATAGAGATGTCATGGAACCCATGGAACTAAATGACATTACCTGGAAAGTAAATATACATAGAGGATAAAATAGTTCTGGGGCAGACCAACTCAAGGTAAGGCAGAACCAGATCCTAGAAAGACAACTGGGAAGGGGTGGCCAGTGAGACAGAAGTCATCAAGAGCAAGGAGGGTCATGATGTGTAGGAAGGAAGTATCTCAAAAAGATGGGAATAATCATTTGTGTCAGAAGTTATTCTGATGCTAAAGCTGCTTATAGGTGAGCCAATACCAAGACTGAGAATTGACCCCTGGATCTGGCCACATGGAGGTCACTGGTGACCTTGAACAAACAACTGTTATGACGAGAAAGAGGCAGATTGGAGTGGGTTCAAGAGAGTGTAGGAAAATAAGAATTATAAACAATGAGTAGACACAATTCTTTTTGAGAGGTTTGGCTGTAAAGGGGAAAAGAGAAGTGGAAAATGGAGCTGAAGGAGGTACAAAACCAAGGTATTTGTTCTTTTTCATCCTTGTTTTGTTTTCATTTTCTCTTAATCATCACCCAAGGACATATATTTTTTTTCATTGCTTTTAGAGAAGGATGAGGAGACAGAGAGAGACAGAGAGAGGGACATCAGTGTGAGAGAGAAACACCAAGTGGTTGCCTTCTCGTACAAGCTCCAACCGGGGATCAAACCCAAAACCTGGGTATGTGCCCTGACTGGCAGTCAAATCCACAAACTTTTGGTCTATGGGACACTGCTCCAACCAACTGAGCCACATCGGCCAGGGTGAGTTTTTGTCCTTTGTTTGTTTGTTTTTGTATTTTCATATAGAAGGGGGACAATTGCATTAGCCAAGTCTTCATACAGGTGGGAGGTAATAAGAGGCAGTATTTGCCTTAGCACCAAGGATGATCCGAGTTGAACTACAGAAGAAAATACAGGGTACATGATTACAGATGTAGGTTTGCAGATTAGTACTATTTTCCATGAAATTAGAAACAAGGCCATCAGTTAATAATGAGGAGGAATGTGGAGGTCTTGGAGGTTTTCGTAGAGAAGCAAATATTAAATAACTATAAAAGAGTAGGAGATTGAACTGATTCAGAGAAATCTCACGGACTCCCCTCTTAGGCAAGTCAGATACCTACCCAGGAGATTCTCAGATTGATGAAATATTTTGGGGGCATTTTTATAGCATTTCATTCCATTGCAACAAGCAAGGAATTACAGTTTCCATTTTCCATAAAGAGCATCCAGAAGTACTGAGCTCTACAGTTTACCTTCTCCATTGCCTTACAGAATTTCAGGGTTTTAGCTTACTTCCACGAAAAATACAGACACATTTAAATTTATTTCTATGTATTTAAGCCTATACTAATAGAGCAATTCCAGAAATAACCATAGTGACTGAGCCATACCAAGGCACCCTGGTTCCCAGGATTGGCTGATTGAAATTACAGCCCTAGACAAAGGGTCCCATCTCTTACCCACAGTTGGCCTGGAATATGAAACAAGATATCAAATTATCATAGAGCCTCTCAGATGAGGAAATCCTTCAGTCTAATATGCCAAAATAACAATTATTTAAATTTGGATAATATTGGTGGCTTGTTACAACATTTCTGTGACCACCTCATACAAACCCAAAATAAAAGACAAAAATAAAACTTTCATTATCTGTATGTAGAAAAGGAAAAATATTTTTCCTGTTACCCTTCTAGGTTCTTGGCTAGACCTTTGTAACTACAGACAGATAGAAAAGCATACAAATGTACTTAATATAAGTTTTATGTGACCTGAGAGCCATGATAAGAAAATGAAAGCCAAAAAAGCAGTTAAATCTAAGTGTTTTTATGCTAGGTTTGATGAAGAGTAGTAACTTGTGGGAATATGTTATAGGACAAAAATGGTGCAAGCTATGTGTAGTAGACTGGGGAAACTTAACAAAACCTGTTCATTCATTTTCAGAAATAAGGATACTCCTCCCCTCTGGGTGTGGGGAAAAACCTCTCACATGAGAGTCTCACGACCTGCTTCAGGGGAGAAGGGTGGAGAGGCCTTTCAGCACCTGCCATTTCTCAAATTCCTTTAGCTTAAAGCAACGTACCAAGGTGCCACATTTGGGGGTAGCGTGTTCTAAACCCAATCGGTAACAACACTTTCCCTTTATTCCAGAGAAGCTTCAATAATCAAAATAGTCCTTAGGTTGTGACATTACATGTGATTTTTTCAACATATTTCAGGTTAAGAAACCAGAACGAATACTTTCAAAAATGTAAAGTAAGAAAAACTTGATCAAAGTTTTCAGATATCATGAGTTATTTAAAGAAATGCATTAATATCCAAAATACACTGACAGCTTAAAATGAGAACAAACATTTTCTTGATTAATGGGAGTATAAATAATGTAACCTATGCAGAAAATTTCATGAAATGGTAAAACATGGAGTACCTGACTATTTGGTCAGGGGCACTGACCTCTTTTCCCTTGGACTGTCAAATAACAAAAACTGACAACAGCCAACACAGCAATAGCCATCAGTTGTAAATTAGTCAAAATTATACCCATATTTTTTGTCAGACAGGCAAAAATATATGCCTTTTGGTGTGCCACAGATTTTTAGTATTAGTTCATGTGTGCCATGAGATAAAACAGGTTGAAAATCGCTGCACTGGAGAATCACTTGTGAAGGTCACAGTCCAAGGATGAAGGCCTGCCAGAACACTGACACTTCACTGACAGATTATCAAATGCTCCGCCTCAGCCACAGCACACCACATGCCACCAGGGCTCCAGTCCAACAGCGGTTATACCTGTAAGCGCTGCACAGAGAAGACTCTCTTTAAGGAGGGGTCCTTAGAGAAATCCAGTGTCAAGGGGGAAAATAAAACAAGGACACTAAAGGAATTTGAAGCTTCTAGCATCTATAGCTATATCAAAAATTAACATAAATCCTCACGCTAGAGGCCTGTTTACCTCAGTTCTAATTATTCATACATATCATATTCACCTTTCAACAACGGAAGTTACAAGGCCTGCTGAAGGCAAGAAAAAATATAGTCTGAAGGCCCAAAGGAAGCACTAGAACGAGACTGAGACATGGCACAGGTTTAGGATTATCAGACGGGGAGTCCAGAGTAACTGTGACGAGCTTTTCCACACTACTTAGGGATCCACACAGTGTTATAGGGGGTTCCCACTGTTACTTAAAGAGAAATTATCACAATGTCCAGATCCTCTGATGTCCTTCAAATGAAGGAGGAGGCTGTCCTCAAACTTCTTGCAGCAGGAACTCATGTAGGTGGCACAAACCTTGACTTCCAAATGGAACAGTACATCTACAATAGGAAAAATGATGGCATGTCCATTATAAATCTGAAACGAAGCTTCTGCTGGCAGCTCATGCCATGGTTGTCATCGAAAACCTGGCTAATGTCAGTGTCGTATTGCCCAGGACTATTGGCCAGTGGGCTGCGCTGAAGTTTGTTGCTGCCACTGTAGTCACTGCTATTGCTGGCTGCTTCACCCCTGGAACCTGGATCCAGATCCAGGCAGCCTTCTGGGAGCCAGGACTTTTGGTGGCTACTGATCCCAGGCTCACCACAAGCCCGTCACAGAGACTCAAGTTAACCCACCTACCACTGTTCTGTGTAATAGCCTCTTCTCCGCACTATGTGGACACAGCCATGCCATGCAACGACAAGGGAGCTCACTCAACATATCTGATGTGATGGATACTGGCCCAGGAAATCCTGTGCATGCACCAGACCATCACCTGTGAGCAGCCCCAGCAGGTCATGCTTGTCTCTACTTCTACAGAGACCCTGAAGAGGTTGGAAATGAAGGGCAGGCTGCTGCTAAAAAGGCCGTGACCAAGGAGGAATTTCAGGATGAATGGACTACTCCAGCTCCTGAGTGCACTGCTATTCAACACAAGATCACAGACTGATCTGAGACTGGCAAGTGCCCTGTGTGCCGATTCAGCAGTTTCCTACTGAAGACTGGAGTGCTCAGGCCGCCAGTGAAACAGGTCTGCAGCTCCTACTGCTCAAGCCATTCAGTGTGTAGGAACAACCACTGAGGGATCATAATAAACTAAAAATGGAAATAAGGTTGACACAAAAGAAACAGAATTATCTGAAAATGTTTTAATAAAATAAATTAATTAATATGGTAAGAGCCCTCATGGAAAAGTAGAAATGTGCAAGAACAGAAGAGCAGTGTGAGTACACATGGAAAATCTGAGAAAGAATCAAAAGGATATGCAAGAAATCAAAACCACTGTGACAGAAATGAAGAATGCCTTCGGTGGGCTCATCAGCAGACGTGAGATGGCCAAGGAAAGAATCAGCGAGCTTGAAGATAAATCAATAGAAATTTAGTTAAAAAAATCGAAGGGTTGGAAAACATTAAAAGCTATCTAGCATATCTACTCATTTTCTTTCAAGAAATTGGATTAAAAATTCATTCTCATTTTTATTGGATGCCAATAATGTAAATAATCATTTAACTTTTGCTCTCAAGACTATTGCAAATAGAAACAAATAATTTTAATACAACTAGCATCGATAAAACAACTTCAGGCACTTAAATACCATTTGGTCTCTAAAGAGCAATGCAACATAAGTGACATACATTTAATATTTTTTCTCCCCTCAGCCCAGCTATTTCCTCCTGCTTAGAATTGTGAGCCCCCATTCTTCTGGTATTTGTCACCTGGAAGGTTTCCCCATTCGTCTCCACCTTTGGTGGGGGATGGGGGAGGGAGGGCACTGGCATTTGTTGCATGCCTACCAAGCACCACACTGAAATCGGTGCTTTGCCTGTTATTTTAAAATTTTTCATTATAGTATGACATATATACAGCAAAGCGCAACTTTTCTATATATGTGTTATGTATTTTCATATGTAGAACTTGCTGAATTTTCACAAAGTGAACACACCCGTGTAACTAGCACCAAATCAAGAAGTAAAACATCACAAGCACCCCAGTCATTAATCCCCAGCCCCTGCAAGAGTAACCATGATCCTGACTTCTGCTAGCACAGGTTCATTTTGCCTGCTTTTGTGCTTCATATAAATGGTACGTGTGGTATTTAATCCTCACCATAACTCAGCAAGAAGGATGTGTGATTAGCCCTCCTTTACACATGAGCAAGCAGACGGAGAGGTTGAGGTTGCGTAACTTGCCCAGGGTGACACATGCAGTTAAAGGTGGACCATAGAGTCAAACCCAGGCTTGTCTGGCTCCAAAGCTCATGTTCTTCCCTCTATACCTTGATTCTTTCTCCTGCTGCACCCCAACCACTATATGTCTGGGCTGGGAATCGGTGAAGTTATTGGTCCTCATAACTCATAGGTGTCTGGGACCAGAGCCTTGTCTCCCCCAGAGCCTCCGGGCTCAGGACCCAGCAGAATCCCTGGGGCTTTCTGGGGGCTCAGCATGTGTACAGTTAGTATTTAATTAGGAGAGTTAGAACAGGATTCTACATATTTCACACTGTCTCACAGCATCCTGACTGATTTTTAAACATCTTTCATTGTCTTTTTTTCTTTTAACTAAATGCCCTATATTTTTCATGCTATATCCTTACACTTGCCTACTGCCACCCTGATCCCTTCTGAGATTAAGGATCCGCTGTCAAACATTGGAACTAAAAGCTCTTATTTACAGCCTTGACTCCTTGGTCACCAGTATTTAACGTCACTTCAGGCAGTGTTTGATTTCAGTCTAGCTGTTCATGTTTGCACATTTGGGTAACTTGCTTCCAAATATCCATGACACTCAACCGTGAAGGTCAAGTTACTGTTAAGTGGACTTTTTAATATATTGTAATGTCAGAAGAAAAATAATGCAACAGTTTCTTAAGATTAGTAGCTTTTCCTACTTTCATTAACTGAAATTGGTATGTGAGCTCAGGTTTACATATTCTACATTTCACGTGTGTGAAATTTTGTGCTGGTGGAAAGATGGCTGAGAAAAGGTGGCCCCTGTCCTTACAGCGTGATCAGGGCATAACTGTGGAATTAGATCACTTGAAAGCTTTTTACAAATTCTGTTGTTATTCAGGCCTGTTTGAAGTGCGAACTGTTTGAGTTGAGGCCCAGGCACCAATAATTTTTAAGAGCAGCCCAGGTAATTCTAATGTGCAATCACAATCAAGATTAGAATTACTAGACTAAACAGTAAGAAAATATTCATACAAATAGATTAGGAAGTGATGGATAAGAATAACACACACACACACACACACACACTCCTGAGATTTCAGAGAAGAAAGAGGTCATATACAATGGAGAAATCAGCAACAAATATTTTAGAACAGAATACTTGACTGAGTGGAGATGCATTTCCGGAAAAGGGGCACTATGATGGAAGATGGTAAAGAAATGCATATGACAATGACCTTTCTGCATGATATGGAGAGGAGATGGGCCCCAAAGCACATACTGTAAAGGACTATAGAAAATAATATAAGACAGGGAGCAGGGTCCCCAATTGAGAAAACCTCAAAAACTGGAATTCAGAGTGCTATCATTATAAAGTATTTCTTAAATATTTTTTTTATTTTATTTAAATATCCAGACACTGAAATCCATAATCCTGTTGCTTAACTTCAAAATTAAACATCATTAAGGCAGTTGAAACCTCTGTATTCCCTCCCCTCATCATAACTGTCCCACACTGTGCAGAGAGGAAAAGGCATTCCAGTTCTAGACATAATTTTAAAAATATCAAAATTGTCCTAAATTTGTTTATTATTCCCATACATTTCTTAATACTTAGATACATAGATGCTCATGTTCTTAAACAAAACACAATTTTTTAGTTAAAAAACATGAAGTATGGAAGAAAATAAACATGGCACAATGAAAGAAAGTGTTTCAGAAGTGGTCCCAGCTGTAACATACAGGAAGTCTCTGTGTCAGCTAGGTGTATTTGGACTTGCATATGAAATTGGTCTTAGAAAGAAAGGGATAAATATTAAGAAATGGAAAGGAGAGCTTAGTGCCTTAAGTATGGAGAATGAGGAAGCAGGATGAGTCAAGCAAAGATATCAGGCTTTGACTCTCAGAGATTAGAATCTTGATGTGGTGCTGACAGATTCAGTGAATCACAGAGGAAGGACTGGTTTCCGCGAGGCTAGATGTTGTTTTGTCACATGTGGCCCTGTTGACCATTCCCTCCCTGCTGGAGCACTCTCCTCTCTGGTCTTCCGCCAGACTCCCCTTTTGACTTTGTTTTTACCTCTCCCACTGTTCCTTCTTACTCTCCCTCATGGCCTCATTTTGTGTCCACGTCCTCCAGCTCATACTTTCCTGGGTAGACTCATCCATTCCCAGGATCTTAATATACAAACACTGATGACTTCACTGAAAGGTCAAATAAATGTATGTCTCCTCCACTCCAGACCTGGATTTTGAATTACCTGTGGTTATCTAGCTCCATAGCCACTTTCAACTTGTAGCTATGACTTGGGGTTCCAGTGTTTGGGAAAGTGGGGACTCAGTTGCCATTACAACTTTAATTGACATCACGATCACATCACAATTTTAACAGTGGGATAAAGTGACATGTATCTTCTAAGTTAATATGGGAGGAGGAGTGGGTTTCAGGATAAACTATAGATCATTCTTCACCTGTATGAAACTTGTTCATGGAGGCTTTTTGGGCTAGCTTCAGCCTTGGCTCCTCACCCACCTGGTGGCTGTCTCCAGCATTCTTTGGGTCTCTCATGAAGCACTCAAAACTCTGCCAAGCAGTAATGAGAAGTGGATGGTTTACCTAAGGTTTTGCAGACAGGTATGTCACATTACATACCATGTTGCAGAAACCTAAGCAAAATCCTTTTTAGACATAAGGATTCTTCATGTCTTTCACCCAATCTAAACAGCTTATTCTCCCTTTTCTATCTTTTCTCCTTTGTTCTTTCACTCAGTATCTAGCAAACCACTATATTGTTACCAGTATAAACTATAATCCCCAATTTTAAATAACTAAAGCAAATCATAAACTGGAGGGTTTAAAAAGAGACTAAAGCTTTCCCTTGCTTGTTTCACTAAGCATGGCACCCAACCCGCTTCTAAAGACCCTGCCAAACAAAAGCAAGTCTCTTCATAGGTGAGGGGAAGGATGTCTATTGTTAAGAAAATAACAATAGACTGTTTTTTTCTTACTGCTACAATCTCCTTTATTGTGGTACTTCTTCATATTTTTATACAACTAAACTAAATCTTTTATTTTGTTGGCAAATGCTGAGTGGACATGCCACTCTCAACATTCAAACAATATGGTGGCTGCTCTTTGTATAAATGTGTTTTTGTGACAAACATTTGAAACAGATCTTTATAGTACTACAGTGGCTTTGGGCTTTTCACACTGACTTCAGTTGAGAGGGCTGCATGTATGTATAATTTATACATTGAGTTTTCACATGATATTTCTTACGGAAAGGCACTCCAATTCTAGACATAGTTTTAAAAATACCAAAAGTAAGTGATAGACAACATAAAGTCTGACAAGCTCAAGCATCTTTGCCTGGTACAAGGCTCTGTATTACCTGACTTTTGCCAGCCTTCCCAACCTTAATTCCTATCAGACTCTTCCTGCTCCCACCATCCCCACATGCTGCTCACCAGCACTCTTGTTCCCAGAAAGCATGTGATACTTCAGCTTCTGTGCCTTTGCTTATGCCATTTTGTCCATCCACCTTGAGATACAATTTGTGTTATTGCTGCTATAAAGACTTCACTATCTTAGAGTGCTTATTGCTGTGAGAAAGCACCACAAACTGAGTGGCATTAAGAACAGAAATGTATTTGCTCACAATTCTGGAGGCTGGAAGTTGGAAATTAAGGTGACAGCATGGTCGAGTTCTGATGAGAGCCCTCTTCTGGGTTGCAGACCGCTGACTTATTGTATCTTATGGTGAAAAGAGGGCTAGAGAGCTCTCTGGGGCCTCTTCCGTAGAGGCACTCATAAGGGTTAGTTCATTCTCGAGGGCTTTGCCCTCATGACCTAATCACTTCCCAAAGGCCCCCACTCCTTAATAGCATTACATTCAGGATTAGGATTTCAAAATATGAATTTTGTTGGGGGACACAAACATTCAGTCCATTACATCGGCCTTCCCCATTAGAGGTGATCACATCTGTCTTTGTTATCCTGAACATTCTCATATCATTGCACTTATATCATTGTGTTTACCTGTGTCTTACCTCTTGTAGACAATAAGCTTTCTGAGAGCAAGGACTGTTTTTCTTATTTACTCTTGAATCTAAGCCACTGACTGACTAATGTAAATGTCCTTTGAAACTTTGAATGGATATTCATTCAAATGGTCATTTCCAAACATAAATGACAAGACTTTGATGAAAGAAAAATAGCGTAGGTATATAGTTCACATTAAGGCATAATTCTGGTTGAGAAGAGTTAATATATCATAGGTCTCTTTTTTCCACTCTTGGATTCTATTTTTAAAGTGTGTTGGGTAAGCATACAACATTATTAGTTCAGTCAGAACTAGTATCAATAGTGTAGTAGAGGATAAAGATGTGATTTCCAAGTACTACTTCATAAGGTCTGAGATGGCTCTCTAAAGTATTCCCCCCACCCCCAAAAAAAGGTTGTGAATGAATGGAAATGAATCTCAATTTTTAAAAATGTTTTCTAAAAGTCTCTATTCTATTGACAAATAGAATTGTCCTTAATTAAGAATAATTCCATATGTCTTCAGCTATAGTGTTTTTATTGAGAAAATAAACTTATCTACCCACTTTGATTGTTTCTAATGTAGTATCAAGTAAAGGTACAATTTTCTTCCCAATGTTACAAAAATCAATTTAAACTTTTAAAATATGATTAAAATGCCTGGGAAAATAATAAATAATAAGAAAGGTTTATAAATTAATTCCCATTCAAACAAGTAGGACATACATTTGTATTTGACCACATGCCAATAAACAGAATGCCTAACAGTACAAGAATATTGAGAAAAATGATCACTGTCTTTTAAAAATGTGAACAGAACAGTCTGAGTTAGGGGAATAATTAATGCAGCCCAGACCACTTTTACTGTGTAACTAGCATGGACTTGAATTAAAACTTTAAGATTGTTAGAGTTCTTTTTGAATTCTACTAAAGTTGGAAAATCTATTTCTAATCCTGTGATTTATTCATATTCACTCTATGACTCACATTTATAATTAAATTTGGGGCACTGGCTAGATAGTCATCTAGATGTAAAGGAAAGAGAATAAAAATCTGTTTATCATCATAAAGAAGGAATTAGTAAAAAACAAATTAAGATGTGGAAAAATGAGCAATTAATAGTATGCCATTTTATCCAAAATATGAAAGGCAATTACATACCTTTGTAAATCCAATAAGTGCTGCTTGTGTCACGAAACATAGGCAAAATATCCTGTTTTCAAATGCTAACTTTATGTGAGGAAAGACCAAAATACTAAGAAAACAAAGACAAAAAATTAAAAAACATTTCTACTTCTAAAAAAAAAGACAATAATTCCCTACTATATGTATTTTACTTGCATTCCACAACCACTTAGTCCAAAAGTGTGAAAGTATAGTAAGTTTTTATTTAGTCGAGTTGAGAAATAAGAATATGTAGATTTTTGGTTATCAATATACAGTGCATATGTCTTATTTTTGGCTTTGAGGATGTCTCTGTGTGCAATTTTTTGTTTTTGTCATTAAGTTTTCTTTTTCTCAGTTGTTTCCAAAAAGAATACTAACATTGAAACTCAGCAACCAATTCCAATTTGTTTTAGAGCATGCCTAGGACCAGAGAGGATCTCGATTTAATATTTAAACACTTTACTAAATATTTAAACAGCAAAGTACTTGTGCTGGGTAAATTCTAACTAAAGTAAGATGGAAACTGTTTTACTGTCCTATGGTACTAACTGTAACTGGGGCTTCTCAGGTACAAGGCTTCTTGACGTGTGCGTGTGTTATCATTTTAGTCTATTCAATGTGATTTCCAGGTTAATTTTGGTTCAAGTCAAAGCAGCAATAAAATTAGTTGGGGATTAAAGTGACTCTTCTTAAACTTTTGTCTCACCATATGTGTTTGAACAAAATAAAAATTTCAAGAGTAAAGTAAAATCCTTTTAAAATCCCAATTCTTAGCCATTGGTATTGTCTGTTTTCATTTTTTTATCTTGAATAATTGATTAATACTCTGCCCTTAAGCATACAGTTTAAAGTGTAAATACTTGCAAACCAAATACTTCATATTCTTGTTAACTAACTTCCTGAGAAGTAGCACAAGTGAAAGTAATAAGGCTAGAATTTTATGAGGGGTAGTTATTTCCTAGATCTGTTAAGACAAGTGTCCCAATGTACTGGCCAGTCCCATATGAACTCTATATTTTTAATGACAAAGAAGTAGCAAACATAGATTGCTAAGTACATTTGGATTGGTAGATAACAATAAAGAGAATGTGGATTCGATGGAATCCTTTGAAATCAGTGTGGTTGTAGCACAGAACTGCCCTGGTGGAATACTGCAAGAGCCTAAGGCACATTAAAGATTTTTGCCAGTGTATGAATCGACTGAAATGAATTGAGGGTACATGTTTTTAAGGGCATGAAATGGTCTTCAGTTTATATTATTAAATTAAAAAGAGTAAGGTAAAGAATAGAGTGTGTGTGATAGTATCTTTTTTCTCTGGTTTCTATCTGGTCGTATATGAACAAAGGATACGAAAGAAACTGTGAAAACAACTGTCTCCTAGAGGAAGAAAGAAGATTTGATGAAATAAAAATTTTCCTCTGTATATTCTTTTGAAATTTAAAATTTGACTTTATATGTATGTATTATCTATTTCAAAAATCTATACAAATGCTAGAGACCCAGCCCTACTGAATCAGTTTCTGGGGTCTGGCTGAGGTACCTGAATTTATAAAAGCTATAACTACTGTTTGGCACTTACTGCCTTCTCTTAAGAGATGTTCACGTGGCCCTGGCTGCTGTGGTTCAGTTGGTTGGAGTGTTGTCCTGTAAACTGAAAAGGTGCAGGTTCAATTCCTAGTCAGGGCACATGCCTAGGTTGCGGGTTTGTCCACGGTTAGATTTGATCTCCGGTGGGGCTGCATGTTAGAAGCAGCGGGTCAATGTTTCTCTCTCACATTGATATTTCTTTCCCTCTCTTTCACCCACCTTTCCCCTATCTCTAAAATAAGCATGTTCTCAGGCGAGGACAAAAAAATGTTCACATGAAAATATAACTTTTATTTCCACCAACTAGAGAAATGTATGGGATTGGGGGTGAGGGAATCTTATGCTTCCTGTTGACAAGGGTTGTGCAGAAATATAACTGTCATTTTGCTATTACCTTATGTTATAATGAGGAGGCATTTTTGGAAATAAAATTAAACATAACAGGATTATGTGGTCATTAACATTTTTTATTTTGTTGACCAAATGTTAGTAAGTGCCAGCAATATGATATTCCAACTAACTTCTATTTTTTGAAGGCCATAGTAATGAATTAATTGTCCCTAGACACCTGCAAGGGCAAACAGTGAAGTCCAAAGCTAAGACTGTAGGCCTCTCACATGTGTGGTTACTAGATACAGGAGGAGTCCTATTATAGAGAGGTTCCCAGTCTCTAGGTGATAGACATGGGGCAGTGCCATGGTTCCCTGCTTCCTGTTCTTTGTCGGTCCGCAGCAGGACGCACAAGTTCAGGCTCTGCACGACATCCATCAAGATCTGGTGTCCATCAGTTCCTTATTTTAGACACGGTGCTACAAGTCAGGCCCTTTCCAGCCTTTAGGCAACCTCAGTCCCCTGATCAGTACTCGGGCAGGGATATCTCTCCGAAATATCCCAGGATTCAATATGGTAAGACATCTAAACATTCCATCGATCAATCTGTTTGGAGGTGGTTCAAATGCGGAAGACTCAGAATGCCCAGAAAGAAGCTTCAAAGACCCATCCACCCCACAACAGCAAAATGCACCTGCCTGAGGGGGTGGAATGGTCTGTTCAGGAAGACAGTGGGAGCAGTAGCAAACTTCATCTTCTCACGTGAAAGCAAAATGGAAGCAGTGAACTGGGGCTTTCGCAGACTGTTCCGTAGGTATAGTTTTAAAAACCATAGCAAAAGGTACATTACTCGGGCAATGAAAGGTAAGTCTTATACCTTTAGCTCTCATGAAAAGGGCCAAAACCCTTTCACATCTTTATGGTATTACCCAGATGTTATGTGGTGCATAAGGGAGCTAATATGCGACTCCATTCCTCATCTCATCCATATGGAAGCTCATTAGCATTAGTTGAATTGAGGGTGGGCTCAATTTTCTAAATTATGAGAAGAACCTATCTTTGGAAGGGAACATCTACATGGATATGGAGAAATGTGGGGGCTTGGGAAGAAAAGATGCATTAGCTTTTTTTCTCTTATCCTCGCACGAGAGCATGCTTATTGATTTGAGAGAGAAAAACATTGGTACATGCCTGGTTCGGGGACAGAACTTGCAACCTATGCATGCGGCCCAACCAGGAATTGAATCATGACCTCTCAGCTTATGGGACAACACTCCAACCAACTGAGCCACACTGGCCAGGGATAAATACATTAGCTTTAAAAGAAAAGAAATGTTGTCGAATCACTGCTAATTGTAATACTTGTCAATGTAAGTTGGATAGAAGGGTGCTCTTGTCTGTCTCTTTCTTTGGCTATAAATTCACTAAAAACAGAAACTTCTTATATTCTCCTGGCATTCCCTGGACTAGAATGTATAGCACAAAACTTTGTTGAATGAAGTTTAAGATGCTTCTTACCTATTTATTGTTGGGCAACTGGTTTAAGACCTGACTCCTGAAGGCGAAAGAAGGCCTCTACTCCAGTGCAAGGGCTAGGCTGATACTTTGCGTGACCTCTCTTTCTGGTTTGTCACTTACTCAACTTGCCTTCTCCTTCATACATTTATGACTGAAGAAAGTGACAGGCTGTGGTGGGCAGAATTCTGAGATGACCCCCAGTGACACACACCCTGGTGCTATCCATCCACCCTGCTCCCTTTAGTGTGGGTGGGACCTGGAACTTGCTTCTAATCGACACAATATGGCTAATGTTTGAGAATCTTACTCCTCAGATTATGTCTTATGGAAAAGGTCAAGGGATATTGCAGATACTATTAAGGTTTCTAAACAGTTGACTTTAAAGTTAATCAAAAGGGAGATTATCCTGTGTGGGTCTGACATAATCACATGAGCTCTGTTACTGAGGTTTAGAGACTCTCTTTCCTTGGAGAAGAAAACTGCTATGACTTCTGCAGCTGCATGAAAACTATTCTGCTAATGGCCACGTAAGCTTGGAAGAGGACCAGGGCCCAGAGGAGATCCAAGTCCTGGTGACGGCTTGCATGCAGCTGTGTGAGGCCCCGAGCAGGGGCCCTGTGAAGGTGGGCCTGGACTCCTCACGCATGGAAACCTGAGATAATAACAGCAAGTTATTTTAAGCCACTATGTTTATGGCAATTTATTATGAACCATAAAAAAATTAATACATAAGTGTGTGAAATATTTTAGGCAACTGTGGTAGCTTTGTATGATTACATTTTTACATGTCTATATTTTCATACACTTCTTGAAAGCTGGACTCCTCTTTGGTTCTCTTTGTGTCTCCATTCGGCACATAAATGTTTCTTGAGTGTTCTTTGAATGAATAAATCAATGGATGAATTCCTTTTTGAAGTACTCTGGTTCTTTTTATGTTCAGTCCTTCTACTAACAAACTACTCTCCCCACCTCCTAGTTTTATTCCTTTCTCTGACTGTTCACAACTGGAGAATAAGTTATATCCATTAACCAGCCATGTTTGGGTTATAATTAGCAAGCATTAGCATTGCAAAGTCTAATGTAAGTTTATTCTCTTGGGTTAGGGAGTCCATGTGAGCTGTTCAAATTAATGTATCTTTTTTCATATTCAATCATAAAGACATCCTTCCTTTGAGATGTCATTGCCTATCACTTAGCAATTGTTAGGACATTCTTAAAATGCATTTCCCATATAACTTGTCCAATTACAAGTACTATAAGATACAATTACATTATACATTCTGATACTTAGGAAAAACTAGGCCACTCAGGGTTCCTTGTTAAAAGTGACAGAAAGCAATTTCATCTTCAAGAAAGAAATGTGTTGGAAACCAATCTGGCAGCTGACAGAATAAAAGAAAGGGTAGAAATTTCAACATGGAAAATAGGTAGGAACCACAGAAGTATGTGGGGAGAGTTGGAACTGCAGCTGACAAACTAACCTTCATGCAGCCAGTGCAGAGTGTTGGTGCATCCTTGGCTCGACACTGGACACCACTCAAGAAGCCCTCTGCCACCACCTTTCCACCACCCCCACTACTGTCACCAGAAAGAATTCTCGGTTATCTCTTTATGTACCTCACTAGCTAAAGATTTAGTGGGTCTGAACGAGCATCTCATCGGCAGAGTTCATTCTGTGGATTGGAGGGAGCAAGTATCTGGCATTTTGGTTTCTGTGGCAGGAGGTGGGGCTCCACAACTTACCAAGACACAATGGCCAATACTCCAAACGTGAGGTCCAGGTGGTGGGCTGCCTCTGCCCAAACCACAGCCTCTGATATCTCGGCACAAAGTGTTGATGTTTTCTACAACTAGGCTTAGTTTGATGACATTATTGAAAGAAAATGTAGAGCAGATATATGAATTTCAAGAAAGACTTGACATGGGAGCAGAGAAATTTAGAACAACAGAGTAAGATTATTTAATGGCCAATTGTAGTTACATAAAGGAGGAGATAACACAAAACGGTTCTGGAGACTTCTCGTCTTCCCAGAAGCTGCCGTTCATATTCACAGCTATGGGTAACTCCCTTTAACTGGAATGAGGATCCTGCATTGTTCAAGAAGTGTGACTGCCATTGTCAAGAGTGTTCCTCCTGCCGCTCTCCCACCCCAGCCATGTTTCTACTCACCAGCCTAACTGTTATAGAGACTTTGGCTACAGAATTTCCTGCTCATCACATGCAGGTAACTGGGTCAAACAAACACGATAGATTCATGACCACTTACTCCAGGTTTCTGTGAGACAAAGGTAGAGGAAAGGTCAAGTTCTTAGTACCTTCATTCAGTAGGCTGGTACATGAGGCCCTGGCTGATAATTCCTTCTACTTCATTCTTTCTTCACCAAGGCCTATATCAAAGGTCACTTGCTCTGTGAAACCTTGCTTTATTTTCTCATACCGAGTCCATTTGTCAATTTTTCCTTCCCCTGACTTCCAGTTTTTTGTAAATAAATTTGCTTATTAACATTTCATATTCTGTCGTCAGTATTTCTAGTTCTCCACCAGATTGTAAGCTGTGTCGGAGCAAAGACTGTGTTTTTTAGGCAGAGTTAGGTATTCCCTATCCCTTGTTTCCTCATTACTTTGTACACCATGACACTGTAGCTGTAGCTGACTCCCCACCAGCTATTTTGGGGGGGCAGGGGTGGGCAGTACGAATCATTTGTTTTTCTTTGGACTTTGTCCATGGTACTGAAATTTGAAAGAGCCGATAGCAAGGACTCACTGGTTCGTCTTAAGTGGACTTGTCATAAACAAGGTATATACTACATTCCCATTTATTTGTCCAAGTTATTATATACATATGTAATAGTGTAATAAAATTGTATTTGTTAAATATACTATGGTTATCACTCAAAGCCAGTTTCTAACTTCCATAATTCTATACTACCGAAATATTATAACTTACAACGGTATCATACATTTGAATTGTACTTTACTATTTTCAGAGCACATTCAAATAATTCATTGTTGATTCTTTTAACAACTGAAAAGGTGGAACCACATTCTCTGTTTTATTCTTTCATCCACACATTTCTAGGGCTCCTCTTTTCTACACAATAATATGTAGAAACAAAATGTAGAACAAAATGTAGAACAAAGCTAGCTTTGGATTAGCAAGAAGACTGACATAGTTCAGCATTTTGCAGATATCTAGTGTCTGATTTAACAGGAAACAACAGAATTCTCTAATCTGCTTCTGCATTCTATCTCTTACCATATTCTGTTTGGGGTGAAATATATGAGAACAATCTAGTCTCACACAGATATGCATGTAGTTGTGAAGGGAGCATCTTGCTGGCCACTTAAAAGGGTTTTTGAGAACCTCTGGAAATCCACCCACCACACTTAGAAAAGGCTGGTCTACAGTGTAGGGGATTTCCATGCCGAAGCTTTGAAGTCAGATAGACCTCCCATCTGGATTCAGACTGGTTTGGTGCTCTGGTTGTGCTCTTGGCAATTCACTTAAATAAGCCATAGCTTCCTTCTCTGTGGAAATAGTGTAATTATTTTAACTTAAATAATTATATTATATAACTACATTATAATATAATATATACAATAATTATACATTAATTATAAATGATTGTGTAATATAATATTATAATATTAGTATATACAATTATTATATAATGTCTATACTTCTCGTTATATATAAGGCAAAAAGTAAGTACATTATAGTAGTCTAAATACTTTACATGTACTTAATAATCTAATCATCAAATAACCCTATATTATTATGCCCATTTTATAGATGACAAAACTAACCCCAAAACATATTTCAATAAAGGTCATGTCAGAAAAACAGAATGCTCTCTTAATATTTAAATCAAGTGATACTTAATCCAAAGAATTGGTTACACAAGTAATAGGAGACCTGAGAAGCCAAACAAGGACAGTAAGTTAATCTAGAGTTTAGCAACAACAAAAGTATTCAAGAACTGATTATAATTCTTAATTTGGAAGGTTTATGGAAGGAAGCAAGATTTCCCACAGAAACTTAAACCAGGGTATACCAGTCTTGTGAGAGATAGAACCCCGAGAGAACTATAGCCCTAGGAGATGCCACCTAAGCAGGGAGGGAGAAGAAGAAAGAAATAATAGCTTGGTTTCTCCCTTTCCCTCACCCGCCAATACCACACCTATGCCTCTTATTGGCCAAATCCATTCTGAAGCCACCTGACCTGAGGGCATGGAATATGCAGGGATAGACTTTTCTGAGACTCAGAGCAAAGAAGTTGAAGTGCAAGGAATGTACCTGATAGAAAATAGCTAAGGACTGTGCAAAAGGCTTAGGCGAGTTGCTTAACATCACAGAACTAGCAGCCTCTGGGTTGTTCTTTGGGATTTGTGTATGTGTAGCGATCATGTGCTCTGATGTGAGAGAACGAGGTCTTGGGAGGTGAACTTAGCTTACGTAGTTTTCTCTGTCTGTATATGCTATAGGATAACTTTAAGAAAACATAGGCCTAACACTATAGAAGGGAAAGAAATAAGAGAGGGTAGAGGGACTCTAAGCCATTTTCATTGTCGGAGTATGCCTTTGGGCATGTTCCACGTAAGGGGAGCAAGTGATTCATGCAAGAAACCTGCACTGTTGTGCTGGCTCTCAGTTGACAAACTGTAGCTTTTTACCCAAGTAGAACTTGCTTTTAAAGTAGACTTTGCATTGGACTAGACTCCTATTTTAATTCACAGAATCTCTTTCCCCAAAACTATTCTAATTGGAGGTGTCAAAATTGACAGAAAATGCAGAAGTACTATTCTTTAAAGTGTGTCAAAGGATATTCAGTGGCACAAAGGTGTAAAGTGTAGGATTAAGTAAATGACTGTTATGAGCTGAATTGTGTTCCCCTAAAATTCATATGTTGGAGTCCCTACCTCTAGTACCTGGGAATATAGCTGTATTTGGAGATAAGGCCTTTAATGAGGTGATTAGGTTAAAATGAAGCTTTTAGAGTAGGCTTCTAAGCCAATATGGCTGGCGTCCGTACAAAAACAGAAAGAGGAACCGGGGAGTATATGCACACAGGGTCAAACACATGCCAAGAGGCAGCAAACGGGTGTGGCACCTGCAAGCTGAGGAGAGAGACTACAGGAGAAAGAAATCCTGCTGGCCCCTTGGTCTTTGACTTCCAGCCTCCAGAACTTTGAGAAAACAAATTTCTGTTGTTTAAGCCACCCAGTCTGTGATGTTTTGTTATGGCTGCCCGAGCATACAAAGAAGCAAGATCTGGAGACTCTCAATGTGTAAGGCACCATGGACTGCTGGAGATGCGAGTAATGATAAGCTTTGTTATATGAAACAGTATGACTGCCAGAACCACAAAGCTGTACAATTGGAATGAGATTAAAGTTAGACATACACACAAAAGCATAAATAAAACTTCTCTTCTCTCCTTCATAGCTCCCCACTTAATTCAATAATCATTTTATTGTGCATGTATCAGGCAGATAGTACTCTTACAGGTTCTAATCTATGAACACCCTCTCACTAAATGGTACCACTGTGAGCTCCTCTTTGAATAATTGCTTATGGTTTTATTATTGGTGGAAAAAATTTATTCCAGAATGTCGATCATCTAAAGAAAAGAAAAATTATTCTTACCCTTCTTAAAGTAAAGAACCACTCTTTTGTCATGGAAATTGTTCAAATCTGCACTATGAATTGAATGTTTCTCTCTTATTCATGTCTTACAAATGTGCTTTAGCAATGTATTAAATTTTCGGTGTCCAGAAATGCATTTTCAAACACTTTCTAAACAAAGAGAAACAAATAGTCAAAATAGAACAGTACCAATTTCCTTGGTTCACATACAAGACACAATACTGAATATTGTAAGAAATAATTTTGATCCAAAATAGAAAAACAGACTTGGTATTAAAAACTAAATTTTAAATTTTATACTAAATCTGGCACTTTAATGTGTTTATCTGAATGTCAGGAATCCAGATTAAAGCAACAGTTTAGATATTATTAAATAATATCCCTAGGTTATCATTCCAACAACTATACATATTAAGGCTGACTCATGAACAGCAAAACTGACAGTGTGACAAATTTTTTAAATGAAGTAGAATATCTGGCAATGGATTATATATGCAAATTTTCTCAAATTCTCAAATTTCCACTTTCTATTCATTCCAATTATATTCCTTCTAAAAAAGAATGCCTATAATGAAACTTGAAATTTTCTTTTCAAAGTTCTACAAAATAACAATTAAGGTTAAAAAAAATTAGTAGGAAACCATAGAAGTAAGATGGGAATAAATGACCAAAGTGGACATGTATGACCACCCTATAAAGAGCTTTATTTGATGATTACCCAGAAAGTGCAGGTAACATAATTTTCTGATGAAACTAAATTTTAACTCACAGGAACACATTGCCAAATTCTTGAAACTAGTCGTTAGTATCTGGCAGTATCTTTTTTTCAAAAACCACAGTTTTAGATGTTTATGTTAGATTTAACTTTCTTAAATTAAAATATGAACCTCACAGATTTTCTTTTTAAATCTAGAATACAGAGAAACATGAAGTTGATAAGTTGAAAAGAACTTTGGTCTGTAAATGGGGAAAAGTGGGCTCTAGTATGCCGTCTTTGACAAGTCACTCTCTTTGGGTCTCAGCGTTATCATAAAAAAATGTGTGCATTCTATCAGAACTGTTGCATTGTTCTTAAAACACTGAGTTTCCAACCACCTCACTTTCTGAAATTCTTCTGGCAACACATAAGATACCAATAAAATAAAATTCATAATTTGTCAAAATCATATGACCAAAAAATATAAAGACTCAAGGAAAAGATTTCAAAAAGTGCTTGAAGATAACGTAAGGTGCAGAAACAATTGTAATGTGCACGGATTTGTTACAAAGCCTTAAGGGTTACCTGATTTATGATTATTAAAAAAAGCCAAATAATATTTCAATGTTTATTTACCAAGTTTTCTTTTCTTGTCAACAGATTAAAATTTATACCAGGATTTGCATATGTGTATTGAATTTGTGACAATATGCACTGAACATTCCACCCCCCTCCCACTGCAGCACCCTCACCTCCTATTCCCAGGTTAGCTGGTAAAGCTCAAGATTTTTTTTCTTTTTTGTGGATAGAGATTGTTTCGTCCATGTTAAGTTTTCCTTACAATTTCATATATATACATATATATATGAATATATTCCACACAGGGTGGTTAATTGATAGCTTGACGACTAGGATACTACAATGTATCCTATGCATTAGGCAGTGATACTTTAGTAATGTTGTCTGTTGTATAAACCATAATTCATTTATAACAAATCTTCAAGAAATAATGCTTATTTCTCCAAAACCCAGCAGTGACTGGCACATGTTTGAATGAATGACATAGATGGAGAATGTCAATATTGATGTATGTAATGATTAGTAAAGGAAAAAAGTACATTGTAGCAAAAGGACTTCTGACAGCTATTTGCTTAAGTCACTCTTGACTTTGCCCTTCAAGCAAGTTTATTGCTTGGGAAGTTCCTAGAAGTCGCGGGCAGAGGACGGGGAACATAGAAAGGAGCCGGGATTCGGGACCCAAAACGGTTTGGGGAGGTTATGGGGCCTAGAGGGAAATGTTTTGACTTGAAGTAGCTCGGAGAGCCGACTATCCGACAGTCACCGGGCGCCCCTCCGGCCTCGGTTTGGAAAGTCGCGGAGCCAACCACTGCCGTCGCGTAACCAGCCGCAGGAGCTGCTCAGAGGTCCGGCCTGCGGGGCGCGCCCTCGCGGCACTCGGTAGCGCCGTGCCCGCGCCAGGAGGGGAGGAGCCCGGCCCGGGGGGGCGGGACTCCAAGGCGGCCCCGCCTTGCCCCTCCACCCCGCGGGTCACAATGTAGGGTTAGGGCGGCCGCCGGGAGCGGCTCAGTGGGGGCGGAGTCGCTCGGCAGGGGCGGTGACGGTCGGTGGGGGAAGGGAAGGGAGAAGGACTCGAGCTGGAGGAGGACAGCGCCATTCTGTCCGGCAGTTCTCTCCGTTCCCTCTCCCTTCCCTGCAGTGGCCCTCGAGCGCCAGCGAGGGAACGCGCGCGCGCGCGCGTGACGCGGCCCAGCTAGCTCGCGCCCTCCCGCGTCCCCGAGTCCGCCGCCCGCTCCGGGCCCGGGCAGCAGCGGACCAGCGGCGCTGAGGGCGCGCGGTACGGAGTCGTGAAGTCGCAGCCGTGGCCCTCGCTGTCCGCGCCTCCCCGCCAGCCCGCGGTGCCCGCGCACGCCAGCCGCCATCACCTTCGCGCCTGGCTGGCGGGGGCGCTGTCTACCCCCGCTGTCCCCGCTGCTCCTTGGAGCTCGGCGGAGCGTGGCAGCCGGGGCCCGCGGAGGCGCGGGGAGCCGGACGCAGCCGCCTGTGTCGCCGCCGGTGCCGCGAGGGCCATGACCGTGGAGCAGAATGTGCTGCAGCAGAGCGCGGCACAGAAGGTGAGGCAAGTCCGCGAGCCGGCGTGGTCCAGCGCCGCTCCTCCTTCCGACGTGCGGCTCGCACCCGCCTGGGCCGCGAGCTGCCCGGCCTCCCCCCGCCGCCGCTCGGGCCTCGGTTGCCCCGGGCTCCCTCCTCCGCCACCTACTGCCCCTGCCCGTCGCCTTTGGGGGCGTCGCTCCCAGTGCTGAGCTGTTTGTGGAAGCAGGGTGTAGTTGGCGGGTTTCAATCCACTTCCTTCTTGCCGATTGTTGTTTTTTTTTTTTTTTGTAACAAACGGTGGCTGGTGTTTATTGAGAGCGACCCTCATTTCTACACTCCTCTATCTGGCTTCTTAAACTTGTCCTCAAAAAAGAAGAAGAAAAAGAACAGCCAGTTGTCATCCCTTCTGAGCACAGTTTGTATTTCGAAGGTAGGACCATTCCAGGCCTCCTATTTGCAAAAGGGTCTCCTCGGGAATTGAATCGTTCGCCTGGCGGGGCAGGTACGTTTACCAGGTGGACTCTGTTTGTACAAGGATTTGGTTTCCCTTTCCTCTTTCCGTTTCTTAATACAGGAAATGCCCCTAAAGAAAGGAAACCCTTCTGGCCATATTTATTCCAGGAATCTTTTGTCCCCTAAGTTTGACCTTGTTCCATCTTTCACCCTTTACTCTGGCCTCAGTCACACGTTCAAATGGTCACTTAAAAGATCTGTTTGTGAAGCTTCAGATGTTACATAGTCCGTAGTGAGAGACGCTCTTTTCATTCTAGATTTTGTTTTCAGAATCTCAAGTGCACTCTCATGGCTTGAACTATATCTATCCTGAAGAGTAGTTGGCTGTGACTTAATTTTTTTTGTCATTAGTGTGAGAAGCATTTTGGATAAAATGAAAACATTGCTGTAGTCGTGTTGGAATTGGGGAGATCGACGCGTTGCTGGGAGCAAAGTCGCGTGTGGCTTATCTGGGTGAACATGCCTGCCCCACCCTGTCGTAGTTTGGGCATACCTGTGTTGGGTATAGAATAAGGCCTGCTGTCCTAAAATGGTCTGTGTGTGTGTTCACAGCCCGTTAAGTTTTTGACTTGAGATTATTTTTAGAGTTTTATGATAGTACTTGAGGTAATTGAAGATGCTCAGAAATTTTGGAGAGCAAGGGCAGTGTGCATTGTTATTTTAGGCCCTTTGGGAAAGTTCTCTTGTAATTCTTGTGTGTTCTAGTTAACTGTCACTGATAAATTTAGAAGGTTATATCAGAGTGCTGTTTATTTACAGTGAAATAATTCTAGATTTAATAATGGGAGTTTAGAACAGTTTATCTCCTGATCCCATCTATACTGTTTTAGAGTGTCTTAAGCTTCAGTTTTTGATGTTCTAGTTAGTACTTGATAAAATGGTAATACTTAGAACAGGATTTTGTGGTCATGTATACTAAATCTATATATTTAACTATACTTGATAGCTAAATATATAAATTAGTTAAATTTATATATATTGTTATATTTAATACGTTTGGTATCTTTTTTCTTTATAGTTACTTTCAGTGTTGAACATTATAGCCTACTTCAAAATGGGAAATGTAGCAAATAGTTTTTTACACCTCTTAAATTTCAACAATGGCAAAAAGTTTGTGAGTTTTTAAATTGATTTTGACTAAAGTACTTCTTTAGCATAGAATCAGATAATACAGATCTGCGTGGTTCAGACGTTTATACAAAAACTTATAGGATTAAGAATTAAAATTACTGAAAGTGATCTTGGCCATCAAGTCCAATTTTCTGGTTTAATTAACCCCCTCCTTACATAAAGAGAGTAGTAGTTAATTTAAAGTATTACCATCATGATGCTATTTTTAGTGTACGTCAGATTATTTCATTGATATTGGGGAATTTTTTAGAGCAATATTATTTTCATACTCTCATCAAGGTATTTGTATTTTTTAAAAGAAACAGTGGATTTGTTTACTTTCTGTATTAATATACTGTTATTTTGTTATTTATGTTAGAGCTATTTTTAAAAATATTGGGTATGAATACTTTATACCACCTACTTCAAATAAATTGATAGATTTAAACTCACCAAGCTGGTAACTAGGAAGTGGACTTCAAGCTAGTAACTAGGAAGTGAACTTCATACTTCAGAAGAAACAAAAGTGAAACTCTTTGTGTTCACTTCAAAATTTTATGAATTACTAGTAACATAAGGGTTGTCTAGTGCATATTGCATAACCAAAATGTCAGGCCGTTTTCTGCTCTCAAAAAATTGTGTGTGTGTAAGTGCTTGTATAACTTTAGTTTTATGTAAATAGCTATATTTTGGTGGTTGGAACAGTTCCTATATTTTCAAATTCTTTTTATTTTCCTTCCAGAGGATATTATGATTAGTGACAATCGCTTTGTTGTTGTTGTTTTTTTTAAAGCAGCACAACACAAAACTTTCCTAGGTCTTCTGTTTACCTACAGGGTAGCTTGTCATAATATAATATAACTCAAGGGCTGTCTTTGTCTCAGGTGTGTTCTTTGCTTCATGCTGAAGTTTGGCTATGGCAGAGATAAGAGATGTAGTACCGCTGCAGAGAGCTGCTTTTCTGAGCCTTAGCAGATACAGGTGAGGTGGAGTTGGAGGCAGATCAGATGTAGTTAAATCCTGCCGTTGCTCTTGAACATGTATCTTCATCCTTTGTGCTTGTTATTTTTCTAAGTGTAGGATCCTTAGATCTCAGAAATTTGATACATAGATTCAGGTCCCAGGTGAGAATTCTTTAGAGCAGCAGTAAAATGCTTCCTCCCAGGAACCTAATTAATTTATAGAGTGAAGTGAGCTGGACACTATTTACTTTAAATGCATACTTCTGAGTTGAGTAAAATGTAAGGTTCATAAGGGCAGGTATTTTGGCTGTTTTGTTTCACCATAGGGCTTGTAACAGTTCCTTGCACATAGTAGGTTTCAGTAAATATTTGATGATGAAATAATGAGTGAATGTTTTCTAACAGGGATGCAACTGCAGTACTTATTTTAGTTCCCTCTGAATCTTAAGATTTAACATTATGGGGAAACAGCGAAAGTTCCAACTGGACAACTGTTGGAATTGAGGCAGTGTAATGAAAAGACAGTAGGAGGTGGGTAGGATCTAAATCACCTTACGATGACTGTGGGCGAGTCATTGAATGCCTCTGAATCATCATTTAATGCCTCAAAGTTAGTATGATTAGACATGAGCGACTTTTTAAGATCTGAATGTTTAGTGAATGTAAGCATGCATTTGTTTAAGATAGGCAGGATTAAAAAATAGTAGAGGATAGAGGAAGAAGGAATTTTATGGATCAACACTCAACTTTCCATTAGTCACTGGGAGTTAGATGGGAAGAATGTCACAGATTAATCAAATTAAGTGTTAAAACAAAATTTAAGAAACAATACAAACTGGATTCAGGGTATGTTTCTTAGATAAAATAATGTAGTATTTTCTAATTTTAGGTATCATCTAATGTTATAAAAATACAATACAGCATTTCAGGGGACAGTTAACATTTTACAAGGTCCGTCCAGCCATGTAATATGAAAAATAGAGACATTTATTGAAGAAGATACAAGAAACATTGTACGTAGGACAATGATGCCTCAGTCCCCCTCAAAGTAGGCACGTTGGGACCTCACACAATTCTCCTAGTCACCATCAACTGTCCATTGTATTTTCCTGAATCTTGCTGACAGTCTGAAATCTCTTCCTTTTCAAAGGTGACTTTAGTTTTGGGAAAAGCCAGAAGTTGCAGGGTGCCAAATCTGGGCTGGAGCAGGCTGAGTCACTTGGTTGACTTGATGTTTCAACAAAAAACTGCATGAGAGGTGATACGTGAGCAGGTGTGTTGTTGTGATGAAGCTGCCAGTCACCAGTTGCCTTATTTGCAGCCTTCTGAATCATCTGAATAGTTTCCACAGAGGAATGTTCAAGCTTAACACAAAATTTGATGCAGATTTGTTGCTCTACTCCCTCAGTCACTTTGAATGCAGTGACCACACAGTACACATGCTCACTCACCAGAGTCTACCGCCCCCACTGACTAGTACAGTGAAGTCATCATTGTTCACACATGTGCATTCCAGTCCACGCTCTTTGGCTTCCAGGTTACATCAAGGTTGTGCAAATCGTTCTTTTTATATTAACAGTGATTGGATTTTTTCCGGACATACCTCATATAAATCGCTGTAAACATTACATACAATGAATATTCTTTAGCTCTAAATAGTTGCTTACCTTGTTATTAGTATAAGACTTGGTTTGGGCAGAGAGGTAAGGATGCAGCTGTTTATTCTCTTCTTATTCCTTTCCTTTCTCACCTAATTTTGATTTGTGTACTAACCTTGTATCTAGCTTCCTTTATGAATTTTCATCTGTTCTAATAAATAGTTGATTGATTTTTTTAATATTCTATGTTTATAGTACTTGTCATTTGCAAATAATTATTCTGACATCTTTTCAGTATTCATACCTTTTTCACTTACTATTTTATTGCTTTAGCTAAGATTACAGAATACTACTAGAATTAATGTTAATTTCTGGTATGTATTGTTTCATTGTGACATGGAAATTTCCTTGTAGTTTCAAGTTTTTTAAATGTTTTGGAGTCAGATTTAGGATGTTGACTCTATCAAATGTCTTTTTTTTTTTGCAACAACTGATGTGATAATCAATAAGAATGTTGTAATAGATAACATTTGAAATATTTACTATATACTATATAAGGAATTATGCTAAGAGTTTTTTAAACTTTGGTTTTTTTATTTAATCTTCCCAACCAACTTAGTAGATGAGCACTGTATTTATTTTCCCTCACACGTTGTGGTTGAGGAAAGGGAATGAGAGAACTAGAGCGACATTTCGTTGTTCGTGTGTCGAGAGTGGGGTTTAAACTCAGGATTGTGAGGCTCAGGAACACTGTTCTTTACCATTGTGCTGTATGGCTTTCTGATAATAAAAGCTCCTTTAGTCATGATACCTCCAAGTTCATTGTACAAAATTTTAATCTAGAGTTTGGTGTCAGTATTCTTAAATGAGATTGGTTACGTGGTTTGCTTTTGTGCATATGGGCTTCCAAGGTAAGGTTAGGTCATAAAATCATTAGGATGCTCTTTGTGTTTTTCTGTGCTTTTGGAATTGTTTACTATAGGATTAGGTTAAGCCATTCAAAATTGGTGGTGTTAAATGAATTTTTGTCATTTAACATAAGCACTTGTTACATTGAAAGTTTGATGAATATAAATGTATCAAAATGACCATTTTGTTTACAAGTTTTAGGTAAGCTTTCCAAATTTTTGTTATCTTACAGATTTTCTACCTCTTTCAGGTTGAGTTTAAGAATGTTTTATAGAATCAGATTTTATTTCATTTAGATTTTCATATATATTAGTCTGATATTTTGTTAAATCTCTGTATAGGTAGATAGATCCCTTTTTATTCTTATTTGTGTTGTTTTGTTTCCTCAGTAATGTTTATTTGCTAGATGTTAATCTATTTTGTTGGGCTTTCAAAATCCAGCCGTTTCATATATAACTTCTGTTTGTCTTCTAACTTGAAAATTTTCTCTTTTGTCTTTAATGATTCCACCTTTCTAGTCTATCTAGTAGTTGCTCTTTTTATACTTCAATTCACCTTTAGTGAGTTTTCAATCATGTTTAATAATGAAAAGCATTTTGGGCTGTGGATTTTCATCTGATTTTTTTTTGATTTTGACCTTATTTGAAAGATTTTTTTTGGATTACTTTCCGAGTTGTTGCATTTTAAAAATTGTTAATTTTTAGTTTTGATGCACTGTCTAGAGAATATGATTTGTAATAGTTTTAGAAATTTATTAGGATGTTCTTATGACTAAGTACCTGAGGTTTTAATGAGCACATGAAAAGGATGTGTATTCTTTGAAAGTTACAGAATTCTGTATATATTAAATGAACACTTATAGTGTGATTTGAATGTTTAATGTCTTATTCTTTATTTCTTAAGTTCGGAGAGATGTCGATGTCTTCTAACATAATTTCACCAAATTCTCTTTGTATTTCTAATGGATCTAATACAAACTCAATGTATATTTGCTGGTCTTTAGTAGGATTTTATCATTCACATATATGGTGATAACTGATACATTTAATTTTTTCTTGTCATCTGAGTTTCCATACACTAGTCATGTTTCTCCCATTCAGTTTTGGGGGAGTGGTCAAGCTTTCATTGTTTCACCTTCCTAGCCCTTGCCTCCATATCCTGTACTGATTTGGAAATCTTTCTCATTTCTGCTCTTTTAATTTTAAACAAATATATCCAAGCACATATTTTTCTGTCGAAATGTAAAATGAGTTTTTCCTTCGGTAACCAATAAGATGAGACTTTATAGCATACTTTGTATTTACAGCATTCCTGGTTTTATTGGGATACTGTCGAATTGTAATTCTAAGTGATACCCTTTTAAATTTCTCAAGGTGTACCTTATATCAAAAATATTAATCATGTTACATGTTAGAAGTTAATTAGTTTTTTAATAATTAGATTAAAAAATTAGATGTTTACTTTTACTTTTAACTATGTTTTTCTGTATAGTATAATAGTGTGATGTTACTTTTTTAAAAAAGATTTTATTTATTTATATTTAGACAGAGAGGAAGGGAGGGAGAGGGGGAGAGAAGCATCAATGTATGGTTGCTTCCCGGGCGCCCCCTACTGGGGAACCTGGCCCACAACCCAAGCGTGTGACCTGATTGGGAATTGAACTGGCAACCCTTTGGTTCACTGGCCGGCAATAAGTCCACTGAGCCGCACCAACCAGGGCTGATGTTACTTTTTAAAATTTTGTGTGTGTATCTTTTTAACAGTCCTGCCTAGGTTTTTTGATCTGAAGATTTTAGTGTTCTTTTCAGTAAAAAGATATTTTAAAATTATTGCTTCTACTCTTTAAAATTATTGTTTCTCCTTCTGTAACTACATTATTTGAATATTAGATATCATTTATCTCTCACTTCAAACTTTATCATTTCTTTCTCTCTCCTTTTGTCCTATGTGTTAAGATAACTTTTTAGTTTGATTGTCTAGATTATTGTTTTTGTAAAGCTAATGTTATGTTTACTACCTCCTAGGTGGTCACATATTTTTGGATGGTTCGTGTAAATAGTATACATGTTACTTGGTTCTGAAGTGCACAGAATGAAATTAATCACAAACATTGGTTCACGATCAGCTGTATATGCAAATGTTTTCATTTATGAAATTACTTACTAATTTTCAATAATAAACATACATAAACCCACTACGTGTAAAAGCTAGAACTTAGAAAGTAACTTATATGTAACCATATAGCCCCCTCATCCCACCTCTCTGTTTCCATAAGAAATTGTATTCATTTTGAGTCCTGTTTTCATTCTCCCTTTGATTTCCTTTTTATTGCATCTCTATGAATTCCTGAAAGTATGCTTTTAATTTTAGTTCTTTAAAATTAGGAACTTTTTCCTACCTTGATATCTAAAAGATATTCATCTATCTTTTCTGTTAAGAGTTTTTAAAGTTATATTTGCAACATTTCAGCCTTCTTTCATCTGCTTTTAATTTTTGTACATGGTATGAGATAGGGATCTAATTTATTGTTTAGTATATGTATATATATGATTTTTTGTTGTTAATCTTACCTTATTGAAAAGTTAAATGCTCTCTCCAACTGAACTGACATGGCATCTCTGTCATATATGAAAACATTATGTAAAATGCTTTTTTCCCCTGTGCTGTTTTGTTCCATCACTCACTTTGTGAATACCGTCCTGTCTGCAATGCTCTAGCTTCGTAATAATCTTTAGTACTAGTGAAGTAAGTTTGCTTCTTTTCTTCCAGTGGGTCCTGGCATTTTATTCTTCCTTAGAAATTTTAGAATAATCATACCACTTTCTCTGAGAAACCCTTGTTTGAGTTATTTATTAATTCCCTTGAATCTATAGACTAATTTGGCATTAGTAACACCTCTCTGATATTGGGTCTCTCCACGAACAGGGTATACTTTTTTATTTAGGTCTTTTTTCATATCTCTTACTCAGTTTGTAACTTTAACTGTATACTTCTTTTTTCCCCCAAGACTTTATTTATTTTTAGAGGGAAGGGAAGGAAAAGAGAAAGAGAGGGAGAGAAACATCAATGTGTGGTTGCCTCTCATGTGCCCCCTACTGGCAACCTGGCCTGCAAACCAGACATGTGCCCTGACTGGGAATCAAACCGGCAGCCCTTTGGTTCACAAGCTGGTGCTCAATCCACTGAGACACACCAGCTAGGGCTAACTGTATAATTCTTATACATTATTTTTTCGAGATAGTTGATAATTTCTGATAAACAGCTATATGTGGTGATTTAGAATATTTGTTATTTGTTACTGGTGTATACAAATGCAAATGACTTTTGTACATTAACCTAATATCCAGCCACTTGCTAAGCTTTTCTATTTTAATACTTTTCCAGCGATAATTTTGGACTTTGTATGTAAAAGATTATACTTATAAGTTATGATGGTTTTATTCATTTACTTCCAATTTTTATGCCTGTAATTACATGTTTTCTTGTTGTAATAGGTAAGACCACTAATAAATTTTGATTAGAAGTGATGATAGTGGTATTGTGTTTTATTGCTGATTTTAAAGGACAGTTCCATACTTTAGTACCTAACACACTTCTGAAGTATTTACATGAGGTAGCTGTAGAAACACATGTTATAAAGAGGGTTCTGTTTGTGAAGAACTAAGGGTTATTGTGTTGTTTAAATTTTAATACTTGCATGTACTTTTCTCTTTGGATCCAACTGACTCTTGTGAAAGTTTCCACGCAGGCATCAGGGGCGGAGGTGGGAGGTGAGGATAGCTTGTCTGTCAGCTACTTCTCCATCATTCTGTCTTGTCTTTTGGTGTTGTATGTGTATGAATCATTTCTGAGAGTTTTTTTGATGTATGTGCAGTGTATGAAAACTTAAGTATACTTTAAAGAAATATAGTAAAGTTACTATCCTTTGTACTACCTGGACATGAAATAGAGTATGTTATTATTCTAGAACTTTCCATAGTGCCTCACCCACATCGTCCCTCCCTTCCACATCCCACTAGCTACCATCTTGACTTCTTGAAGTTAATGTTACTGCGATATAATTTACCAAAAAAGAAAACACCCATGTAAAAGTATGTAATCAGATGAATTTTGTCATTATCGAATACTTGTGTCACTCCAGAAGATAATATGCCACCCTTTCCATCTAGCATCTGCACACTCCCTACTCCAGGTAACCACTGGTCTGATTTGTATCATTACAGGTCAGTTTCAGCTGGTTTAGGCCTGCTCCTAAACGGTTTGGTCCCCAGTCGGGGTGCGTATGACAGGCAACCAACCGATCAACGTTTCTCTCTCACATGCATGTTTCTCTCCCTCTCTCTCCTTCCTTTCCCCTCTACACATGTCCTTGTGTGAGTATAAATTAATTAATTAATTAATTAATTAATTAAATGAACCTAGCATGATGTCTAGATGAATGGAGTTTCTAATAGTCAGTATGGTGTATTATGTATGCGTAATTAGTATGACCAACAACTGTATTTATTGGTTGTCAGTAATTGTTTGTGATACACATAACTGCTAGGAATTATATAGTATTCTAGTTTGAAAGTTCCACTTAGAGCATGTTTATTTTGTTTTATTAATATAAAGGATTTTATTTTTGGCCTGCAAGTGAATTCTGAAATTTTATGTAAGGAAACTAGACATACATAAAAATGTAATTGGACAATAGAGAACTATATAAGGAATCAGTCAGATTATTAGCATCAGAACAAGTTAAATACATATTTTATTTCAATTTCAGAGATCGTAGTTTAAAGATATGATTTGATTCACAATTTTTTAAAAATATATGTATTTATTGATTTTTAGAGAGAGAGAGGAAGGGAGAAAGAGAAACATCGGTGTGAGAGAGAAACATCAATTGGTTGCTTCCCTTACACGCCCCAACCAGGGATCGAACCCACAACCTAGGTATGTGCCCTGACTGGGAATTGAACCCCAAGACCTTTCAGTATACAAGGCAACACTCCAACCAACTGAGCCACACCAGCCAGGATGATTCACAAAAGTTTTGTTTTAACCACATGTTTTGCAGAATATAGCACTCTAATTCAAAAAACACACTATTCCAAAAGATTTTTTTGCAACTTGGGTTTTCAGAACCAAAATGCATGTTCCCATAGAAACCATGTTTCATGGTATTGGGTTCTTATTTGGCCTGGAAATATATTTAATTCTGTGAGAACTTAGTTTATAGCGTTGTGGAACAATATTTTTGGGAAAACGGCATTTAGAGTTTCTTATGATGCATTTATTTTTTATCTGTTAGTTAATAAGGATGGGGGATTCCTTTAGGGATGTGGACATCATCCAACTGTTAGGTCGGTTGAGGGGTTGAGTGGTGAGTAGGGATATGAACTGTGAGGTGAGGAAGGAAGGAAACATTTATTGAGGACCAACTACATTCATTGCTTTTGCTACTTGTTTCCCATAAAGTATTTCATTAATTTTTTTTAATTATGTGAAAGCTTAATAATGTTGCTCTAGGATTCTGTGAAAAGATAGGAAATAACTTCTTAAATTTAGGATTTCTGACATTTCTAAGCCTAAAAGTACATAGTGAAGAATAAAGAAGCATACCTTCAGATTTATATACCCACAGAGGCATGTGATTAATATAGTCCTTAAAATGCCGGTAACGCAAAATGATTAAGATAAGCCTTGAGTCTATGGCAGTGGAAAATACAAGATACCCCAACCATTCATGGGATTACTGTATAGATTATTTGTATTTGGGAATTTCAACAGTACTAAATGTGTTGTGTATTCAACTTGAAGCAGTATTGATAGGAACAGAACTAGGAAATGAAGTCTATGAAATGCTAGGTAGGATGTAGGAGAGTATAGAACACAGGGGGCAAACACAAGGCTCGCAGGCTGAATCTGGCCCTCCACCTTGTTTTATCTGGCCTGGCACCTTGAGTCTAACCAGTGGCAGCACCGAGCTCCTTGCTCCTACCCTAGTTAAGGAGTAGTTACCGTATTTTTGGACTATAAAACGCACTTTCTCCCCCAAATTTGGGAGGAAAATGGGGGTGCGTCTTATAGTCCCAGTGTAGCTTACCTGGCTCACTGGGTTGGGGCAGTGGTGGAATGGGTTTTTTTTTCCCTATTTTCCTCCTCTAAAACCTAGGTACTTCTTATGATCTGCTGTGTCTTATAGTCTGAAAAATATGGTACCTTTATATAGTCCTAAAATTAAATTCGGCCCTTGAAAGGCAACCACGAGGCTGATGTGGCCCCCAGTGAAAGTGAGTTTGACACCCCTATTTTCTCTATAGTGGAGAAAATACTCTATAGTATATAGAGTGTATATATACTCTATAAATAATATATAGAATATATAGAGAAAATTCTATAGAGTATTTTCTCCACTATAGAAAGCTAACTGATTAGTTAAGTGGGCTTGATTTATGTATGTTTGTTCCATCTCCAATAATTAGTTAGTACCTCTTGCCTGTGGATGAGTCCAAGCTTTGTGATCCAACTTACTCCAGTTCACCTCTGCCAACTCTGCTCTATTCATTTTTCAGCCCATACTTGCTGATGCCTATCACATGCCAGACACTGTACTACTTACCAGGAATGCGTCAATGAGCAAAACAGAGGCCGTGCTCTCTTTGGAATTATTGTCTGGTCATTAACCATGGTATATTATTAAACTCTGTGGTTCCAGGAGAATCTCCAACCTTAAGAGAAGGCAGCTGAATACACACACACACACAAAAACAAAAAAAACTTTGAATTAGAAAGCAGAATGGTATTTTTAGACTGAGAATGAAAGTTAGAGGGA